>NC_136418.1:186231872-186831872 GCF_052625555.1 Lactuca saligna
GAGTGGACTTGGGAGTCGTAGTGTCTAATGGTGTATTCAATATTGATTCGTCTAATGGTGTAGACAAAGCCTTCTTGTAGCATTTTTGTCTTGAGCACATTAACAAGAAACACATCACCCAACTCCAAAAAGATGGAGTGTTGGAATCATTTGACTTAAGTTCAAATGATGAATGCGAGTCTTTCTTATTGGGCAATATGAAGAAATCACCTTTCACTTGAACATGTGAAAGAGGCGAATGACTATTAGATATAGTCTGTATAAGCATATAGGGACCCTTCAGATCTTCTACAAGGGATGCTGATCGATACTACGTGAAATTTTTGGACACTTATAGCATATATGGGTATATCTACTTAATCAAACATAAATAAGAAACATTTGAAAGGTTCAAAGAGTTTAAGCATTAGGTCGAGAATAAATTGGGAAAAAAGATAAAGATGCTTCGATTTGATATAGGTGGAGAGTATCTTAGTATCGAGTTCAAAGAATACCTCATGGAATGTTGAATTGTTTCATAATTGACACCTCCTAGGACACTGCAACTTAATGGTGTGGCTGAGAGGCATAATTGAACTTTATTAGAAATGGTTCATTCCATGATGAGTCAAGCCCCTCTTCTTATATCATTATGGGGGTATGCCTTAGAGAGGCCTCCCATATCCTAAATCTTGCTCCCACAAAGAAGGTTGACAAAACACCTAATGAGATATGGACAGGGAAAGCTCCCTCACTTACATATATCAAGGTATGGGGCTGTGAGGCTCTCGTAAGACGAGAAACTCATGACAAGCTTGAAACCAAAGTTGAAAAGTGTATTTTCATTGGTTACCCACAAAAATCCTTTGGATACTTGTTCTACATACCTAGTGATAAAGTGGTCTTTGTAGCTCGAAGATGAGTCTTTCGTTAGAGAGAGCTCGTATTCAAAGAGTATGGTGTGAATGCTATTGACTTGGAAGAAATTCCAGAGTCATCCAACAAAGGAACCTTTGATTACCTCATTGTCGATCCGGTAGAGTTAGCATACCACCTGAGTTTTAGGGTTTCATTTAACTACAGATAAAGACACGTTCATATGTGATAATACATTGGTGAATTTAGATGAAACTGCTAATTACAAGGAAGCGATGGCAGACCCTAAGATTGCCAAATGGAAGGAGGCAATGGATAGTGAGATTCAGTCCATGTCTGATAATCAAGTATGGATCTTGGTTGATCATGTATCTGGTCGAAATACGGTAGGATACAAATGGATCTTCAAGAAGAAGACCAACATGGATGGGAAAGTACACACTTTCAAAGCTAAGTTGATTGTGAATGGATTTACTCAAACCCAAGGATTGACTATGATGAGACCTTCTGACCAGTAGCTAAAATTAAATCTATTAGGATAAGGCTTGCCATTGCAGCCTTTCATAATTATGAAATATGTAAAATGGATTTTAAAACCAATTTCCTAAATGTGAAGTTAAATAAGGACGTCTATATGAGTCAGCCAGAAGGTTTTATACATGACAAAGTTCTTGATAAAGCATGTAAGCTTTAGAAATCTATTTATGGGTTGAAACAAGAATCTTGCATTTGGAATATTTGTTTCCATGAGAAAGTCAAAGAGTTTGGATTTTCTAGAAGTGAACATGAGTCTTGTGTATATGTCAAAGCTAGTAGGAGTGTAGTGACTTTCCTAATGTTGTATGTGGATAATATACTACATGTAGGAAACGACACCCCAACCTTGCAAGAAGTGAAATTTTCTCTTTGCAAATGTTTCTCTTTGAAGGATCTAGGGGAAGCAACATACATTCTTAGGGATAAGGATTTATAGTGATAGAAAGAAACGAATTATTGGACATAGTCAGAGTACATACATGGATAAAATATCGAAAAATTTCAGTGTGGAAAATTCCAAGAAATGGATTTACACATTCATCATACAGTTAAATTGAGTAAGACTCAATGCCCCAGTACTGGTGAAGAAATAGATGACATGAGTCTAGTCCCATATGCATCTGCTATAGGATCAATAATGTAGGTTATGACATGTACTCATCCATATGTATCTTATGCACTGAGAATGGTGAGTAGATTTTAGGATAATCCAGGTAGAGCCCAATGGACAACAACCAAGAATATTCTAAAGTATTTGCGAAGACCTAAAGAAATGTTCTTAGTTCTTTGTGTAAATGATACATTAAGAGTGAAGGGTTATAGTGACACTAACTTCTAGATAGATAGAGATAACTTTTGTTCATAATCTGGTTTGGTGTTCCTACTGAATGGTGAAGCAGTGACATGGACGAGTTCCAAGTAGAAGACGATGGTTGATTCTACTTGTGAATCAGAGTACATAGCAGTGAGTGAAGCGTCAAATGAAGCATTATGGTTGAAGAATTTCATTGGGGATCTTGGAAACATTTCGACTATTAAGGAACCAATGGAAATCTTTTGTGATAACGAAGGCATGGTTTCTTTAACCAAAGAACCAAAAGATCATGGAAGGCCCAAGCACATTGACAGTAAATATCATTACATCAGGCACATAGTTGAAGATAGGCATCTCTTGGTGAATCGAGTGTCATCAGAAAATAATCTTGTAGATCCTTTCACAAAGGCTCTGAACAAGGCTAAGCACGTCCAACATTTTAGGAGCATTGGTTTGAGAGACGACATTAGTTTTAATAATTAGTTGATGGGTTGAAACTTTGAAACTTTTAAATAAGAATAAATTGTAATTTTTTTGGTGATTAAATAATGGAGATTTATTTATGAGTAATTATACCGGCTTATTCAATTATGTATTAGTGTGTTTCAAAATTCTTAATTCGTTCATACTTTTGGCAGTAAGTATTGAATCAAGGTTGTCATGAATTATTTATAGATTGTCTATGGAGATCAGACATTGCATGAAGATTGCTACAACATTCATGAGTTCTTTAAAATGGGGATCTTAAGTATCGGATAAACCCATGCTTAGAGATTACTTCATGGACTTTATCATGAGTAATCCTAAGATGATAATATCTTATATTCTTAAAGCGGAGATAAATAGTTCCTAGTTTACAAATCAGTTGTGCATTGGTTTACCTAAACACATGTCGAAATTGGATGTTCGAAAGAGTAATTCCATGCATGATTTGGTAAGTAAAGTGTATGACTATAGTCAAAGTAATTTTTTCCTTTTTCCTAACACGAAAAGCGATATCTTTGGGCCCTCGATGATTTGATGTTGACATTATAGTGTTCGGCCCAGCCGAGACTATATTGTTGTGTTTAATAGATAGTCTGAGGACGTCATAGAAAATCGGAAATCGGGAAACAAAATCTTGGAAATGAGATTTATTATACTCTATGTCTCGTGTTCATAGGATATCTTGAAGAAAAAGTAGTAGTTGATCACTTATCTTAGAGCCAATGTTTAACTTGAATCAGAGTTCGGTAGTGGCTTTAGAAAGCACACTTTGTTGTTCAAGGGTTATATTAGCAACTATAGTTATAGACTTATCCAAATGGGATACTGTTGGATTAAAGTGTCTAATCTCATAACTAAATTGATATAAACTTGTAATTAGAAACAAAGTCATTTTTAGGTTGTGCTCATAACTAGAAAATGATTAGAATAACATTTGTAGAAAGAGGAAATAATTTATTAGCTTATTATATGATTAATAAATTAATTAGAAATAGATTTAATTAATTAATAATTGATCATAATTATTTTGGAATTAATTTGGGGTCAATTGGAATTAATTAGAAGTGCAATTGCTACTTTATTATTGCTTAATTCTTGAGCAATAGAGAGGTTCTAGAATGCTCCAGCTACTTAAAGGAAATAAGATAATTATCAAGATTTGAGATAATATTATTTTATGTTCAAGTCTGGGGTTTTTGGGTTTTCCTAGCAGCTATATAAAGGGGTATTTGGCTTGCAAAATTTGTCCACTCTTCTTAGAGATATTCCAGCCGAAAATTTGATCCCTCTCATTTCTCCTTACTTGTGTTCTAGTTTCTAGCTTTGGGTGTGAGTCATTAGAGGCATCATCCTTTTGGTGCTACCTTTCTAAAGGCCTACAAAGGAAGGAATCACATGTATTATTTATAATAACAATTTAAAAGGTATGTAACCCTTAACATATAGATTTCGATTATTGTAGGTTTATTCTAGGGTTTGTAGTTCATAGTATGCTGCCTTTATGTGAAGACATAGATCCTTAATAGGTTTCATGTACCCTTAATTGTTAAGTGTAATATTCCGCATTGTACATGAATTTTATAACCTAAGAAACCCATCACGAACGACCTTAATAGTTGTCAACGAATAGAATAACCAACGATAAAAAAATGGGTCAACAAACTAAACTCAATGATGCCACACACTACTAAGAAAGGCCAACGCGAAAATGCACACATCGACCTCTGAAGTTGATTAAAAAATGAACAACCACCCATCCTTGACCATACATAGCAATCTGTACCGCGAGCTAACCTGTCTCTTTATATCTGGTACATGACATGCGCGACTCAAACATCCTTCAATTATTCCATAAGGAACGAGAAAGTTCCTTGACTGAAAACTTTCAATGTGAGTACAACCCACGCATCCCTGAACACATAAATCTGATGGCAACTAACTTTATGCTCACTGTCTAACCAAACCTTAATTACTTTGTAACCATGTAGAATTTTGAAGAATCCTTGAGAACGCAAAAAGAAACTTCCAAACTCTTAGCACTTTGATGGTAGCCCACCTTCCGTCTCTTATGCCGCAGTAATCCTGAACCACATATCTAGTATACCTACATAGCAAATTCCTCTGACCCATTATGCTGAAACCATAAAATCAAATCGACTGATGATCCTCCAAGCAGAATACCCAATTTTCCCCCACTTACAGTTCAAACCATCATCTATTGGCGTCTACCACATCAAAGCCTCAGACCGGATCAACCAGATACATACCAAACCTGACTCTCAGAATGCAACATATCATATTACTATCCTTTGGATAATGACCAAATAATCATACAAAAAACCCTGAACCTCAGATGGATACCTCATAAACTTTCCTTTCCCCAACATTGCTGCCTTATTCTTAATGAAATCAATCATAATACCATTGGATTAATGAGGCACCTTACAAAATGAACTTCTTGCGACCAAAACTTGCATTAGAAGAATTTATCCACAACTTTATCCTCCTATGAAGCTTAAAGAATCCCTTACATATGCTCAAATAATAGCTTTGTTAAACTCAACATATCAATAGAAATATCCTTTCCAAATCAGAAACATCTCGATCCTCCTCAGATACGCCAGATCTTCTCAAAATTGCATCACATACTCGACTCGCGACATGGTCTTAACCTAGGCCACCAAACCAAAAGAACCTTTGAGTCTCAAAATATTCCCTTGCTGAAAGACAAAAACGAGTCATGGCTTCTTCTCATCTTGTCATGGTGTTGGTGGTCTTGTCTTGAAAGATTTCCGGACTTGAATTCCATACTTATCAGCCATGGTTGCAGCTGCTTCTACTGCGAGGTGTTCCTTACTTAGCAATAAATGGGATAGAGTAAAAAAACAATGATATAACAGTTGAAAAACCTGACAATAAAACCTTTTTTTAATAAATTAATGTACACGAAAAACGTAGAGTAAAAACATATTTATATAACAGATCAAAAATATATATTTGGCATTTTAACAAAAACTCGGTGGGCATAATTCAATTAAGGTTTTACTGGGCTTCAAAATCGAGAATAAAAAACCAACTAAATCAAATAAGAAAATAGCATACAGAACATCATTCGTGATGAGGTCATGCTTCAATACTTTTACCCTATCGATATCTCCAACTTATAATTGCAAATACCAAGGCTTTATATAGCACTTGAAACAGTATATGATGAGACTATATTACCTCTAATGGAACCTGCGTATGAGAAATCTTCAATTGAAGTTTTTTTTCTCTGAATCTCCTACAATAAATGACCAATCAGTATAGACATGGTTGGTAAACATCTTTAAAATATTTCGACACATTTACCTAAAAATGGGTTGATTTTTGTATATTCAACACATAGACGCCCAAATAAAACAAACGAACCACATAAATAAACGAGAAGAAGATATTGGTGTCGTTTGGTGACGATTTGAAGCGTAACCAAGAAAAAAGAGAAGAGAAAAATGAAGAAATTGAAAAAGAAAACATTATCATCGAAAGTATTTTGGAAAATTAGAGCCTTTTAAGGAGATACAGGAGAGAGTTTGGGAAACAAATTGAAGAGCACACACCCAAATCTAGAGTCGATGAATACTATCGCAGAGTAAGGAAATGTAGCACACTAAACGCTTTAGAAGACCATCTGATTGGTTCTGAAGTGCAAATTAGGGCTTAAAAGGGCAGCTTTTTCATAGAATGATAAAAAATCAAATCTGGACAAAATGAAATCGCCAAATTTTTAACCAATAGAAGTAATATAACTCCATCGGCAAGAGAATCTATGAAGCAAGTTGGAGGAGTCAAAATTCATGCAATGCGTGTATTGAAGATTGACTAATCTGAAAAGGTTGGTCTATTGGTATATACATTGGGCGTACACGAGACGAGCAGGTGGGTTCGTATATTTCCAAGGAATGAAGAACCATCTGATATGCAGATACGAAGATGAGATGGAATTGGGATGATTTTAGGGATTTTTGATCAGAATAGAGAGAAAGAAGATTAACAAAGATCAATAGTGGGTTTGTATAATTCCAAGGAATGAAGCGGTGGATATGCACACTAATCCCATTGTTCTTGGTTAAATTGGCGGTGGAATCAGACAGAGAACACGTTACCGTTACTGTCAACCACTCTACTATCCTTAATTAATAAAAAAGAAAAAAATGGACCATTAGCATATATATATATATATATATATATATATATATATATATATATATATATATATATATATATATATATATATGGGAAAAGTGAGTATACCTCCCAGCAGGACATAAGCTTAGGTACCCGATATATAATACGGTGTCGTTTCCTTTATCTTTTTATTTTATAGACATCGAGTTTCTGATTAACCCCACAAACATTTTTTTTGTTTTATTTCTCAGATTCAAAGAGGAACATATTCGTGATCTTCACCCGTCCACGACGATGGTTCCTGGGAATGGGTTCACCAAAAACCCCAAAACAAACCTCGCATCGTCGTCCGTTTCGCAAGCCTTCACCATCGAAATCCGGATATTCTCAGCCACATTTAAAATCCGATTATTGATCAGTATCGAAAAAAGAAAGAGCTTCCTGTGGCTTCAAGTTGGTTCGAAGAATCTTTCAATCGAGCCTCACTATTTCAAGAATTTGTGTACTCTTTAACATCCATCGATCTCGTTGCTTGCTTGTCCAACAAATTCATCAATTTCACTCTTTATCCAACCAGATTCGTTCAATTCCACTTTGTATCCAACTAAGATTGTGAATTCAACTATGATTAATCATGTGACAAATTGAGGCATTTTTCAATTTTATGTTTTTCAATTTGCTCCACCTGCGCATCAGGTGAGATTACATTAGATTGATTCCCATTTTTTTTACTTATTTCATTAGAATGAGTTATCTGATCACCAGGTGTTTGATTAAATGCACCAGTGAACTTTTTTCTCAAAATGGCTTAAAAAGCATATGTTGTTATGAGAAAGGGTGTTATCACTCAAAACGTGAATTTACGCTTTGTGCCCTTGGTCGACGTGTAACTTGTTCATATTCTCCATTTGTATGACTTTTGACAACGACTTCTTTTATCTTGCACAAGTATTACATGTCACTCCTTCATTATTTTGAACAAGTTTACTACTTTAAAGCAAAAGCACGGACTCCTATTCAGTGTCCAAAATGAACAAAGTCATACTCCCTGAAAATCAAGTCACATTAGGGAAGAGGTAAGAAGCAATCCGACACTGCCTCAGTCCCACATTGTTCCTCCTTTTTTGTTGGTGTAAAAAAAAGTTGTAATTTTTGTCTAGTCATGTTATCTCATCATCGCACGTCCTGTTCGATTCTTGATATTTTTTTTTTTTTAATTTTTTTTTGTTTCAGGTTTACCAGGAACTACAAAACCAAAATGGAGCGTTATTTCAGAAGATAACCACTCATAAACAATGCAGTAATGCCATTTCAACAACATTATATCACAAATATGATGTTGGATGACAACCCTAAAGTGATGGTGAAAACTCTCATCAAACTCCTGAAAACAAACTGAATTTAGGTTATTCTGACAATGAAAAGAGCAGTAATGAAGCTGAAGAGGGTACCAAAGATAAGAATTTAAATCTTCTAATTCTATTAGCAGTTGAAATGGGAGCTAAAAATTATGACACTGAAAGGAAGCCAAACTGTAGTTCAAGATTTTATCAAGTTTAACTTTCCTCACCAATGTTGCTTTTAGAGATTTTAGTTTACCTTTTATGTTTTTATTTCTAATGTTTTGTTGGTAATATGATTGGTAAAAGTAATGTGTTTGTAATACTACTTTTTTGATTTTTTTTGTTTATGGATATTGATATGTTTCTTAATAAAATTTGAGTTTTTTGTTGACGTTCCTAGTTTCCAGATTTTTAATTATTTTCCAGATTTCCTATTTGGTTGTATTTAGTCACTGTGTTTTGTACATGCCTCACTAAACACATTTGTCTATGCAATATGTATCATTCGTTGGTGTGCACAAATAATAGTTCGCTTGTTTAGGTCTAATAGGGACAAAATTGACTTTCTTTATTTTTTTTTCATGGATACAATTTTATTTTTAACCAATCACAACATCCAGCTTTTATTTTTATTTTTATTGTTAACACATAATGACATCCTACTTTTACTTTTAACCCATAATGGTTGTATATTTTCACTTTTAACCCATAACACTGAATATTTTCATTTTTAACCCATATTAACATCCTAATATCACTTTTAACCCATTATGGTTGTATATTTTCACTTTTAACCCATAATGGTTGTATATTTTTACTTTTAACCCATAATGGCTGAATATTTTCATTTTTAACCCATATTAGCATCTTAATATCACTTTTAACCCATTATGGCTGTATATTTTCAATTTTAACCCACAATGGTTGTATGTTTTGACTTTTAACCCATAATAGCCGAATATTTGCATTTTTAACCCATATTAACATCCTAATATCACCATTAACCCATTATGGTTGTATATTTTCATTTTTAAACCATAATGGCTGAATATTTTCATTTTTAACTGATATTAGCATCCTAATACAACTTTTAACCTATTGTGGTTGTATATTTTCACTTTTAACCCGCAATAGCATCATACTTTCGTTGTTTACCAATATTAGCATCACACATTCATTTTTATCCCATAATAACAACCAACAATCAATTTTAAACAGACAAATCAGAAGTAATCAACAATTTTCATTCGAAAACATAAAAAATGTTAAGAAACATAAAAAATATCAAGATTATTCATACATCATAAATCAAAAAAGAATGTCAAATATATGAAGAAGCATATGGCTTTTTCTTTTGCTCACAAAAACAACACATCTCATTTTTCTTTCTCATGTATCGATTCATATGCCTGATACATGAAAAAAATAGTTATTATAATTATCATACTTCTAAAATCATGAATAGTAATTATTATTATTATAAGTACCTTTCTTTTTGAACAACTACTAGCGTAATGACCCAATCCTTGACAGTAAGAGCACGTTCGCTTTTTGGGGGCTTCTAAAGGAGACTTGATTCTACTAGCAACTTTAGGATGCCCTTTTGTAGTAGTTGGACCAAGAGGATCACGGATAGATAACTGTGGCATCATATCTACTTGCGAAATTCCCATACAAGAACCTTGAGATGCATTCTCAAAAGATATAGATTTCTTTCGTACTACTTGATCCTCTAAAAGACTTATCAATAACGTATTAAGTTTCTGTATCTCCGAAGGGGAGTCTCTTGCTTGTTCAATTAATTTATTAAAATTTGAACGGACACACCATAATGTGAAAGTACTAACTTCATTTTCAGTATTCATATCTCCGAGTTCGATGCTAACATTACCTACCTTGTACCTAGCATTAAGGGTCCACCGAGGTAAAATATAATGATTGGGGAGTGTTTGAACATGCCTCTTCTTCATCACATACAGACTATGCTTGCATAAAATTCAATGTGTCTCATACTTAGCACACGAACATGTGATGTTGACTTGATTCAAATAACGAAAAGTAACAATACGCCAATATGTTTTATCAACATCTAGTCTCCCAACTTGATATTTGCTTTCTTCTGTACTTTTGCTTAGTGTCTCGTGAGTTAAATTATTATTAGCTTCTATCCATTCTTTTTTAAAAATATCAAAAATCTTTCGGGTATAACACTCACCTGCTTTTGCTTCAATTGGATGTACTGAGGACAGAACCGACCTCGAATTCATAGTCTTGAAATCTTCATCTTCTTCGGCCGCCCTTCGTGACACAACTGCTTTGTCAAATTGCACTACAAATTCATTCAACATAGTACTTGAGTTAACAAATCCATCAAAAAATGAATTAATACTCTCACTTCGTCCAGTTGTGGACATACCAACCAAAAAAATATCCTTAAAGTAAGCATTAACCCAATGCATCCGTTGATTATACATGCCACTTATCCAACAATTACTTTCTAGTTTGTATTTGCAACGTATAACTTCCCACGTGGCTTCAAATTCTTCAATGGTTTCACTGTTTACCCATTCTCTATATGATTGTTGAAAATCACTATAACGGGAAACATAAGGGTGGAGGTGTTTCGGTTCATGCTTCTTGATATGCCATTCACAAAAACGATGACGAGTGTTTGGAAAAACTCTTTTTATTGAATTTCCCATAGCTTTGTCTTGATCAGTAATAATTGCTTTTGGATATTTGTTAAACATACATTTGAGGAAATGCTCAAATAACCATTCAAATGTTTCCTCCTTTTCATTTTCTAGTAATGCTCCACCAAAAAGTATAGATTGTCCATGATGATTCACCCCAGTAAAGGGAGCAAAAGGCATCTTGAATTTGTTTGTCATATAAGTGACATCAAAGACAACAACATCTCCAAACTTTGTATAGGCATCTCGTGATCTTCCATCAGCCCAGAAAATGTTTTTAGGACACCCATCATCGCACAAATCCACGACAAAATACTGGTCATTATCAACTAATGTTTTATCTTGAAAATGTTTTATAAGTCCATAAAACTCTTTTCCTTTATGTTGTTTTCGTTGCTCGAATAAGACATCAACACATTGCTTTGAAGTAACATCGGCTTCATTTGAGGTTTTCATTGCATTAATAGCCTTTTTAACCATACTAGGTTTCAACCCTGATTGTCCAAGTTCAACCATAAGAGATTTACATTCCATGGAACGGTGAAACTTATTATGAGATCGATGCTTCATCACCTTCGTTGGTGTCATGCTCAATTCATGATTATGTGTGTCGTTAAACAAGTCCACTAGCCATTTCCTATCCTTCTGTATTGTAATTTGAAGCCTTGCTTCACATCCGGTTCTAACATCTCTACGACGTTTTGTCTCATTTTCACTTGAATTGTTTTTTTAATCCGTTTGAACCCTTCTTTGTTGCATACATAAATCTTCCGAAAAGGCTCATTTGTTTTCAAGCTTTTAAATATGTCATTTTTACGTATACCAAATCCATGTAAAAACGAATAATCATTATAAAAGTCATATGCATCTTCCGCGGTATCGAAAACCTTTCCCAATATACTTTCATCATTAACTTCATTGTCGTCACTCTCAATGTTCACATCAACATCGTTAATTTTTTCAAATTCACGTGTTGCTTCTACGAAATCATTTGTGTCAATATCTTCAGTTACATGTAGTTCAATAGCGTGATCATTTGCTTCGGTTTCAATCATTATGGCCTACACAAGACCATGATCCATGTTTCTAAATAAAAGATTAACACCATTTTGTTTACTATTAGTAAAGATTGAATCATTGTACTTAAAAATCACAATGAGAACGAAGCATATACAAAAATTAATTACATTGGATATTTACCTTTCAGAAAACACAGAACAACCAACAATGTCCAGCTCTAAAAAAACAACAATGTCTAGCTCAAAAAATACAACAATGTCCAGCTCTAAAATCTCCGAACAAATAAGACAAAGCAACAAATTTCAAAGTCCGGAAACAGCAATATCCAAGATTAAAATTCTGAAAACATGAAAAACAAAATCCCAAAATTAAAATTCTGAAATCAGTAAACAACAAAGCCTTGGCAATTTTTTTTTTTTTTTTTTTTTTTTTTTTTTTTTTTTTTTTTTAAAGCAAATCCTTATTTACTAGGAATCCAATTTCAAGATTTACCGTAAACAGAGTATTTGCAGTTTTTGAAGGAGGTCGATTTCATGAAGCAATTTCTTCAATTCGATTTCTTGAATTAACCCTTTGAAATCCGAATTCTGTGAAATTTTGTTTCTTCAATCCCAAAATCGATTAGTAGTTGTATGACAAAATCCCAATTCAATTCTTGAACCTTTTTTGTTTCGTGATTTATTAGGAATCCGATTTCAAGCAGCAAAGTTGTATGGTAATCGTTTTTTGAAAACGATGATGATCACAGCCGCAATCGAAAAAGAAGGAAGATACGATATCTATTTTCATAAAAATAAGGAAACAAATTGGAACGTATCTTTTTTTTTTTCCAGGAAATAACATTTTTCTTTTTCATCAAATAAAATAATTAAACAAAACTACGTAGTTTTGACAATTAGGTACCTAAGTTTATATCCTGCTGTAAGGTATATTCACTTTTCCATATATATATATATATATATATATATATATATATATATATATATATATATATATATATATATATATATATATATATATATATATATATATAAAAGTTATTAAGATATTATATGGAAATGCTTTAATTTCAAACATATTTAATTTCTCTTTGAACATATTTGTATTGATTTTCAAATATATTGACACGTTTTCATTTGAGTTAAATTTACGTATTTCATTTACTTAGATAAGTTAAAAACATCGTTGAATTATCATCTTAATTTTAACTAGTAAAAACCCTCACACTACATTGGTGTTTTGAAGCAGTTTAGTGTGTCGGGAAACTCTAACATACAAGTTTTATGATTGATGACTTGTATTTTTGCTAATTATTGGTTGTTTTCTAAAACATCCGGGTAAAAAGGAAAATAAGAAATTTTTTTTATTTTATTTTAGAGACTAAAATTGTCAAACCATATAAAGAAATGTGAGCAAAAGTGGCTAAAAGTAGATGACCATGAGGTAAAAAAAAATGGAAAAGACGTCATGCAGTTGAAAGTTTATAAATACTGGGGCAAAAAGACAAAAAGAAAAAATTATTATTTTAAGTACTAAAACTGTCAAAACATGCAAACAAATATGACAAAAGTCTAAAACATAAAACTTTTACTATTCCTCCGTTGGAAATTAATTATATAATGAAACGAGTGATGGTTAAAAAGTGAAATTGTACTGATATTTGTCGGAAAAGTAAATAAAAAGTTACAAATACAAAAATAGTTCTTTCAAATGAAGACAAGCTGTAGACATAATGAAAATGTCAAATATTAAGTTGAACTTTAACTAAAAGGTGTTTATGTTTATTTTTTGAAAGTGATATGATAAATGTTGAAGTATTTGGCATATTTGGAATATATAAACTATCTACTAAATAGACTAATTAAAATGTAATTCTTTGTGAAAATGATCATATTTGAATTTATTTTTTTGAAATAGAGGTAACTCTAAAATTTTGTAAATAATCAGGCAACTTAGGTAATTATGTTTTGTTTCTCAGACCTTCAACTTCGTTATTATTAATTTAAACTTTAAAGTTGATTATTCAAAACTAACTATTTAGTATTAGAATAAAAAAAATAAAACTATGCAAATTTCAAAAAGTTATTATTAAAAATCCAGTTATGCAAACATAAAGTAATGCCAAATCCAAATACCAGCAACAACTAGGCCCGCCAACGGCCCGATCTAACTTTGGGTTTAATTTTTAGTACTTTTTAAAAGCGAATTTAATGATAAAATATTTTATGGAATTTATTTTAAAACACATAAAGTGTACTCCTATTGGGCTCATTGAAAGTTGCTCCATTTCAAAAAGGGTCTTTTAAACTATAAACGTATAAAGTATGAGCTGGCCCAACTGATTGAACACCGAGTATCGTTCAAATCAGATGGAAAAACAGCACATCCCGCGAAAATAGCATCTCCGTCGTCGTTACAAAATTGTTGCGATTCAGAAGGCGGAAAGTTTCACCGATTCATGATTACAGATCTCAAACCTTTTCATCGTTTTCAATGGTTTAACAGGTACGATTTCCTTTTGTTCTTATATCGAATCTACTGTTTTTAGACCGAGTTTCCGATTGTAGATGATATATCGTTAGTAAATGTGACCTACAAATTTATAATGGATCTTATTCTAAATATTGCGTTCATCATGATCGCTGCATTCTATTTAACAGTATAAACGTATGGTTAAATCTGTAACGAATTTCGAAAGGAAAGGTCCTTTCAGTAGCTTTTGTGTTCGATTTCGTTAACTGATGCTAATACTTTGAATTTTATAAACTAGTTAGTAGTGATCACGAATTCATGTACTGAAATATCGAATTAATAGAACATGTATATATTGTTGCATCTTTGAATCTCTGATGACTGATGACTTTGTATTTCTCTCACAATCGATGTTTATCCCTGATACTTTACTCTGATTATAAAAAAAAAAAAAAATCACACAAATTTTAGATAGGAGTTAAAAGAACTCTCCTGTGACCTGAAATCGTCATTATCTGAAGTCTTGTTTGGATTAGAGTTATTCATTGTATTGTAGTAGACAAATTTTGGAACATTTTTTTAATCGTGTGGCACTGCCATGTGCATTCATGTTTGTAAGGACAAATCTGTGAAAGCAGGACAATCTCACACTGTCAATTTTGTGTGCAGTCCCTGATACTCATGTATGTATGTGTATCAGAACTTAATAATATAAGTTTATGTTTTCCCATAAAGTTTAGGGTAATATACATAAAAGGCCATTATTTTTTGGCCTTTTTGGCACTTTAACCACTGTTTTATTTCGGTCGATGAAATTTTAAAAAGAACATTTTACTCGATTCCATATTTCCGGTTCAGGTTTAAAATGTGTTGAAGTTGACATGGTAAAAAATTAAATATCCTCTATCTTTTGTTCCCACTTATCTTTCTACTCCTATAAAATAATAATATGTGAAATTCATTAATTCTCTCTCTTAACATTCTTTTTTGATTTTGATACTTGTAATGATCTAATTAGTTTGATTTTGATACTTGTAATGATCTAATTAGTAGAAAGATAGATATGAACAAAAGGAAGGAAGATATTTGATTTTTCTTTTCCCATTTACGTACATGACGTCATATGTACTTCATTAAATAGCATGTTACTTCTTGAAAATGCTTTCTTATTTGTAGTTTTAGTAAATTATACACATACCATGTAGGTAATTAGAAGCCATTTTAGAAAGTTAGACGTTATTTTAGTATATAAATATGATGTCATGTAAATAAATAAGAAGTCATATCATTCTTAACACCTGCTAAACTTGAAATAGGGGTCACAATTAACTTACGTAAAATCTTATGATTAAACCGTAAAAATTAGAAAAACATAATAACTTTTTGGGTAAATTAAACGAATGGTCCCTGTGGTTTGGGGTGGTCTGTGTGCTTGGTCCCTAATACTTTTTTTTAACTCAGACAATCCGATCCTTATGTTTCAAATTTGTTTCGGTTTTGGTCTCTAAACAAGTTAAAAAGAATAAGGACTCATTTGATAGACATCTTTCCAAGTCCAAACAAATATTTATGGTTGAATAGGCCGGAAAAACTGTTTGATTTGCATAAAAAATTGGTCTTTCTCGGTAAGATATGTCTTTCTCACAAAGCCCAAAACCATGTATTTACGGGTTGAATGAAACTTTGGACAGTTGTACCCTAACAAAAAAAAAGACACGCTTTTCATCTGCGTCTTTTTTTTTTCTTTCTACTCCATCGATCATCAACCCTTTCTCCTACCATTCGATCTTGTCTGCAACAATCGGCTGCATAGGTGCTCCCTCTGCTATAGACAAAGTTGTCGATGGCCTCCGCCTGCCTCCGTCATTGACTCCAGTCGCCGCCCTCCGCCAGCGATATCTTTTATACAGTTGTTAATGAAAAAGACCCTTGATTTCGTTTGCCTTCGTCCGTTCTGCCACCAGCTTCCCCTTCGCCTTCGTCAGCTTCAATTGGTGAAGTTTTCTTTTTCTCTTGCGCTGAAAATCGAGTATAACTTCAAGAATTTCTTTTTTTCGTTGAAATTCGAGTATCAGAGTTTTATTACTTCGTTTTCTGAAATGATATGTTTTTAAAAATACTCTAAAAATTGTGTTGATTTCTTGCTTGAAAAGAAAAATAACGGTAATTGAAGGTTTGTATTGATCAGATGCACTTCAGGTATAAAGACTAAATAGAAACTTAAACAACAAAAGATAAAGAGCAGAAATTAAAAGACACAGAGAGTTCTCCAAATTGTTTCTTTCGCCAAGAAAGAGGTTTTGTCCTCACAAAGAAGACGATTGTCACAAAGACGATTACGACACCAAGCTGTGCACACAATATTAGAGTTTTTCCTAATGTTGTATATATACTAATATATGCATATAGGATTGTATCTAATCTATACTAAGAATCGATCTTATCATAAAGATACATAATGTGTTATCTATTCTATACTTATATATATCATTACCTAATATTCAAAAGATTACATAGAATAATTATGCTAAATGCTGACGTTGATAAGCTTGATACGTTGGTGTTGTTGATTTAGTTGATGTTGACGCTGACAGATAGTGTTAGAGTGTTTAACTCATCAGATCATAAGGTCTGACATTACAATCCCCGCTATCTGATGATGTCAAAACTAATATTTAATGAATTCTTTAGCTCGTGCTCCCCCTTGAGAATGAATGCTTAACTCTTCAGCTTTAACGAATGCTTAACTCTTCAGCTTTAACGAATGCTCCCCTTAAGAATAAAAGTGACTTCCTATTTTTTTATTTTTCAAGAAATTGAGGCAACATATCTAACATGGTTATGAAGAAAAGCAGAAGAATGAAGAAATGATAAGCCGAGGACGAAAATATCCGTAATCAACTTAACTCCCCCTTAAATTTAGTTTAGTTCCCTTTAACTTCGGGTTGAATATCCAATTAACTCCGGGTTGAATATCCAATTCTCCCCTTTTTTGACCTTAGCATGAGAACAAAACTGAAGGATAGTATCAGTGATGTAGCTTTGTAGTGTAGCATAGGATTGTGAATCATCTTTAAACATAATAAAAGTAACATTTTTTTTGTGTTTTTATAGCAAGCAAACAAAAGCAATGTTAAATTGAAAGTTAGAACAATTAAATCATTAAAAGAATGTCAATATCCGCAATCAATTTGTTTAAAGCTTTTCATCCAATGCCTTGGTGAAAATATCAGCCAGGTGATCATTTGATGGGATGTAGAACAACTCCACTTTTCCCTTTTGAACTATGTCCCTGATGAAATGATGATGGATGTCGATGTGTTTGGTCTTAGAATGTTGCACTGGATTTTGTATCATATGAATGAAGTAGGTGTTGTCACAACAGATAGGTATCTTCGAGAAGTTTAGACCATGCTCCAAGAGTTGATTCTGAATCTATAGAATCTAAGCACAACACCTTCCAGCAACAACATATTCAGCTTCAGCGGTAGAACAAGCCACTGATGTCTGCTTTTTACTGGACCAACTTACCAATCTATTTACAAGCATTTGAGCTCCTCCTGAAGTACTTTTCCGATTGATGTCACATCCACCATGATCGGAGTCAGTATATCCCACCAGCTTAAACTCAGAATCACGAGGATACCATAACCCAAGAATGGGTGTATGCTTTAAATACCGAAAGATTCTTTTTCACAGTGAGTAGATGAGATTCCTTTGGACTGGTCTGATAACGAGCATACAATATAGTAGAAAACATAATGTCAGGGTGACTAGCAGTAAGATAAAGTAGAGAGCCTATCATTTCTCTAAACAGAGTTATATTCACATCAGCACCATCTGGATCAGCGCTAATAGACGCTGAGGAGGACATTGGAGTCTTGGTCGGATTGCAATCAGATAATCCGTACTTCTTTAACATATCTACAATATATTTAGCTTGGCAAATGTGAATACCATTAGTTAGTTGTTTGACCTGCAAACCAAAAAAGAAAGTTAGTTCACCTATCATGTTCATCTCAAACTTTCTGGACATAATCTCTGTGAATTCTGAACTAAGCTTTTCATTAGCGGATCCGAAGATGATATTATCCACATACACTCAGGCAAAAATGATATGGGATCCCAAATTCTTTATGAACAAAGTATTTTAATCTTTCCACATTTCTATCCATTTGAAAGAAGATAACTTGCCAATGTGTCATACCATGTCTTAGACGCCTGCTTTAAACCATAAACAACTTTATCAAGACGATAGACATGGTTTGGAAATTCTTCACTTTCGAACACTAGAGGTTGCTTTAGAAAAACTTCTTCTTCAAGATCACCATGTAGAAAGGCAGTCTTGACATCCATCTGAGAAACTTTGAAGTTCTTGAAATAAGAAAAAGCAAGAAACAGGCGAATTGCTTCAATTCTGGCAACGGGAGTAAAAGTTTCATCATAGCCCAACCTTCAAGCTGATAGAAACCTTGAGCTACAAGTCTAGCTTTGTTTCTTATAACAATCCCATCCACGTCCATTTTGTTCTTAAAAACCCAACGAGTGCCAATGATAGTCTTTCTTTGTGGTTTTGGAACAAGAGTCCACATACGATGTCTTTGAAATTCATTCAGCTCATCCGTGGCATGGCCTTGATCCAGTTAGCCTCTTTCAATGCATCAATGTCATTTTTTGGTTCAATTATCGAGATAAAATTTACAAATATGCAGAAGTTGTTGCTGACTACGCTGCGGGTAAGAATTCTAGAATTTACATGTTCAATGATTTGAGATTCATGATGATCTCTGAGAATTCTTGGATTTAAACTTTTGATTGTATTACTTTGAGTATAATCATCTTGATTTGATGGTTCAACATCTTTAGAGATGACAACCTGATCTTCAGAGATAGGTTGTGAACTGATTAATTGATCAACGTTTGGTACAATAGGCTCAACATCACTTGGTAAAAACTTAGGAACAGGATTATAGGGACTGTAAGTAAGTTCATTCAGAATTGATGAGGGAGGATCGAATGGATCATGAATGAATGTGTCTTCATCAAAGTTAACATGAATTGTTTCTTCAACAATTTGCCTTGAAAAATTGAATACCCTGAAAGCCTTGGATATGCTGGAGTAACCTAGAAAAACTCCTTCATCAGCTTTAGCTTCAAACTTCGAATGTTGATCTCTTTGATTCAAGATGTAACAAACACATCCAAATACATGAAAATAAGAGATGTTCGGTTTCCTTACTTTCAGTAGCTTATAAGCATTTTTCGCATGACGCTTAACAATGATAGACCGGTTTTGGGATAAGCAAGTTGTATTGACAGCTTCAACCTAAAATCACAAGGGAATACCAGCTTCAACGACCATAGTTCTTCCATCTTCAATGAGAGTTCTATTTCTTTTCTCTGCAATACCATTTTAATGAGGAGTTCTAACTGCTAAAAAGTTCTGAGAAATTCCTGAGATTGAGCAAAAATCTTTTAGAGAGGAGTTTCTAAATTCAATTCCATGATCAATACGTAATTCCCTTACTTTGTGATCATGAAGTACTTCCAACTACTTAATGAGGGCAATGATTTCATTAGCGACATGACTCTTTTTTCTTAAAAAAGACAATCCATGTAAACCTTGAAAATTTATCCAAAATGACAAGAGTGTATTTCTTTCCATCCCATGACTTAACCGAAATTGATCCAAACAGATCCATGTGAAGAAGATGAAGAGTTTTGACAATAGAAGAGCAGGACTTTTGCTTGAAGGAAGACTTGGTTTTCTTCCCCTTTTCACATGCTGAGCAGATCTTGTCCTTGACAAACTGCACTTTAGGAATTCCTCTTACAAGTTGATTCCTAGCAATCTTCGAAATGTTCTTGAAGTTCAGATTAGATAGCCTTTTGTCCCAAATCCAATTTAGATGAGATTGAGCATGAAAAAAGAAGCAACGATGAAGAGAGTTGTCAGCAGAAAACATATCTAGAACATAGATGTCGTTTTGTCGAATTGTAGTAAAAACAATGACATTCTTTTGATCAACAACTTTTCCTTCTCTTTTGTTAAAGAGAACTTCGTAGCCAACGTCATATAGTTAACCAAATACGGACAAAATGAAACCAATATATCGGTCTAAGTAACACACACACACACACACACACACATATATATATATATATATATATATATATATATATATATATATATATATATACCTGTTCCGGCAGGTAGCGGTTCCGAAGAAATGAGAACCGGAATCGCTTAAGGCAGTTGCAGTTTCAAGATGATTTTAGTTCCAAAAGCGGATACCCGGTTTTGATGTTCATCCCTAAAAGAAAGGATATCTGATTTCTTATTTACAAATAAACGTAGTGCTATATGGAAACCTATTTTCCTACAAATATTTTATTCATTCCTACTGGTTCACTGAAGTAACAGAGATTAGAGAACTCTATAACCCATTAGAACCAAACTGATTGGGTGACATGATTACTTCTTTCTACTACGTGTTTATCTTTAATTTTGTGCTTTCTAGGGTTAATACCTTAAAAACCATTATTTATACATATCCGTTTCGATTTAACCCTATCATTTTTATTTGTTACTTATTTGCCATTAATTGTGTTGACTAGTTATGAAAAGTCAATGGTAGCCGGTGTCGTCGGTTTAACAGGTTACCCTAACCTTTTACATACCCAAAATCCACTTTTTCCCCAAAACCTCTCCTTCACTCGGTTTAACAAGCGTTCTTCCTCACACATCACGTCTTCTTCTTTTCCATGGCTTCGTCTTCAACAACTTCTATCAGCAAACCGATTTATCGCACTAAGTGTGATTGTGGTGATCAACTGCAATACTCAGTTTTAAGAACTGATAAAAACCCAGGAAGAAAGTTCAAGGCATGCCCTAACTATAAGGTAAATTTGAGGGATTTTGTTTTCCCATTTTGTTATCTTTCAAAAGTTAGTAAATGAAGCTTTTGTTGGCAGGGTACCAAAAAAGGGTGTAAATATTTCAAGTGGCTTGACACGGAAGAGATGAAGTTTTATGCTAATGAAAGGGAGCCCTATAACGAAGTTGTTGCTAGTGGTGTTCTGCAGGTGATCAAGTTGTTGAAGTTTGTGTTGGTGATGTTAGTGGTTATTGGAGTAATTTTGTTAATTGACATTGTATTTTAAGAACCAGTTGGTTAGGGCAGTTGTAAGTTAAGGTTGTTGTAGGTTCTTCATTTTGGTTAGGGCAGGTGTTCAATGTAGTTATGGTAATGTTTGATGGAGAAGTGTATTGACAGTAATCCAATCTTACAGTAATCCAATCTTATTTATGTCCCTGTGATTTGGTAATTGCATTATAGTGATTCATTACAATGTAGTTATGGTAATGTACTAAATCTTGTGTAAGCAAGTGAAATATAGTAGAACTTGGTAAAACTTGGTAATAACTGAATGTACTAAAACAAGGAAGTAAAGGACATTAACTGGAATGACAATTAACATATGATTGTAAGCAGGTGATCACTGTAGTTATGGTAATGTTTGATGGAGAAGTGTATTGATAGTAATCCAATCTTATTTATGTCCCTGTGATTTGGTAATTGCATTATAGTGATTTATTACAATGTAGTTATGGTAATGTACTAAATCTTGTGTAAGCAAGTGAAATGTAGTAGAACTTGGTAAAACTTGGTAATAACTGAATGTACTAAAATAAGGAAGTAAAGGACATTAACTGGAATGACAATTAACATATGAATGTAAGCAAGTGAAATGACATTAAGTTCAAATACTTGCATTCATAATAACATAAAAGGGGGTATTACAATCTGTACCAAACAACCAATTGCCCAACAATGTTTTAATGGCCATTAACTACCAATGTTCAAAAAGGCCTAATTGAATACTACTAGATGCTGATATACAATTGGATGGTTGTTACCAAAAGCTGATGAAATGTTAACAAAAAGGGCAAGCAAAATACATAGTGCCCATGATACCCCCTCCTAAATAGTCCTACTCCAAATTAACTGGTTTCTTAATACTAGAACCCCTTCCATCCTTATCATAAACTGCTTTCTTCAGCTTGATTTTCACAATTCTCTCAGAAATCTTCCTTTTCCTAGGCCTCCCAACAACTTGTGTATCTTCAATGAAGTCAATATTCCCATCATCTTCACCAACCCAAGCATTAGCATCTAAACCTTGTATAGCGACTTCTTGCACTGGTGGCACAATCTCATTAACATCTACACCCTGTAAGACATGATGTATTTAAATACCCTATGTTAATCACATATTAGTTTTAAGAAATTTAAAGTAAAGGTTGGCATACCATTTCTAAGTTTTCTTCAAGCAAGTTATCTTCAATCTCATTAACATCCTCTTCTAAGTCTGCATTAGCATCTACACCCTGTAAGACATGATCTAGTTAATTACCTTATGTAAATCACATATTAGTTTTAAGAAATTTAAAGTAAAGGTTTCCATACCATTTCCAAGTTTTCTTCAAGCAAGTTATCTTCAATCTCATTAACATCCTCTTCTAAGTCTGCTTCCAAGTGATCTTCAATCTCATTAGCATCTACACCCTGTAAGACATGATCTAGTTAATTACCTTATGTAAATCACATATTAGTTTTAAGAAATTTAAAGTAAAGGTTTCCATACCATTTCCAAGTTTTCTTCAAGCAAGTTCTCTTCAATCTCATTAACAACCTCTTCAATCTCATTAGCATCTACACCCTGTAAGACATGATCTAGTTAATTACCTTATGTAAATCACATATTAGTTTTAAGAAATTTAAAGTAAAGGTTTCCATACCATTTCCAAGTTTTCTATAGCCTGTTCAATCTCATGAGGTTCATAACCACATTTTTGCAACAATACATCAATTTCATCAGAAATAGCATTCCCATCATTCACAATTTTGGGTGCAGTTTCCTGTACAGTTTCCTGTACAGTTCCATTTTCTTCTTGCACAGTTGCATCGTTTGCAGTTTCAACCCCACCTTGGTCATCCTGGTTTGAGGATCCTTCTCCAGCCTTCTTTATCTTCTTCTTTCTTTTCACTACAAGCTTAACTGCCTTTTGTTTATCTTCTTCTCCACCCCTCCTTGGCCTTCCTGGTTTTCTAGGTGGCACATACTCCTTCATCACTCGCTCATTCTTACAGGATTTCAAGTTATGGCCGAATTGTAAACATTTGCTACACCTAACAGTCCTACAAACTCTAGCTCTAACAGTTGGGAACTTGGAATCATTGACCTCAGACACATGCCTTCTTCTCTTGGTTTTTGGCCTACCAGGCAGTCTCCTTGTCAAAGGAGGTAATGGCTTTATATAGTCAGTGGGTGCCCACAGGTTGCTTCCATTCACTGGTGATATATTTGTGGTATATGCAGCCATAAATTTCTCTTTTTGGAACCAAATGCTTAGAAAATCAGTTGGATTCATGTGAGTGTAGTTTATTGCTGCTTGACCATGCACACATGGTATTCCAGATATCTCCCATAGTCTACATGTGCAATAGTGTTGTTCCAAATCCACTTTGTAAGCTGTATACCCATACCTTGTCTCAAATACAGACCCCCCAGTTGCTATAACTTTCCAGTTCCTATAAATACAAATTAAAAATAACAATTTCATGTTAACTATACAACACAATTTAATGGTAAGTAGTAACAAGTTTATGTAAGAATTTACCTCATCTCTTTTCCAAACTCCTTCATTTTCTCTATGATAGCTGGACACGATTCAGTTCTCCAAGTAGAAGCTTTATCAGCCAAATAATAAAACCTAGACATGACATAGATTCTAATTTCCTCTAACATTGTGAGAAGTGGTTTTTTCCTAATATTTATGATCATGGAGTTAAAGGACTCAGAAACCCCATTTTCCACTGCCTCACATGCATACCCTAGTCCAAAAAATGCCCTACACCATGATTGTGGATTCTTAGACATCAACCAATCATATCCATTTGAAGTGATTTTCTTAATTTTTTCCATGTTAGACACAAAATCCCCTTCATGTGAACTAGTTGCAGCAGCCCAGAATAAGTTTTTCAACTCTAAACCTGTATGCCTCTTCCTGAAGTTGGCATAAATGTGTCGTGCACACTGCCTGTGTTCAACATGTGGAAGGATAGCTTTCACAGATTCTAGAAGTCCCTGAAATAAGTAAATTCAACATTAATATGGGTTAGACAATATAAATGAATACATAAAAAAATTTGTAGTATTTATGTTTACCTTGTGTTGATCTGAAATAACAACTAGACCCCTTCCATCCTCAACACCCAAGTCATCAACCAACAACTGTAAAAACCAAGTCCAATTTTCTTTGTTCTCTACATTTACTACAGCCCATGCAATTGGATACACGTGGTTGTTAGCATCTCTTCCAATAGCAGTCAAAATCTCCCCTTTGATTTGTCCCTTTAGGAAACATCCATCTAAGCCAATCACACGTCTGCACCCTGTATTCCATCCATCTTTCAATGCCTTAAAACATACATAAAAACGTTCAAAATAATTCACCCCATCTGGATTTACAGAAACTCCTACTTTGCATGTACTTCCAGGGTTAGATCTAAGGATTTCGTTGGCATAATCCCATATCTTAGCATAGTGTTCCTCCAGTTTACCTTCTATCATCTCCCTTGCCCTTACCCTTGCTCTATGACATTGCCCCTTTGACACTTTCACTGAATATTTTGTAAGGACATCCTCCATCATCTCAGGTAGTGTCATTTTGGGCTTCCTAATTATGTCCTTAATGTAGTGTTTTGCTAACCAATTACAACTAACCAAATGTCCAAAATTATAATTCCTTGCACAAAGATGTGTTTCAACCATAGATTTTATCTGAAAAGTACGTTCATTATACTTCCACGAAGCATGGATCCTAAAAGGACATGGTTTTTTTGCATTTTTTTCCCACACCTAACAATTACCCTGCTTTTATCACTTTTCATGAACCAAAGTTGGTATCCATTAGCTACAGCATAGTTAGTGAGTGCAAACCTTAACTGAGCAGGAGACTCATATAACTCACCAACTGTAGGCTTCATTTGGTTCCACTTGACGGTAGGATCGTGCACCCTGAACTCGACACCCACTTCCAAGCCATTTTCATCTTCAAGGTGTTCATGCTCAAGCTCTTCCTGGTGAATGTCTTCAACATCAGCTTCATCGTCCCCTTCAAACTGATTATTCTTTAACATTTTATCATCACATAAAATGTTAAGAAAAGGGTCGTCACACAAGTTAGATGTAGG
The DNA here is from genome assembly GCF_052625555.1 of Lactuca saligna. Taxonomy (NCBI): domain Eukaryota; kingdom Viridiplantae; phylum Streptophyta; class Magnoliopsida; order Asterales; family Asteraceae; genus Lactuca; species Lactuca saligna. The sequence goes on from NC_136418.1 coordinate 186,257,521, forward strand.
ATTGAAGTTATCTGGTTCAACATCCAACAATCCTAAGTCAAGACGATCATCATCAGACTCTTCTTCATCACGTACGTATCTCAACTTTGTCTTCTTTGTCGCCTTTGATTCTTTACTTTTCATTCTCCGTGATGATTCTGCCATCGAACCCTTGAAAACCTTCAGAAACCCTCTTTCAAAACCCTCTTGCAAAACCCTCTTTTGACGATGATGTTATCGGGATACCCCTTTGTTAGTCAGACATGAGGGACAAAGGTGGTGGCTACTATGCACGTTCCCAAGAATTAGTAATCAAGTGAAGAGATGCAACCGGCAAGGAGGTGATTACCGGTTTTTAACCGGGTAAGGTGTAATAAATGGAACGTCATTTCATTAACGGTGGCAAATAAGTAACAAATAAAAATGATAGGGTTAAATCGAAACGGATATGTATAAATAATGGTTTTTAAGGTATTAACCCTTATAAATTATCATGGTTTTGTGGGCCTGTGTGAGGTTGAGAGTATATACCTTTTTTAAGATTTAAGATGTTTGTTTTTAAAAACAATTACTCTTTTAATGAGATTCCGAACATGAATCCTAAGGCAATTTTTCTAATCATGACATAAAATAAATTAAAATGGTTGTTTGATTCTTTAGAATCAAATCTTTTTTCAATGCAAACCAAACATTAAAAATAATATATATATATATATATATATATATATATATATATATATATATATATATATATATATATATATATATATATGTCTAATTTTGATACATTTATATTTAGACATAACAATAATGACTTTTTGCTAACTATTTTTACATGACATAATGTACGATTTTGCTAGACTTCTAAAGAAAACAAATTACTTTAATAGAATAAATTATACAACTAAATTAACTTATGCTGTTAATTTATTTATAGAAAACAAACTATATAAATCATTTACCTTATATAAAATACATCATATAAAAATTTTAATTTTATTATGTTATGTTATTCAAAAATTTAAAATTCAAATATACTAATTATACGTTTTTAAAATAAATGAATTCACTATTCATTAATATTTTATTGTTTCTTTTGCGGTTTTGTGTCCATAGGTATCAAAACCACACCACACAAAGGATTTACAGAAATTCTTGAAATCCCTAGTGCTTTTCCTTCATATCTTCCTCAAATTCTTGCCTTCTACTCTATTTAAGTGATTTTCAAGATCTTTGCAAACCCCTATATGCAAAGCCTTGGCTATAAAGTATCATTTGGTGAGGGTTGTAGAAATGTCATATTCTTCCCATTCCTTAGCAGCTTTCCATGTGCAAGATGCCAAAGCACTACTAATGAATTAGCAACGCATTTGATTTGGTCTCTCTAAAAGTTTTCTACCTTCCTTGTAGAATGAAATAACCACTTACATGGTTGCTACACCTAATGAGACAGCCTTTTGGAGATAATGATGTATCGTCATTGTAATAATTTATCATATAGTGAATTTTTCTCTTAGGATTCCCATGGGTTTTCCCCGGTTTCGGATTTTTCCATGGAAATTTATGTAATTCATAATCAACATCTAAAGCAAGTGTGCATCTTGATAGCATCTCAAAGGTTGTTGGAAAAATAACATCTTGATGACATCTGTGAGAGATGATATGTCGGTGTACATCTAAAGCAAGAGTGCATGTGGAAGGTAACTTTCCAAATTGAAGGTAGCATTGCCTTCCTTGTAAGTATAAAGAAGAAAGAGTAATTGTTTTCCCACAAGCTCAGTACAACCTTGAATTATGACAAAACGGACCACAATCTTCAAAACTTCCAAAAGACTTTAAAGGCATTCATTCATCCGTATATGATAGTAAACTACACAGCATCATTGAATACCACCTGTCAACATATCTCCATTATCGAGCCCAATGTAGTAAAGTCAAGGTAGAAATCTTTCATTATCTCAGTGTACGTGCCATAGATGTCCACGCATAATCTTCAACCAACCAAAACAAGAAAAGTTGTTGATTAATCATAATATAGTATAATCAAATTCTACAAATGGGTAATGATTATTTTTTAATAAAATGAGGGGATGGAACACCTATCAAGTTTCTTATCCAAGTTAACCTATCTTTACCTTAAATCATGTCAATCTTATTCTGTAAATTCTTAGCATCCAAGTTTTCAAAAAAGTAAATTAAGATTCAACTGATTTCTTTATCTGGAAAAAGTGTACCTAAACATAATCATGTATTCATATATGCATTCACATGATGTTTTTTAACTGATCCGCGTTTATTTATTTATGAAAATTAATAAAACATAACATTTTTTTGTCCCCCAAAAAACAAAACAATAATAGAAACATAAAGTTATATTTATTATTATTATATAATATAAGAGATATACCCGTTTATTTGTAAAGGGAATGACCCCAAAAAGAAACATAAAAACTCTAGGTACAGCAAAGAATAGACGACAATAGATGCCATATCAAAAGAAACACTTTCACAATTCACACACTATTAAAGATACTATAATTCTTTTCTTTAAAAAAAAAAAAAAAAAAAACTAATTTAAAGTAAATCCCAGCTGAATTTGGGATGATGTATTGTATTGCTGGATGATGACGGTGGCGCTGCCGTCGGCATCGAATCAAAAGTCTCCCATTGTGTAGTCACCACAACCTCCCCTGAGTTCCTCGGCGGTTGTGGAGGTGGTTGCTGTTTAGGCGCCACCGGTATAGGTGGAAAATGCCCAACCGACCGTTTGGATTTAGGAAATGGGTGGCCTGGTGAGGCGGCGCTACCATGCCCGTTTGAATGTTTCTGTTCTACCGGCGGTTGCTCCGGCATTGAGTTTTTAATCTTCAAAACATCGAGAGCTTCCACGTACTTTTGAACCCTTTTCACCTGCATTTTCCGTTGCAATTTCACATCTCCTTCCGCCATGATTCCATCCAATTTAAGCAGTTGGTTCATCAGTAACTCGATCAGATTCAACATCGTCTTCTCCGCCACTTTCCCGCCTTTTGAGATCACCGATTCAAGCGCCGACACCTGGCCACCGACCAAATCGTAATGATTAAGCTTTTAGTTTAACATACTAATCGAATCATCGAATTGTGAAAGTCGATTGATTATGTACCTGGCCAGCGAGTCTATCGACCTCTAAGCTAATTTCAGATATCGATTTCGCAGCCTTCTCCATTTTTGCGTTCTTTCGCATCTCGATGTATCTTTTCTCTTGGCTAATCGGATCTTCCAACACCACCATTTTCGATCGATCCTTCACGCCGACAACATCGAGAAAAGTTTTGGAGCTTCTTTCTTTATCTTTGTACATAATTTTTTGATCTTCATGGTGTAGTCCTGTTGGCCCGGTTAACATCTTCTTCAATTCACCTGTAACACGACCCAAGGATTATAATCTGAATCTTTCAAAATTCCAGAAATGGTTAGTACATCGAAAATTGAAATACATAAGCTACTTACCAAAAGTAGCTTGAGAACTGATACGGATTTCATGGTAAATGGACCCGTATTTGACACGAACTCTTATAGTAGGTGGAGGTATACGGGTTTGTTCTTCATTCGGATCTCGCTTCTGGACTAGCATTCCTCCTGGCCGGACCTCCCATTCATTATCATCACCGGCGGCGATAGTCGGCTCCGGTGCTTTGGTTCTCATGTGCATCATGTTTGGGTGAGAGAGATTGAAGACTGAGGTAAGATTTCAAGATTTCAGACCTTTTGCCGATTAAAAAGGAGATAAGTCTCTCAAGATCAAACCATTGACCTGGCAAGGATCCGCGTCGGTGATATCATCATAAACCAGAGACTCACGCGTGTCTAGAGAGAGAAAGAAGTAAATGGTTAGAAACTGAAACACGCACTTCCCAACTCCTCCACAGATCCCACCAGCCACCGGTGACGGAAATCAAGAATTATAGTCAAAACTTAAAAATACGTCGTCTCTTTTTGTCAATTTTTGACAAAGAGAGTTGAGATCTCTTCAGAAAACGCCACACAGAATCTAAATGTAGCAGGCGACACCGCCAAAAATATGTTTGACGCCTGCAATTTTTGGCTCTCTCAATTGGAGGAAGGAATCAATGCAGATGCAAATAGGAAATTAGGTCTGACAGTAAATAAGATGGAATTCTTTCAACGATTTGATCTTCTTCCCTCTCTCTCGTGGAGAAAATCGGAAGGAAAGTGGAGAGAGAGAGATATGGAAACTAAATTAAAATGAATGGACGACGAATACAATACGAGTTGAAATACTATATAAACGAATCTCTCTCGATATATATATATATATATATATATATATATATATATATATATATATATATATATATATATATATATATATATATATATATATATATATATATATATATGGAAAATTGCTTAGGTACCAAAACTCAACATACTACATGATTTTATATCATATAATACATTGTAACTTCTAACCTGATTTACTTCCATGAGTTTTATAAATTACACATTTATCTTTCCCTTAAATAATTTTCATTTTCAACGGCAATATATAAAGCTTAGTAGGTCTTCTACAAAAAGATGTGATAAAAGGAAAAGATAATAGTTAAAATTTGAAAATATTGAAAGTAAATAACGTTAGGGGTTGAAGTTTAAGAACATTATAATGAATATATCAAACAAAACGACGTATTATGATGTGTTTGGTACCTAAGCTTATATACCCTTAAGGATATACTCACTTTTCCCATATATATATATATATATATATATATATATATATATATATATATATATATATATATATATATATATATATATATATATATATATATAGTCAAGATTAAATAAGAAAGAACTTTTTGGTAGGAAGGTAAGAAGTTTTTTTTTTCAACACATTTTTTTCGCGAACAAACAAAATGAATCATTAGATGATTCATTTGTAAGATGTTTCACAAGAAAAAATTCTCAAAAAAACATCCCGACGATTCATTTATATAATGATTTTGTTGTTATTCACTAAAATTGTCACAAAAGTAAATTTTTTCATAATTTACTTAAAAATGAATCATATAGATGTTTTTTTGAGAATTTTTCCTTGTAAATCATCTTACAAATGAACCATCTAGTGATTCATTTTTTTTGTTCGTCAAAAAAATATGTAGAAAAAAAACTTCTTACCTTCCTACCAAAAAAAATTTCTTAACGGATATATATATATATATATATATATATATATATATATATATATATATATATATATATATATGGTTAATTTCATGTGAGACGGCCTAAATTTGTTAGACCGTGAGACGCATTTTTTTAAAATTTTTTTAGTTAATTCAAGTTTCGAAAATAATATTTAATAAAACAATTTTTGGATTTTTCCGTTTATTTTGCATTTTAAAATTATTTTTTAGAATATGTACAGTGTAATATTCTATTAGAAGATTTCACGTATTTTTCAAAAAAAAATGTAATTTTTTTTAGTTAATTCAAGTTTCAAAAATAATACTTAAAAAAAGAATTTTTAGATTTTTCCATTTATTTTGCATTTTAAAATCATTAGATGATTCATTTGTAAGATTTCACAAGAAAAAATTCTCAAAAAAACATCTCGATTATTCATTTATATAATGATTTTATTGTTATTCACTAAAATTGTCATAAAAGTGAATTTTTTCATAATTTACTTAAAAATGAATCATATAGATGTTTTTTTGAGAATTTTTCGTTGTGAATCATCTTACAAATGAATCATCTACTGATTCATTTTTTTTGTTCGTCAAAAAAATTTCTTAACTTCTTACCAAAAAAAAAAATTCTTACCGGATATATATATATACATACGATGGGATTCAATAGAGAAATTTCAATGTTATGGTTGATAATAACAAGCATGCCAAGTGTTTGTGTAAACGCTTAAGAGAAATTTCATGTTATAATGTTATATTTATTAAAATTTTAATAAGTTTTTTAATTTATAATGTTATATCTATTAATGTTATATTTAATGTTATATTCTTAGGATTAATGCTATATTTATTAATTTTTTAATAATTAATGGTACCCGATCAATCCCCTGATTAATCCCATCCTAGTCGGTTAATCCCTTGACCCCAGTCCACCGATTAGCCTACGTTACGTGATTTCTACAACCTTGATATATATATATATATATATATATATATATATATATATATATATATATATATATATATATATATATATATATATATATATATATATATAGGGTTAGGATTAAATATGAATTATAATTATTGTGTGAAGGTGTGACCAAATTATGATCATTAGATTAAAATAATTGAATGAAAGTGATCTTAGGGATTGTATGGCAGGATCTGAATTTTTAACATACTGTTTAGTTTGAACCTCTGAATTTTTGTGTTGAATGATAAAAATGACAATTTTACCCTTTTGTATAATTTCTTTCAATTACAACATCATATCTTTGAAAAAAAAATCCATGGAAGTAGGACGCTAAACATTACACCTAATATTACAAAAAAATACATTGAAAACTAAACAACCTAATATTTCATTATAATTACTAGCCAATACTTTGGAACCAGAAATATATATATATATATATATATATATATATATATATATATATATATATATATATATATATATATATATATATATATATATATATATATATATATATCATATACAAGTAGACTTTACAAAAAAAAAAAGCAATCTTTATTACAAAAAGTTCTTAAGAAAAAGAAATGGTGGGGATGTTTTGAACATTAATGGAGTTAAAGAAATTTGACTTAATTTCTTTTTGAACACTTCTTGCTTTGACCATTCTCTTTAATGCAGACAAATAACATGACAACGTCTTCAAATAATGTATATAATCAAAAAGTTCTTGAGATAATGTATATAATCAGTTAGCAAATCATGAGGTTTAAAAAATATAACAAGTGAGATAAGTGACTGTAAATGTAAATGCCAAATCTCTACATAATAAAATATGATTCAAAGCTCTACATGATCAATGATTAAATTTCTATAAATCAACATAAACAAAGAAATCTAAACATTGACCAACATACCTCTACATCAAACATTCTTTCATTCATTTTCACGTCTCTCTTTCATCTTAAGGAGGTTATACCAGGAAATAGTATACATTGAATATGTGTAACAATGCAAGAACCTGATAAGAATAATTTCTACAAAGAAACCTTGCAAGCCAATAGCCAAAGCCAATTCATTTTTATCAATATCTCCTCTACTTATAACAGAGACCAAAAAGGAATAAGAAATCCATGTTGATTTACTGTCTTTGAAAGCATTTTGGCAAGAATTTTGAAATGCTAACTGAAATCACACAGACAAATATATAGATACATAAATCAACTCAAGTCATGACCTAAAGTTGCGGTTAATTGAACGAAGCTGTAATACTCGAATTTAAGGGGAAACGACTATGATACTCGATTTTCAATCATTAAAATCAAATTGCAGAGCAAGAGAAAAATAAAACTTTACCTGAAGAAGTTGTCGAGGGTGAAGCAGCACGACCCGAAGGCGAAGGCGACATAAGCGATGTAGTCGGAGGCGGTGGCGACGGCGAATCTGGCGATGGCGGCGACATTGCAGATCTAACAGAGGCAATCGGATGATATCGGAGGGTTGTAATCGTACGATTGGAGATACAGGGGAAGGAAGGGTCGACAGTTGTGAAAGAAAGAGAAGAGGGAAAAGGGGGTGATGTACCAGGGCAAAAAAGGAACGTGCGTTCGTTTTTTTTAACTTAGACATATCCCAATATCTGAAAATTTAAGAGATACTTTAAAAATTAAGAGCTATAAATTCATATCTTACCAAACAATCTGGATCTTAAAAATTAAGAGACTACCTCTTAATTTTCTAATTAAGAGGCTACCAAACAAGGCCTTAAAGTGTATCTTATTAACATGAACTACCAATTACTATATAATTACAAATATGCTATTTTATTAGGAGAGAGAAATGAAATTATTTATATTTTAGGCAACTAAGTCAAATTAACAAATAAAAATCAAATGAAATTTTATTTTTTATTTCATTCAATCAAATTAAATCAATTTTTTTAGAATACGTCTTCAATCAACATATATAAATACATATTTCAATGTTTCATTCTTAACTAATACGATTAATTAAAGGATTGTATTTTTTTTAGGATTAATATTCTTAAAGAATACACATGTATATGATAGAGAATAACATATCATTCTTTAAGATAAATATATTACAATATAATTAAAAATAAATATTATAAATATAATAACCATTCTAATAACATAAAACAATCATTTTTAAAACAAAAATCAAGAATATTTATATAAATCATTTTCGAAGAATTCGTCATCATTCATAAAAAAAATGTAAAAAAAATTTACATTCTTTAAGAATACGTCATCATTCATAAAAAAAAAATGTAAAAAAAATTATACTATATTCTTGAAAAATCTGTAATTATTCTTGAAGAATTTATCACTGGTCTTGAAATGTTTTGTCATTCTCCTTGAAGAATCTGTTATCATTCTTGAAGAATTTGTTTGATGATCAATCTTTACATTTTTCACATTCAAACCGAAACCAACAAATCATTCCATTAAAACTTCCATTTTCTCCCTGTAAACAAGAAAGAGAAAAATTAGAACATCTTGTACCAAGATTATATGTTTTTTAATTAGGGAAAAAAAATTTAATAAAAAAAACATATTTTTCCTATCATCTAGTTCACAAATCTAGAAAAAGCATTCTGAAAGAAATCTCATTCTAAAAAAAGAGCATAATTGGTCAACGGATCCATACAAGGCCACAACATTTGTTAACTTCATCACATAAAATATTGAGAACATTTCAAAAATCGCTTAATATATTCAACTATTTCATTTGATAGTTTCAAACAAGTAGAATCTCTGATAAAAAAAAAAAAAAAAAACAAAGCAGAAGTTTCTTAAAGAATATACTGGTGTAGTATTCCATTCTTAAAGAATATATATGTCACACCCCGAACCAGACGGCAGAAACGTCCGAGGGCTATCGTGACTCATTGAATACCATTACAATGCATATACATGAAACATAACATAAAACATCACCAACATTTGGAATAGTACAACCGTTAGTGTTTACATTCGTTACATTATTCAAACGTTACATTCTCAAAACAACTGTTCAACATCACTTAAACTACAGCAAACATCATAGAGTATAAATCATCCGTCACCTTATCTGTTACCTGAGAATACAAGTATTTTGAAAAACGTCAACATACGAAATGTTGGTGAGTTCATAAGTAGAGTTTGAAATCCAATGTAATGTTTGAAACCCATCAGAAAATCCGATATTTTCTAATAATAAAATAGTGTAAAATATGTGTTGATCTATGAGTATGCATATTTGAATTCTATTTATGTAAGCGTAATAGTTGTAAAAAAAAATTCGACCGGTAATTCATAATTTGTAATTATTGAAAACCCTAGGAAAACCCGACGTTTTCCTATCACTTTGTATTACTTAGTTTGTATACCGTTGTTTCGTTTCGTTAGAGGAAAATCGTTGAGCTCCGGAGGCATTGAGAATACAATGGGTGGTGAAGTGTTGTGATGTACGTTAATGAAAACGGCCAATCGACAACCTTACAAGTGATCCCTTAGGTGCCACTCGCAATTCTTCACACAGCTCAATCCTCCCGGACTTGTGTAGTCCCACGACCGGAGGGAAGGAGAGAAGGTGCGAAACCCTCGGTATTTCCCCGCGTTGATTGGGATAAATGCAATTGCGAAGGGCCCGAAGCCCAACCCGCAATCGTGAGTTACCGACTTTACTAGCAGCACTGAAGAACCCTTGGGGTCCAGCAGCATGTATGCCATTGAAAGTCCTGTTACGTCATGTCGGATCGGTAAAACCCGACACTTCGTAAGTGAGAGAGAGACCTTCGAGCCTTAAGATCAGGTCATTGGGCTAGCTAGGCTCAACGAACAAGATTTTACACTTTTGGGGCCCAAAGATGGTGCATAGACGTCTGCGCACACTCGTATGTATAGTGAATTCTCCATCGTTATTAGTTATGAATCGAAATGTCGTAATGTCGTCGTGTTAGTGGTTTTGGATTTTTATTGGTTCGAGACCGAACCAATTCGTTTAACAACGACTTTTGGTATTGGAGTGTATTGTAATTCGTCGCCAAGCATGGTATCGTCAATTGGTCAAATTGCATGTATTAACTAGCATTGAAAATTTTCTGTTTTCAGCCCTTCCTTAATTGTAGAATTTACCCTTTTCACCCCTTTATTTAAAAACTTTCTGGTTTGGTCCTTAAATTAATTTTCTTGACATTTTTATACCAAAAATTATTGAAATAAGTATTTTCCAGCATTTTTATCATAGAAAACAGTTTAAACCCTTGAAATTTCAATTTTCTCGGTTATAGCCCCTGTTTTTCGCAACTTTTACATTCTTGACCCAATTTGGAAAAATTTTACAACTTTGGTCCCTTTTAAATTTGAAAAGCATTGTAAACCCTTGAAAAGCACATGGAACACTTATAGTCCACTGTTTTACAGAAAAATGCAGTTTTGGTCCTCCAATTTAGAAAATTTCGCATATTGGGCCTTATTGGGCCGAAAATGTCATACTTAGCCCAATAAGCTTGGAATTTATGTTTTGAACCCTCTAAACAATATATTTTCAGAAAATACATTATGTAAACTGTTTTGACTCATCTCACCCATCAGATTTCGAAATATTTCACTTTAGGCCCTTTAACTTTGTATTTTCAACATTTTATGTCAAAAAAATGAGTTTTTAGTCCAAGTTAAGTGTTGTCAAGCTATTTAGCCATTTTCTTAGTATACTTTGCATGTGATAGTCTATTTTATGCTATGATAAAATATATGTCTCGGTTTTTAGCATATCACACTAGATCTATCATCAAAATCATACAAAACCTACATGTAAGCATAGAAATCAACCACAACATACACATAATGATGGATCTACACTTTTTCTTGTATTCTCCCCCACAAAAACTCATTAAAACCGAAAATAGGGGATATGAAACTCACCTTGGGTGTTGATTCGGTTTTTGAAGAAAGAATGGAAGAAATGAAGTGATTTTTGGCCTTTGCACTCCTTGATGAAATTTTTGAGTTTATGGGATTTCTAGAGTGCAAGATCATGATTTTTGCATGGATTAGGAAGAGATTTTTGATAAATATGGAATACAAGTCATAGATCCAAGCAAAACCTTACCTTAGATGATGATTTTTGTGGAAGAACTTCCTTTGGATGGAGAAGAAGAAGAAGCCTTGAGTGAATTTTAGAGAGTGTTTGTGAGTGTTTTGTGTGTGTGTGGTGTTGCTCTCGGCCGAAACAAGAAGAGAGAGGGGGATATAGACATGAGGTGATGTGCATGGATATATGGAATGGATTTGCATGGAAAACCTATGGGCAATAATGAGGTGGCACACTAAGGTCAACCCTCCTCTTGGGCTTGAGCTTTTGGGCCGAAAATAATGGAGGAAATGAGGGTGTTTGGGCCTTAATTACTTAAGCCCAATTTTTCTTGGTTAAGTTGGGTGATTTTTGGTCCAAATCAATTTAAATGTGATTTTTATGACTTGTTAGGGTCAAATTAGGTTAATTATGGTTCATAGTCATTAATTTATTTCATTCTAGGTTCAACCTAGCCCAAAATATTGAAATAAATGAATGTGGATCCAATTAGAGCCCAATTAGGGTTCTAAGCCCATGATAGTCCAATTGGAAGCTTATGGGTCCATTTGGATCCATTAAGGAAGTTCTAGTCCAAAATGGACTTAACAAGAACTTCTAGGGTTTTCCAATTGTTTGATGACTATTTGTAGTACTTGTATAATGTATTTGATTGAAGTTTTTGATTCACATTAGCTTGAATGTATGGATTACATGACACAAAATTTCCAGTTGTGACAATATACCTTACATCACAATCAACATTTATTTTTCCTGTTTTTATCATGTAGAGAAGTGAAAACAAAATAAGACCTAAATATCTAAAGATGCAAGTACAAGGTACATATATTTCAATAAAAGGACAGTTCAGATAACATACTAAAACAAAATGCTTAGTAGCTTTGCTTTAGAAACAATGCATCTACAAACAAATTGAATTTGCAAGCAAATTTAAAGATGCATGCATCACTAACTTCTTCAACGCGGTAAGGTATGGATAATAAATAACTTCTAAAAAAAATAATTACGCTAGAAAGAAAACTTAATGCTCTATCATATTATAATCTAATTGATTAGTCTAAAAGACACTACCAATAAGCCCTTTTGAAAAAAAAATCAAATGCAATGTTTTTTTGAAAACAATCTACTGGAAGTTCAAACATAATTCTAACTTGAAGTCCCAAAGAGTGATTGTAGTTTACTAATCTTATGTGTATAATTGTAGTGTAGATTGAAATATAATGCTATAAATTCATAAAACTAGAATTCATAATATCAAAATCACGAACCAATCATAAAAATACCTTCAATTGATGTCAGGGAAAGAAAAAAGAGACCATGCGATCAGGGAAAGAAAAAAAATCGGAATTTTTTGGTCTCAATCTCAATGAAAGAAAAGAATACAAGGTAGTCTCTAGTATTCAGTCTCCTAGGGGTATGAATTTGAACTTAACGTAGAAAATAGAACATAAATCAGAAAAAAAAAAAAATCACATATGGGCATTTGTGGTAATCGAAAATTGCAAACGTGGAATCATGAATTTGAGGTAGAGTGGGTTTCATACTCATTGAATCATAAAATCGTTTGCTTCATTGTTGATTAGAATTTAACCTGGTACATAGAGAATATTGCTTTGATACAATACACGAATTATAGAACATACACCATCGATTCGGTGCACGAGCCATCAAACATTGAGAATATTTTGCTTCTAGATTACAGGTGTAGACTCAAAGAATAATAATGAACAAGGATGATGTTGGGTCGTGGTGATGATCTTATCCTTCGTATGTATGCTTGTATTTGTTCTCTCTTTAACCAACAATTTTGAGGTGGTTGCCACAGGTAATGGTGATTGGTTGTTGTGGTGGCTAATGGTGGGAGGGTAGGGTTATGATGAGGGGATGACAATGTTTTACTATTCCATAGATATAGGTTTTATTTTAGGTTATTTATTTAATTTATAATTAATTCTTAGTATGTTAATTACCAATAATAAATTGGTTTATTAGAAAATTTCGAAAGTACTCCCTACCAAATGATTGGTCTAGATTTAGCCATACACTCACACAATAATTATAATTTATATATGAACCTAATTATATATATATATTTATATATATATATATATATATATATATATATATATATATATATATATATATATATATATAGTTCCGGTATTTCATTAAAATATTTGTCCATCAATACTCTAAAAGCATGCCTACAGAGAATACCAAACCGATTAAAATGTCTACAGGTGCAACTAACTTCTTTTTCATCATATTTTAGTTCCACCTGTAACAATGAAAAATCACATATGATTATACAAATAAAAATCATAGTCTTGTTCAATTACATGTGATTAATATCTTTTATATACACAAAATATATCAATTACCTATGATTACACACATGAAAACAATATACACACCAGTGACATAGGCACATTATCTTTATAATAACATGCGATTGATCAAAACATTATCATATATAAAAATATATAAATGATATAAAAAATACCTTATATATTGCTTTTACTTCATGTTTTTGGTTCGTATGAATAACTTTAAAAATTTCCCATCCATCTCCCTCCCCTAAATCTTTAACCTCACAAAACCATCCTCCTTTATAAATCTCCTTTTGAACTTCAAAAAAACACCTTGCTAGTATACACGTTTGTTGCATGTTGTTCTCTCATACGTGGTGACCTCAAAGAATAATTTGCTCCATTGGTTTTACGATCAAGTTCAGGTTGTGTATATCGTTGTTTTTTAATGGCAGCGTCATAATTCATCATGAAATTTAGAAATAAATTTTCGGTTTTTGAATATGTATTGAAAAATGAATTGATACTCTCAGACCTTGATGTTGTCTTCATCAACCCACACCTTGGAAAATCATTGAAATATGCAGGTACTCATGCTTCCTTATTTTCAAAAATATCTTTAAACCATTTCTCATCAACAATTCCCAACTCCTCTCGAAAATATGACGCTCGATATAAATGTCCCAAACAAGTTTATTGAACCTTTACTTGAAATTCGTCCTTTTAAGAAATTCCACATATAGCTGTAATAATCACATGTGATTCATAGATTATAAATTAATATTAAAATATAAAGGTAAAACTCACATGACATAACTTTAAATCCTTTAATTATATATGATTATAAATGTAATCACATATGATTTGGAATAATCATGTCTGTTTGTATTCATAATCATTTATGATAGAATAAACATATGATTTTTACAATCACATCTGATTACAATATTGAAACAAAATCACATATGATTTAAATATATTCACATTAGAAAACAATTCACATATGATACAAATATGTTTAAATTGAAAAATCTTATATGCTAGAATAAATATATGATTACAAAAAGAAAATTACATATGATTATGTATATAAAAATATATGCTATGTAAAATCACATGTGATTTAAAAAAAATGTACCTTTTTTGGCAGTTCCTTCATGATATGCCACATGCACAATCTATGCTTGGATTGAGAAAAAACATACTCAATTGCTTGCTTTACTGCTGCATCTTAATCAGTTAAAACAAGTAATGGTTGTTTATTTGAATGGGCACTCATAAATTGTTCAAGAAGCCATTTATACGAATCCACATCCTCTGTGCTTAACAACCTGGCTCCAACAGTAACAAATGATTTATGATGATCAGTGACAGTAAATGGAACAAAAACCAATGCATACCTATTTCATGTAACAATCAAAATAAGATTAAATATATTTATAACATAAAAATAAATTAGATAAGAATACTTGATAATAAATGATAAATCACATATGATTATAATCAAAATCACATTACAAATACTTGATGAGAATTTATTCAATCACATATGAATATATGATTACAGTCATCATCACATCAGTATACTTGATAAATCATATGTGATTTGAAAAATAACTAGATCAGAGTACTTGTTAAGCATTAATCAATCATCAATCTCATATGATTATATATGATCAATCACATTTGATTATAATCATAATCAAAATGCCATACATGTTCAACATTCTTCAATCATATATGATTACAATAATATTCACATCAATATACTTATTGAGAAAATATAAATCACATATGATTAGAAACATAAATACAGAAGAAAAACTTACTTATTTGTACGAAATGCTGCATCAAATGAGATAACACCTCCAAATTCACTATAGTATGTTTTATCTGTTTCATCGGCCCAAAACATTGCATTAAGACATTATTCTCATCACATCTATAAAAAATGAATAATTCGGATAGTTGTATTTCCTATCATTCATCTTGTTCACAATAAGTTGAGCATCTCTGAAGCCAATACTAAAGCCCATATCCCTGTTAATTTTTTTGTAATCTACAGCCTTGCCCCTTACATATTGAAAATCACCTTTCAAAGTTGATTTCAGTTTGTAAGCTTTTGTAGTACCCACGTTTGCATTAGACACCCGAACAATGAACTCTTTGTCAGAGTATGAAAGAGTCCTTGTACTTTTCAAGTGAAATGTATCTTCAAGGTCATGGTTGTAATTTTCTTGAAACTTATCAAACTTATACTCAGATGTTCCTTTGACACGTTTCACAATAATTTTAGCTTTACAATCTGTAACCATGTAGATTGTATTACGTTCTGTTGGATTCAATTTTGGTTTACCCATTCTATTACAAACCAAAAACCTATGCTTTATTATATCACTAACCTTCCTTAATGTGTTCAAACGAACATCAAAACCAGTTTCTCTGCATATCTTTTATAAAAATTAATTCCCTCATCAACATCTTTGAACCTCATTTCCTTAGTAGGTTTAAACTCTTCAGGAACACCTGGTTTGATAGCATGAAGAACCTCTGACATATAAAACTCTGATACACAACTTGAACTAGTCCTACTATTTGAATTTCCATCATTAAAAGAATTAGAACAATCACATGTATGATCAAATATAGAAAACATTTTAATAATATATTATTATAAAATAAACAATTGAATACAGATAAATCAAAACAATATAAAATCACATGTGATTAATAATAAAATTCCATATATAATCATATGTGATTAAAATAAATAATTGAACATACATAAACTAAAAATATGTTAATATTTATTTAAATATAAAAAATGGATAATCGGATATGATTAACACTATATTAAACATAATTATTAAAAAAAAACTAATTAATAACCACATAATATTAACAAAACAGATTAACTTAACAATAATTAATTACTTATAATCACATGTGATTATATAAGCAATTCATTATTAATCACATGTGAGTGTATAAGGAATTCATTATCAATCAATTGTGATTATATAACAATAATAGATTAAATAATTTTTTTTACTTGAAACACTAAAGTTTTGGATTTGATGACTTGAATGTTCAAGATCTCCATCCATGTAGTTTGTGATTTGATGACTTGAATGTTCAACATCTTCAATACTAATTTCATTTTCATTTCTAAAGAAATTAACATTAACACTTGTAAAAGACATAATGAAACAATAGAACCTGTCATTAACAACATAAAGAATTATTATTACAACATATATTAATAATATATGATTTAAAAAACTATAACATAAAATGTAAATGTTAGAAAGATTTATGATTATAACATATATCAATCATATGTGATTTTAAACATATATGACTAAAACATTTATGATTATAACATATATTAATCATATATGATTGAAAGAATTGTATTGTAGTTTATAACAAATACAAGATTTCGCACTTTTTTAAACAGGTCCTTGCAAAAAAAATTATCATCGTCAAATCATCCCGTACTTACTAAAAAATTCTAAGAGGACTTTCATCAAACAGTTGGTGTGCAACACAAAAAACTCCACCTCAATGTGAAATATAAGTGTGTAATGATCCCATTTTCATTCAAACACACAAATCACAAATTTAATTACCAGTGAAACGAGATTGAAGAGGATAAGAGAGGGGGCGGTTTCCGATGACTTGGTTTTCCGAAGAGTTGATTTCATGGCCTTCTATTTCAGATCTGGTGAAATCAAATCTGGTGGCTGATAAAACAAGATGAGAGAGTAAAAGAGATGGAGGTGGTTGCCGACAAGGTGGTTTCATGAATGATTCAAGTAGGTGGTTCAGGGAGGCGTTCTAGGAAGAGGAAAGTCGGAGAAATATATTTTTCTGACAAGAATATGAGTGGAGATGGAGGAACCACTAAATAGGGAGAAAAGAGAGAGGAAACAGTTGGCTGATTCAGGCACTGGTCCGACGATTCCGAAAACGGACGCTAACTCCGGTAATGGTCCCGTGGTCTTAGTGGGCGGTGCAAGTTCAAAAAAGGCTGAGAGACGTCATACTAGGGTGGGGCCTTTTGTATTAGTCTAATTAAAAAAATGTTCTCATTTGAACATAACTCTCTCTTTCTCTCTCTCTCTCTCTCTCTATATATATATATATATATATATATATATATATATATATATATGTATGTATGTATATATATATATATATATATATATATATATATATATATATATATATATATATATATATAGGGAGCGTTCAATCGAGAACATTTTTTATTGCGAGAACATTTGAGAACAAAAATCATACTTTAATTTGCAAGGTGGTACTTTTGCAATTAAATAAAAAACTATAAATAATATTAATATAAATCAAAAAATAGTTAAAAACAATTAAAAAACCAACTAACCTACACCACTCACCACCTAACCAATACCACCCACCAACCACCCATCATCACCACCTACGACCCATAAACCACCACCATTACCAACCACACATTACCACAACCAACAACCCACAACCACCACCCACCCATCACCCACCAAAACCACCACCACCATTAACTCATCATCACCCACTACCACTATCAATTGCCCATCATCACAACCTATAACCCACTACTACCACCCACCACCCGTCACCACCACTCGCCACCACCCTCACCCGCCACCAACACCCCCACCCACCCTTACCACCTACCACCTGCCACCACCATGCACCCACCTCTACTACCCATCACCACCACCATCCACCACTACTACTCCCAGTACCGCCCACCCACCCATCACCATCACCATCACTACCCTCCACTACCACCAATCACCAAGACCCCACTACCTCCACCAACTACCACCGCCCATCACTACCATTCGTCTCCACCACCCATCTCCACCACCTGCCTCCATCACCCATCACCACCACTCGTCACTACCCACCCATCACCACCGCCACCACTTCCATCACTACCACTAACACCAACCACCACCTACCCACTACCACCCACAATCACCACCACCACCTGCCACTACCACCAACTACCACCCACCTATTACCACCACCAATAACCATCACCCGCCTCCACCATCCATTACCACCACCTAACTCACCACCCACCACCATTGCTCATCATCCACTATCCACCTCCACCACCAACCACCATTACCCATCACCACAACCCACCACCCATCACCACCACAATCAATCATCATCACATGCCTCTACCACCCACCCATCGTCATCACCTACCACCACCCATCATCACCATCACCCGCTCACCACCAACCACCACCCACTAACACAACCACCTACCTACCCACCACCACCCACCACTTACTACCACCACACACCAACGCTACCAACCATCATCAACATTACCACATGCAACCACCACCCATCATCACCACTCTACATCACCCACCCATCAATGCCACCACCATCGACCCACCCACCACCCTTCACCATCACCATCACCCACCACCCATAATTATAATAAACCAACTATCATCCACGACCCCCCATCACAACCACCTGCCACCACCTCCCCCACCTTCGACACCATCCACGACCACCCATCTCCACCATACCACACCTCCTACTACCTGCAACTAAATGTGATTGAATGCTTATAATCATATAAAGCATGTTTGATTCTATGTATTTAATCACATAAATCACATATGATTAAATACATATAATCATATGTGATTATATGTGTCTAATCGCATATGATTTATATAAACAAGATTTGTTTTCATGTTTTCCATTAAATAATTTTTCTCATGTATTTAATAATATTTGATTATATGTATTTAATAACATATGATTAATGTGGATAAAAATTTGTTTTCATGTTTTTTTATTCTATGGTTGTTCTCTTATATATATATATATATATATATATATGTATGTATATATATATATATGTATATATAATCACATGTGATTATATGTATCTAATCACATATGATTTATACAGACAAGATTCTTTTTTGTCTACATAAATCATATATGATTAGATACATATATTTAGATGTGATTAGATGTATTTAGCCATATATTATTAAAGTTGAGGAAGAACAATTATTGAATCGAGAACACGATAATGAATCTTATCAACATAAATCATATGTGATTGGATACATATAATCACATGTGATTATATGTATGTAATCAAATATGATTTGTGCGGATAATATTTAGTTTTGCGGTTTTGATTCAGTAATTGATCTCGTGTATTTAATAATATATAATTACTGTAGATAAAGATTTGTTTTCACGTTTTTGATACAATGGTTATTCTCTTGTATATAATAACATGTGATTATATGTATCTAATCATATATAATTTATATAGGCAATATTATTTTTTTCTATATTCTCCCCCTCCACACCTGAATACAATTAAAAAGAAATTATTAATAATTTGTGAATGAAATCACATGTGTTACATAAATTATAATTACATGTGATTACTTTATTAATCTATATTGTTGTTTACCTTCTCCTTCAGCATTTTGTTCTTCTTCATTATTACCACCTTTCTCATTTTCAAAACCTTCACTATGCAAATTCATGTCATCCAAACCTTGATCATTATTATCATTTCCATCTTTCTCAACATCTACATATAATAAAAATTTATAGTTAATCAAATATGATTTGCATGTAATAAAAATTTGTAGTTAATCACATGTGATTGTAAAAAGTTATTATATATGATTGAGTAATCATATGTGATTAAAAAAAAGTATTGTACAAAAGTATTGTACAAATATATTTCTATTGTTACGTGAATATAATCACATGTGATTACAAGAGATGTAATCATATGTGATTAATATATGTATAAATATATTATATTGTTATTTTGAATATAATCACATGTGATTACAGGAGATGTAATAATATGTGATTAACATATGTACAAATATATTATATTGTTATTTTGAATATAATCACATTTGCATATAATAAAAATTAGTAGTTAATCACATGTGATTCTAAAAAGTTATTTTTAACAATT
This sequence comes from Lactuca saligna, assembly GCF_052625555.1. Lineage (NCBI taxonomy): Eukaryota > Viridiplantae > Streptophyta > Magnoliopsida > Asterales > Asteraceae > Lactuca > Lactuca saligna. The sequence continues at coordinate 186,278,098 of NC_136418.1, forward strand.
ATATATGATTGAATAATCATATGTGATTAAAAAATATTATACAAATATATTTATATGTTTATGTGAATATAATCACATGTGATTACAAGAGATGTAATCATATGTGATTAATATATGTACAAATATATTATATTGTTATTTTGAATATAATCACATGTGATTACAACAGATGTAATCATATGTGATTAATATATGTACAAAAATATTATATTGTTGTTTTGGATATAATCATATGTGATTAATATATATAGATTTTTATAATAATAATATGATTCAAAAAAAGTAATTGGTCTCCTCCTTCAAAATTGTGCACTCGTTCATTAGTCTTTTCTATTTCATTTTCATTTGCACCTTCAACTCCATTGTTTTCTTCTTCATTTCTCTCTCCATCTTTAACATTGTCACAACTATCATCATTATCTTCATTATCATCATCATCATTTCCCTTGTCTTCTTTAACATTTTTATCTTCATTATTAAAAAATTCATCCATCATACTTTTCAAACGATGCAATCTTAAACTTGTTGGGAATTTATTGATTCCATTTTCAATCAACGAATTGAACTTCCTACTCTTTATCAAAATCATTTGCTCATAATCCTAAATAAGAAATAATTTAAAGTTTATATTACCAATATATATCATTAAACATTAAGAATATTAAATATTGAGAAGTTTTTTTTTGTATAACTGCTATAATTAGTTTACCTCCTGATTTATATCTTCTTCTATAAACTCTTCATTTAGATGTCATGTACCAAATTCCTTTATGTCTTATTTTTCGTATATTTCTCTAAGCTTCATTTTCTCTAACGTCTAGTGCCAGATAACTGGTCGTTTTCTTTTAGCATTAACTACACTACAATGGACTCTATCTAGATAAAACAACTGGGAAAAAGAAATTGTTAGTATAATCACATGTGATTAAATTATTATGTCTTTATCATCATATGTGATTTAAAACATTTTTACTGCTAAACCACATGTGATTATAAATGTTATTAAATAAAAGAGAAGTTATTAAACATACCACTAAAAAAGCAGATGGTCCAACAAAATTGCTTGTTGGACTGGATGGATTAAAATATCATTTTGTTTTAACCAAAAAATTAAGCAAGTTGGAGCACCAGTCAATGTTACTTATGTTTGTATTCGTCATGATGTAGTTCAAGGGATATGTGTTTGTTTTTCCACATGAGCTTGATTCTATAAGAGAGTTGATCAACAAGGCAATGAAGTTCATCTGGAAGTTCATATTTGCATTGTCCGAGGCGACAATATTCATCTTAATCTCGTGAAGTCTGATGGTTTTTTGTTTTCAAATTGTTTAGCCCATTCGTCATAACTTTTATCATTTTCTTTTTGAAATGGAAGTTTTGAAAATTGTTTTTTTCCCACAGGAAATCCTAGAATTTGATTCACTAATTCTCATGTCACATCGATCTTAACTCCCTCTCGAAGAATAGTTTTCATTTTTGTTGGATCTAATTTATCAACAACATAACAGCTTAATACCCCTGACACTTTAGTCTTTTTCATTTTCAATGGATCACCAAATCCCATTTGTTTCACACAATCTTTTTTGATTGTATTGAAACCTTGGATGATTGATAACAACGCTCCAGGTGAGCACCTATATTATCAAAAATAACAATTAATGAGTTTAATTATATTTGATTTAAAACAAATTAATCAAAGAGTTTTCAAATCATATATGATTTTATACATATATAAGTAAAATCATATGTGATTAATTAATCCGATATGTGATTATTCTCGTCTTTGTCATGTTTATCTGTATAATCATATGTGATTCATTTCAAATAGTTATTCTTTAAATAATCATATTTGATTTTTTAAAAAAATGTTTTAAAACATACTGGTATTAACAAAACTATACATGTTTCTAGTTGAATCAAAATGCTTATTTACAGTCTTTTTCTTTCTTTTGTGTAGTCTCTTTTGTTTCAGAAACTGAATCTTCAGCTTTTCTTTTCTTTTTAGATTCGTTTTTCTTCTCTGGTCCTATAAAAGATGTTAATGAAGTCATAATAAGTAAATCATATATGATTAGACAAATAGTTAATAAATAAGCATATATTTTTCAATACCTATTTTAATTACATGTCAATAATTAGATTTTAGGATGTTTATGTATATAACCATATGTAAATCACATGTTACTAACAATCCTAAAATATTGTTTAATCACATGTGATTAGCATCTCTAACACAAACATACAAATCCAATCACAAGTGAGTGTTATATGTCTTTTATGAATCATTTTGGATTATTGATATATATTAATATATATATAATCATTTGTTATTGAAATATACCTTTTTCAACTGTCTTTCTTGCTAATTTTCTTGATTGTTTCTCTTTAGGCACTTCTATGTTTTGTTCTGAAATTATATAAATTCAAGCATAATTAGAAAACCGTATATGATTAAAACAAAAGCATAAGGTGTTCATAACATATTTTAATCCCATGTGATTGAATCTGTTTTGTGTATTTAATAAAAATCACATATGATTAGAACAATTGATGATAAATAAATCATACAATATCTATAATAAAAGATATTCATTTATGATTGGATTTGCTTGTGTGTATCAGAGATGCTAATCACATATCAATTAATCAGATTTTAGGATGTTTATGTATATAATTATATGTTATTCAAAATATTGTTTAATCACATGTGATTAGCATCTCTAACACAAACACACAAATCCAGTCACAAGTGAGTGTCATATGTCTTTTATGAATCATTTTGGATTATTGATATATATATATATATATATATATATATATATATATATATATATATATATATATATATATATTAATATATATAATCATTTATGATTGAAATATACATTTTTCAGCTGTCTTTCTTGCTGGTTTTCTTCTTGTTTTGCTTTCGTAGGTTTTTTTTGTGTAGGCTTTTCTTTGCTTTTTTCTGGAAAAAAAATACATATATAATTAAAAAATCATATTTTATTATACACATAAAATATATGAATCAGAACTGATTATTGAATAATTTAACTGTTACCATTTTGAGTTTGTCTTCTTATTGTTGCTTTTGCAAAGTTTTGAGTAGTCATTTCTTTTGGTTTGGGCTGCTCTTTTTTGGTTTCTGAGTTGTAGAAATAGATGTATTATAAGAAAATCATATATAATTATTAAAAGTCATGACAAATAAATAATATACTGTTTATATAGATTATGATCACATGTGATTCAATCTTTGTTCTATGTATAAATATAATCACATGTGATTCAATCATTTTAGAGATTATAAAATCAACAAATCATATATTTTTGCAAACACTCATTATAAGTAAGAATTCATTAGCAAATCATATATGATTGAACATAGTCATACTATTTATCACCTTCATTTATGTTTTTTGGATCTATTATCTTTCTGGAAAGATTTTTTTCTCAAATGTTTACACAAAAACGACTTTATTTACACAATAAATGAATAACAGAATACTAAATCAATAAATTAAATGTTAATATCAGTAAAACTGAGTGTTATTTAAGAGAAAACTTCAATAAATTGTTCGATATCGAAACTAGGGTTTGATTTTAATTTTTTTTAATAGTGTCGATTTCCTGTATATTGATGAAACTAACATTAGGAAAACTCAAAAATAGAGTGATATTCATGAAAAAAAAGTTAATAGTCGTGAAATCAAGTGATATTCAACAAAAAAACATCAAATATGCATTGTGATACCTTTCGATGAAGCTTTTGATGGGGTTTTCCCTATTTTTGATGATATTTCCTTCGTTTTCGTTGAGAATATTTGAAAATGGATGAAATGTTGTAGAGAAACGAGGGTTTTCTGTTGAGAGAAAATGAGGGTTTTTATTTTCGTAAATCGAGTATTCCGACAATGTATGTTTGGAAACAATTCATATTCTTTTAACGATTATACCCCCTTATTTTTTAAATGTTATATGTTGTAACTGATTGTTAAGTTATTTATAATTATGTCACCTTGGAAAATTAAAATATAACTTTTGTTCTTAAATGTTTTCGCGGGAAAAATATTCTCGATTGAATGTTTCCATATATATATATATATATATATATATATATATATATATATATATATATATAACAATGCAAATCTTTCTTAAATTATATTATAATGGTAATGACTATTAACAAATAAATAATTATATTTGTAAAAATCTTTTGAAAAACGCTGTATTTTATAAATAACCAAATTGAAAGTTATACTTCTGTGTTGAAAAATATACCATAGTTTTATTTTTTAGAAGAAAAAAAAAGTCATTTTTCTAGATTAAGTTTTAAAGTTATCTTATTTAATTATCTTTCTAGTCAATTATGTTTAACAAAATGGCATTTTCTTAAGTCGTTTAATAAATAAATTTGGTGTCTCGGTTATTATTATTGTTTTTTCTTACTATAGGAAGAGACGAAGTACAATTGATAAGATTATGAAGGGATGAGATATAGTATTTGATGATGATAAATTGATAATTATGTTTATATAAAAGTAAAGACAAAGTGCATAAAAGTTGATAGGTGTCAATTAGTTAAAGGAAAGGTGGATGGATAGTAGTTAGGCGATTGATAACAATGCATGTCGTACTCTTCTAGTCTTCTCTCTACTCTCAATAATTATCAACTACAACTCTCTTCTACTTACCTTGTCCCTACGCACCATTTAGTTCTAGGATTTCTTTTTCTTTTTGTTTTCTCCATAGGTTTCTCTTATTCTATTTCCCATCTTTTTGGCATGCTATTTAACTAATAAAACAATCTTTATACTAATAAACCAGATATCTCATTAGTTGTAAGAGACGGATTGTCAGATTAACCTGGAACATTCAAATTATTATTATTATTATTATTATTATTATTATTATTATTATTATTATTATTGAGTCAGATTCTAACACTAACATGACATTTCTTCGTCATATCTTACCAATAATGTTAGAGCAATGACAATGTATTTAATTTGTTCCCACATAGGTACTTTTTGTTTTCTAGGCGATATAAATAATAAATTTTGGTATAGTGGAATTCTAAATCAATTGAATATAGTATTATTACAATTTAACAAGATATGCTACATTGAATAAATTATCACCTAAAAGTATAGGTAAAACAAAGTGACAATAGGAACTAAAAACACAACACAATGCCTATCTAAGTAACATGTCGTCTTCGCCACCTACCGCCATCAAATGTCGTTTAAAACCATCACGACTCTCCAACATTGCAAAAAGTTCTCAAATGTAACAACCTCATTGAAGACCGGTTGAAAAGACATCAATAAATAAATAAAGTTCAAATCAAAGGGCTTGATGAATGAGATAGAGTAGAAATGCAGGAATAGTGTAATATCCTAAATTTTTAATTATTATTTTTTTCAATTTTAAAATAAAAATAATCAATCAAAACCATTTTTTCAAAGTATAATAAAACAAATATTTGTTCCAAAAGATAGAACTTTCCAGGAGATAGACATCGCGAATCGAGAGTCCTTGTTGAACACGGATAACTATTGAACTCACGACGTAAGACGCATATGCTCACGACGTGAGTGTGGATATTTCAAAAAATATATAAGTCCTTGATCCATACGGTTTTAAGGAGGTTGGCTGACTTGGGAAGGGTTCCAGGAGTCGAACTTCAGAAGATAGAAGGCTAGGGATTTGGTTCTAATACCAAGGAAGAAGAAGAAGTTTATAATCTACTTTCTAGTTTGGTATATTATGATGTTTTCAGTTATGACTTGTTTATGTTTATTTGTTAGAATGAGTAGCAAAATCTAGCTGCTTCTGTTAGCTAGATGAAGCTGGAACTCATGGTTTGCTTATAATAATTTAGACTTTTCTTGTTGGTTAATGTCTTGTGTTTGGTTGATTATACCTAGCATGCTTGATTTGATAACTACATTGCTTTAAATTCTTATTTTGTGTAGTTAGTGACCATTAATCTGCATGAATTTGATTACCTAGTAATTTAGTGAACATTAGATTATTAGAGCTAAGATTGAACCAATGTTAGATAGGTAATTGAACTATTGAATTTAGCTATGCTAGAGAACTCATATTATGACCATAATTGTGTTTGTCAATTCAATCTTACATAGCTCCAATTCTATTTAATAATTTATTATGTGTTAAGTTATATGTGACCATACATAGCTCTACATGAATTAGTTGAATATTAGTAAATTTGGAATTGAATTGCTAATAATATGTTAATTGGTAACCAACAAGAATTGTCATAATTATTATTTAAAACCATTGAGGGAAAGTTGATTCAAACTAACAGAAGTGTTTCTGTTAATTGATTGAATAGTTTTTAAGGAATTAAGTTCATGTAAACTTGAAAAATTAGATAAAAACCATTACTTGCTAGAATCTTAGGTTAACTTAATAGTAGTTAGATTAATTAATTAAAATTGATCCCTGTGTTCGATACTAGAGTTGGCAATCGTGTCGGGTTCGTGTCGTGTCGAAACACTAGACGGGTTGAAAGTGCTTGACCCGAACCCGACCCATTTAATTAACGTGTTGTGTCGTGTCAACCCGTTTATTTTCGTATCGTGTTCGTGTCGGATTTCGGGTTAGGGCTATACCTCGAAATATGTCGTGTCATGTGAGGTTAAAAGATTAAGCATGTTGAAAGAGTAGGAGTTAGGTAGACAGAAAGAAAAAACTAATAATTTGGAGGTAGAATAGATGAAGTCATAGCAAGTTCAGATGATAAAATTAAAAGAGTGAGAGTTAGGGAGGCGGATGACAAAGGTCATGAGGATGCGAGAGTGGTGAAAGAGACTAGGTAGTTTGGGAGAAATGGAAAAATTGAAATGAAGTCTTGATTTAGATGGCTAAGTCATTTCAACATTACAAAACAATTCAATTCGAAGGCTTTCTTTTACTTATGGTTTTGATTTTGTAACTCTCTAGTTTATTTAAATAATTCAAAATACGTGCATATAAATAAACGGATCATTTTCGAGTTGAAATTATCAACCCTAACCTTACCCATTTAATTTTCGTGTCGTGTCGTGTCAATTCGTTTATTTAAACAGGTTGAAATATCTTACCCAAACCCGTTTATTTCGTGTCAGGTTGGTGTCGGGTACACTGCATTTCGTGTGTTCATTTTATGTTTGAAGTAGTAGGATTAAAACTAGTGCATTTTAAACACATCAAGTTTTTGGCGCCGTTGTCGGGGAACAACCATTTTAGTTTTTACTTTATTTGCTTTAGGTCAATCGATCATTTTTGTGGGGATAAAAGATGCAAAAAGTTATTTTTCAACTTAGTTCTTTGTTCAGAACTGCACTCACGACGTGAGCTTTTAACGCTCACGACGTGAATCCAGTCGTTTTTCTTTTACTTTGTTTTTCCGTTTTTGTTCAGTTTTCCGTTTTTATTTTTGTTTATTTTGCAGTAGTTCATGACCAGAGGTTCCAACACACCTTTGGTGCCACCACTTGAAGATCCAGAGTCGACCATTCACAAAAGGACGGATAAAAGCGTGAAAGAATACCAACTACCAAAGAGCTCACCATTTAAAGACCTTAAATCGGTTTTTGGGAAAAAGAAAGGAAAGAACATGGGTGAATCTAGTAGTCAAGGGAAGGAAGAAAGCAAATTAGAGAGCTTTGAACAAAATCCAAACTAAAAGGAAAGCTAATACGATACCGAGCCCGAATTTGAACTAGAAAAGAGTGAACCCGAAGACGAGCCAGGAAACAAGATGACAGACATTGTTGATATGTCCATGGGGGTACAAAAAGTGGATAAGAGACGATGTTGGTACCGGTCTAGTACAACCTACAATTCCCGCCACTTCAACATTCGAGTTGAAAGGATCCAGTCTTGCTGCACTTAAGGATGTACCATTTTATGGAAAGGATCATGAGGATGCTTACAAGCATTTAGATGAAGTCAATGACATTACAGACTATTTTAATGTTCCGAATGTTCCAAGAGAGACTGTGTTGTTAAGGATGTTTCCTGTTACTTTTAAGGGAGCTACAAGAGATTGGTTGAAGACATTTCCACCTGGTGTAATTACTACTTGGGCACAGATGCGAGAGTAATTTTTGGAACAATTTAGCCCACCATAAAAAAATAGCTAAACTCAAGAAGGCAATAGCCAACTTTGATCAAAATCCGGTTGAATCACTTTATGAGGCATGGGAGCGTTATAAAGGGTTACTAAGAAATTGTCCTCAAAATGACCTTAACATACAACAAGAAGTCTCAATATTTTATGATGGTGTGAATTTCATGACAAGGCAACTCCTTGATTATCAAGAACCACTAACTAAGAAAAATCTGGGTGAAGTCAAGGAGTTGGTTGAAGAATTCGCAAAGCATTCTCGTGAGTACCACAATCCAAGAAATAAAGGAGCTAAAGGAGTTGGGGGAGGAAATTTCGAAGACATGGCTATTGTACTAGCTATGCTTGACACCATGGACAGAAGGATAACACAGATGGACCAGTCAATTCATGATATAAGAGTAGGATATGAAAGATGTAATGGTCCACACTTGATGAAAGAATGCCACTTGGATGACTATGGAAATAAAAGGCTCAAGTTTGCTATTCTAGTGTGGTTAAATATGATGAAGATTGGAGAAAACCAAAGAAGGAGTGGTTACCATATGAAGAGTACAAGAAGCAAAAATAATAAAAATATATGCAGACTCGTCGAGGATTCTATCAAAAGGAAAAACCACCAGCCGAAAAGATGATTGACTTAGAGAACGTGTTATCTCGTTTTATGGAGGCTTCTGAAAAAAAGCACGATGAAACGAATGCAGTGATAAGGGAACATTAGGATATCATGAAGGAACAACAAGCTTTGCTAAGAAATCACCAAGCATCGATCCATAATATTGAAGTCCGATTAGGTTAACTAAGTACTCTCGTACAAGAAAAGTTATCTCCAAAAATTCCTGAGAAAAAGACTCAATTTCAATTCATGATGTAGAGACCGAAGAAGAAGCTATTTCTAAGTTCTTAGAAGCACTAAAAGTGGAGCCACAACCGTCCAAAACAAAGCCGAAAAAGTCAAAAATCGAAGAAGAAATTTCTGTTGAAATACCAAACTCACGGCGTAAGCCTTCAAAGCTCACGACGTGGCCGGGTCTGAACTGGAAAATTTAGCAAAAGTTCTAGCTTTACTGTTTCCGTCCTGAGCTAATAGTTATCCACTGGAATTAGAGCATTTTGAATTTATGAAGTTAGTGAATAGTATTCCAATAAATACTCCTTTTACTGAATCGTTGTCTAAAATTCCCAGATATGCAAAGTTCTTACAAGACTTGATAGATACTTTCCAGCATTTGAAGAAAATTTCCAACGTGATTCTGAGTGAGTAGAGTTCAAAGGTTGTATTGGGGAGTTACCAAAGAAGATGGGAGATCCTGGACGCCTCACTCTTCCGTGTGAATTTGGGAATAATATGAAGACTTATGCTTTAGCTGATGCTGGTGCTAGCATAAATTTAATGCCTTTTTCATTTTATCAAAAGCTCATCATTCTGAAGTTAAAGGCTACAAGAATGACCATTTACATGGCAAACCATTCAGTGTCAAATCCTAAGGGCATTGTGGAAGACATCTTAGTAAAAATTGGGAAATTTGTTTTTCCAATTGACTTTGTGGTTATGGACATGAAGGAAGATCATGATGTTCTAATCATCTTGGGTCGCCCTCTACGTAATAATGATAGTGCCTTGGTTGATATTTAAGTGCAAATGAGTAATATTAGTGTAAAGAAGTTTAGCTATTAAACAAAAAATATTTTGTTGTTTTAAAAGCTTTAAGTTGTCTCGCTGTAAATAGATCAGCTCATCTCTCGTCCTAACTAACTCTAACTCCGTCTTCTCAATCCAAATTTTTCGCTCCTCACTCTTGGATGTTGCCCTGCTAAGTTGATCGGTTAGGTTAGCATTTGTGAGGCGAGTTTGCAATAGGCTTCCACTTAAACTTGAAAACTTAAATTTTAATTTGTTTAATTCCTTTTCATAGTTTGTTATAGGTATTTTAAGTGATTCGATAATAGATTGTACCTTCTTGATCAACTGATCACAATCTCTGATCCTTTCACTCACAGGCTTGGAAGCGAAGCATTTATCTTCCTTCTGATTCACTTCATTACACTTGCCTTCGCTTGTGTAGCCCCTCATTTGAGACGCTCCTGCAGTTACCATCAAGCATTTCCCTTCAAACTCAACATTATCTTCTTTGGCCACAAATGCCCTGCCATGCGTTGGTTTACGCACTTCTTCATATTCAGAGTCTGTTGACCAGACTTCTACTCCACCAAATTCATCATTGACCACGTTCTCCTGCTCAACCAAAACATTCATAGCTTTGTTATAGGTTTTCTTCTTCTTTATCTCCTCCAGCTTGCGCATATGATATTCTTCATCATCTTCACCCTCTTTCTTCTCTGACATCTTTCTCAACATGCGATCTTTGGCAAAATGGTTTTTGTCATGGTAGAAGTTGCAATCGTACCCAAATTCTCCCACCAACCTGTTTTCCTTCTTCTCGTCTTCTTTCTGATGTTTTTTTTATATCCTCTTTAGTCTTTTCTGTGCTATAGCTTCCATATTAGTTTCGGTTCTTGGCGATAGGGAACTTCTTACGAGCAAATCGCTTCGGGTTGGAAACCATCATTTCATATTCTTCGCTTGTCAGACCACACACTGACAATTCTGACTCTTCTTCATCCTCTGCCACATTCTTTGCTTTAGAGAGAAGGGCCAAGGATCCCATACCAGACACCACTTTCGCTTCCTTTGACACAACACTTTCGTGTGATTTGAGAATACCCACCATCTTCGTCGGGAAATATGACTTAAACTGCTCATGAGCCTTCACAGTTGACACTACAGTCATCCATTCGGGTCTTAAACCGTTCAAAAATGTGACCTCCTGTTCGATCACTTCTCTTCCAATGCCATGCTTAATCATTTTTCTTAGAATATGGTTGAATCGATCGAAAGCTTGAATGAGTTTTTCATCTGATTTTTGTTGAAATGCACCAAACTCTGAAAGCAATAGAGTTTGGATGTAGTGTTCTAGGTCTTCATCAGTTCAATATAACTCCTTGTGTTCATCAGTTCAATATAACTCCTTGAGTCTATCCTAGATCTCTTTTGCTATGGTGCATTGGCTAAGCAGATGAAAGTTATCGGACTGCAATGCGAACCTTATCATTCTCATGGCTTTTACGTTACACAATAACTTGTCCTTTTCATCTCGAGGAATTTTGTCCACATCAGTTACGAGTGTGTTGTACTCCTTTTCAGTCTTAACTCTTCTATTTTTTCTAGAATGAACAAATGGACCCAATGTTATCATTTCCCAGATTAGATAACCATTATCTTTAGATCCAACCACATAATCTTCAAAGTGATGTGTCAAAACTTCATAATCTTGAGTGTATAGGATTAAAATCCTAGTTGTAGATCCAATGTTGTTAGAGATATTGATCGGATTGGTTTAAGAATCATCGTGAGACATGATGAAATTTTATAGATATCTGCAAGAATCAGACTTGTAAAGATTGAATTAGGATTTTATCAAAAGCAAGAAATAACATCAATGAAGAAATGATGGCTACTACAGATTCGATAAAAGCGGAAACCCTAAATAGATTCTTCCAACAGAAGAGATGTATATGAATTACACAGTCTCCTGCTCTGATACGAACTGATGAGAATTAATTCTATAAGATCGATATATTCAACAGATATTAAGAAAACGATTATAATCAATGACTAGGAATAAAACGCACAGATGAATCAAATGTATGTCGAATGATTAATATGCTCAACCTCAGAAGAATTCAATGTGAATTGCTACTGTAGAGGTGTGTTAGGGTTACAACACTTAATCTCAAAAATAATAATCAAAAGCGTAAATAATATAATGCATGCACTATATATATGTAAACCCTAGAGCTATACACGGTTGGACAGGCCCAAACCGTGAATACAAAATGGACCGAAGTACCAAGGCCCAATGGTGCAACCCCTTAAACTCAACACTTATATATATATATATATATATATATATATATATATATATATTTATATATATATATATATATATATATACACTACAAGAAAAATACCCTTTTACGACGCGCAAACCACGACACTCATTGATTTATGTTACGCAAAAGGGAGTGACATTAAAAAATTGTCATCTCTTCAAAAAATTTAAGGATTTATGTCGCGCATTACTACGTGCCTTTAAATTAGTGTCTAAATAATAACAAAAAAACAAGGAGGGCACTTATAATAAAACGCGTGTCGTCTAAGAGTGTCGCTTTATAAATTTTAATACAAGGCGCGTTCCATCCTTTAATAATTAGGGGGAAATGAAATCCTAAAAAATTAAAAACCCTGCCTTCCAATTTTCTTTTTTCCTTCTTGCCCTAATTATCGGCTCCTTCCTTCCCCCTCTCAACATTGACTGCCACCTTCTTCTTCCCTCACACTTCGACCATCGTTAGGTACCATTCCCGGTCGTCAACGTCGATCAAGGCAACAGTAGGTACGCCATCTCCGAAGTTATGAGGCAACAACGATGGTTCCAAAGAAAAAAAGACTCCATGCTGGTGACTTTAGGGATGGAAGATATCAACAATTGGACATTATGTCTTATAGATGAATTCATGTGACCTTCTCTGAAATTATGCTTGAATTTACTTTGAAAAAGGTTGATATATTACACAGACATATGTTTTTGGCGATCTTTATCGATATGATGTTGATAAAGGAGATTGGAAGCTAGTTTCTAGCCCTAACAGCCCCCTCCTCTCAGTCCATTTTCTGGTTATCGAATGGTATGTTCATACCTTTCTGATTTTCCCTATGTCATCCATCTTTTAGGGTTTCTAATTTGAGCCAGCGACTCCTCATTTTTCTCTCAGATTTGAGACTCCTCTTTCATCAGAAATAGGAGGTAGCAAGGTTAATTTTATGAGATTCGGAACTATGACTCGAATTACAGGTTGAAGATCAGAAATCGAAGGTTGTAAGTCGGATTTGGGATCGAAAGTCAGAGGTTCAAGGTACGATCGGAAGCATCAGAATGCAGAAAAAAAAAACGGAGGAGGCATCAGGTTCGAAAGTTGGTATCTTCTTCTTAATGTATGTGCCCTAGATTTCTTTCTCTTACATTCCTTTTTTAAAGATTCTTTTATTCCCTAAATCAGGTACGCAAACTGTTCTCTTCTTCTCCATCTGTTTTTGGAATGACAACCTCTCTTGTTAACCTAAAGGGTATTTTCGACTTTTTTTGTTTTTGTTTTTTCTAATTAATATTTGATGTTGATTTTTGTTTTGTTTGGTTTGTTGTGTAGGGGATTTAGCAATGTGGTGATTACATGGGCAAATTAAGCAAATGGAAGTTGCAGTTGAGCAAGCTGCTCAATCACGTTCAAGAAGAAGCAAGTGGCAGTTTATGGGGACAAGTGATGCTGGTGCTAAAGAAGAGCTTCACCGGGTGTATTGTGCTAAAGAAGACCTTCTGCCTATTCCATGTTTCTCTCAACTGTTGAGTTATGTCATGATAATGATATATATTTCTTTTCAGGTTGTAGATGTTGGAAGCAAGAATTGTAATCACTAATTCATCTCATGTTGTAAGGATTCAAATTCAGAATTACCACCTGCAGTCAGCTATTTTGGAGATGAGTATACATTCAATCTAGAGACACAAGTACTCTAGCTAGTATATGTGTATGTATGATGTTTATAGGGCTAATATGATGTAATTTTGTTTGTCTGTTTGAGCAGGAAACGCTAGTTCATTCCAAAAGTCACTTGTTTTATGCAGTAGGTAGCATTCAAACACAAGTTGGAACCTTTCTTCAAGATAAAGGAAATTCTTTTTTTTCTATCATAGATCATAAGAATAGCCTTCAGCTTAAATGATCTTCTAACAGTTTATCTTCCTCAAAAGGTTTCTGATTCTATGTTAGTTTCTAGAACAACATGGGAAGGTGGTCAATACAATAGGGATGAAAAGAGTCGATTGGATGCTCTGTGTTTAGCAATGGAGCTAGGAGCTGATCACATCGATGTTGAGCTTCAGGTTCCTTTCTTCTCTGTAGGTGCAAATGGTGCAGCTGGTCATTGCTTTCTTCGGCTCATATATAGGTATATAAACCATAATTTATTGCAACGCAGTTATTAACTCAATAACATTTAATAAACTTATTTTTTCTCAAAAACAGAACAATTGAATCAGGGCAAATTTGTAAGAACTAAGAAGTTGGACTTAGTAGGGAAAGCCTCATTTTCCTGACTTTCTATATCAACTTCTTTATGGATTAATTTAAAAATAGTTTGTCTTATACTCTTATTTTGTATTATAACTTATGCATTTGTTTTTTCATATATTATGATATTTTAAACTCATGGGATTATAATGTCTTTCAGATACACAGATAGAATGAAAAGTGTTGATCATCAAATTACAGTGCTTTTGTATGATTTATTTATAAAAAAAAAGTAATGCTTGTTTTCCAGGGTGAGAAGAAGAAGAAAACAAAAACTGAAGATTACTGGGATTGGGAATTGGCCAATGAGACAAAACCGATATGGGTAATTTAAAAAAGTGATTTTTTTAACTTTTTGAGCCATTTGTTTTCTTAACAATTTGTTAATTTATATAATGGAAATGCTGATGAGATTCCCATTGTTGTCAATTGTTAGGGTCGAATTAGTGTCAGAAACCGAGAGTGGATTTTTTCTGATTGCAATCCATATAAATTTTTTTGGAGTGACGTTTTTGAACCATATACCAAGATATAGGTTACTGGAACTACCTGGACTAAAGAATCGTAGCTCAAAGATTTGATTGGAAGAGACAAGAATCTGCTCTAATGAGATTGGACTATCTTTAGTCAATATATCAGTTGACTTGCAGTGTCGTAGTGAAATAATCAAGATATACATGCATGTCTGCAACTTTGAATCATAAATCATCATTTTTTTCTCTTCAATTCTTTTTGTTTTCATGTTTTGGTTGTAAACTTCTAAACTTCAAGTTTAATAATATTTTTAGTGATCTTAAGCTTGCGACATATTTATCTAAGAAGAACTATACAGGAGCCCATTTCTATCGAAATGGTTGGTAATAATTAAATAATAATACCCAAGTTATTTTTTTATTAAAATATTGGATGATTTAATCATTCTCCAAGTTATTGATACGATACAGGTGTTCCTTCACTTTTGGCTCTTCCACCTGGCTGTAAATCCTCAGATTGCATTGTGAGGTGAGTTTACTTTATGCGGATAATAATAATAAGTTAATAACCATATTATTGTTATTAAAAAATAAAAACCATACTAAGCTTACCTCGTATTTCTACTACTCTAGGGACGCTTTGGTAATTTCCATAAACTCTCTCCTTAACAATGGTTTAAATTAGTGATTAATTTAAATTATATATAATAATAATTTCAGATTTGGTGTGGAAGAAGCTCTTATCATTGTTATTCTAAGAGACCCCGACGTCAAACCTGTAGTCTACCATTGCTCAATCAACAATTCAAGACTTATTGATGTCATGGAACAAAATAAACATGAAGATGCATAAATCATTTTTGTCATTTTTCACACCTAATATGATATTTAATTATTTATTTTTTCAGTAATGCTTCCCCAATTAAGACGTGTTACATCTATGGAGCTTGGTTGTGATCCAAAAGGCTATTCACATGCTGGAAATAACACCACAGTTTGGTATTTTGCTGTTCTTATTGGAAGACAAACCACAGACTCCCTAAAATGCGTTAAGTAAGATTCTTATCTTAATTCATAAAACAATAGTCTTTTATTTCTTTTCTTTAAAGAACAATATTATATATATTATAATGTTAAAGACATGCGTAGGGTCCAAGAGATACTATCAGCTGGTGAAAATGTAAATCAAATTGACCAACACCAAGCTGCCATGTCAGCATTGAAGGAAAAAAGACTCACATTTGCCTGGGTTGATAGTGAAGCACAAAAGGTATACATATGTTGTAGACTGAAACTAACAAACAGAACACAAATACTAATATTTATTCATATTCACATTCATCTCTTTCTGTAAGTAAATTATTTTAAATAAAAAATACCTGAAAAACCATAACATCCTGGTAATCAGACTTTTATGATAACATGGCCACAACATGTTTTTCTTTTATTCTCTACTCACACCTATTATGCAGGATTGTAATAGTGACTTTGTTGCCTCATGCCTGCAGTGATAACTCTTTGTCCACACAATCATGAGGTTCCCATCTATAAATCAGTTGAAGAAAATTGGGAAAGGATTCATGTGGGCATCTGAATTCTAGCATGTCAGTGAGCTCTTTCGCTTTAATAATCAAAATAATAATTGAATGTTTACTTACTATTAATTATTATGTTCTTGATTTCAGGAGAAAACACAGATGACATCTGTGGACCGAATGGCAGGTGCAAACATTCCATCTTTGGCTGCTATGGAGCAGACTCGAATGCTAGCACACACTTTAGCTCAGAACACCAATCCAAAGTTTCAGGTTACTTTACTTACTTTGAATTAAAATTGTCTTTTTTTTTTATTTATTTTTTTATAATCAGGATATTATTTATTTGGTTTGGCAAATAATAACGAGGCCAGGCATGTAAATGGGGATTGGGAAAATGAATATCAACATCAATATAATGCAGACCCTTCCTCTACCTCTTAGGCAGATCAGTATGCACGTGAAGAGGCAAGTAAAACTTTTCTCCTCTTAATCTTATCAACAGGTATCCAATAATCAATGCGTATGAATGTGTTGCACAAAAAGATTTCATTTCAATCAGTGCTTATATGCCAGGTCAGCCTTCTAGGTCTGGTGGTATGTTTTGTATAGATTGGAATCTGAGAAGCCGATAGGTTGCTACAATGCTTCTGTTCAGGTATAGCTACAATTGTTTTTATGCTTCCTTGTGCAATTATTGGCCTTTTAACCTAGTGTCAATTTTGAAACCTAGAAACAAATTACTATAGAATATCATTTTAAAGTAATGATAAGCGAAGATTTTGTGATAATGTTTCAACACATGCAGGAACTGACTGTAATTGATGATCTTCTATCTGCTTTAGTTGGAATTGAGGGACCATATATTTCTATCAATAGAGTTAGAGGGAATGATAACTCTATTATCTTCAATGTTGACGGATCTATGGATTTGGCACTCCAGGTTAAGAATCTTCACATATACAATTATACATACATAGATGCACATATGTATGTATCTATAACTTCATGGAACTCTTTTCAATCAATTTGTGGAATCAAGATAACAGTTCAAGTCTGGATTAGTTAACCATGCCTTGGCTGCTGCACTAAGGGCCCTCCTTTTGGTAATATATTTATGTTCAATGTTGCCTATTATATGATGGTTTCTACTGCATATAGTTATAAATAATGATATAGTTTCTTACGTATTTGATATACACAACAATACAACTTTGCAAATTCTAAGTTTTGGAAGCTATAATGAGTGATAAATTTACTAATACAATAACAAGTCAAGTTATTCAATAGGAATCATGGACCATGTAAGATAAATATAACAATATAACACATTTTAGGTTATATATAGTTAGATAAAACCTCTTAATAACATTGTACAATCGGTCCCCTTTACACTTTGTTACTTCTTATTTATGATTATATTGGATTTAAAATTAGTTTTCATGCTTTATCAGGGTGCTGCAAATATAAAAGTGGCAGGAATAAATATGAACAACAAGAGCAGCCGGTCACATAGTGTTTTCACCTGTTGGTTCTCAAAGGTAATTTGGTAGCTTAAACCATTGAGGTAAGGATGATGTGATCCTTTGTTTATTTGTTCTCAGAGGTCAAGTATTGCTATCAACCAATTAAAATTTCGTTCACCAAATGTTAACCTTGGTCTTTGCGTTTTTTGTTCATAGATTACAAACACCAATTTCCTTCAAACAACAGAAGATCTAGAGTTTAAATGGGTGATTGAAGGTGATGGATGTAAACTTGATTCTGGAACTCTCAGTCTACCAACATTAGAGTTTAATTGGGTGATTGAAGGTGATTTTGGTTCTTGAAACGAGACTCAAGATATCATATTTTCACATGGCTAGAAGCTTTGGAGGAAACGAGATTCAAGAAAAAGTAAACACATAGAGAGTTGTTGGCACATAATAAGCTAGATGATGCAATTGTATATAAATGAGTTCATTTTTTTATAACATTTATTCACTTTTGGAATAATTATTTGTATTTGACATATTAGTGAAATGAATTATCTTTGTTATTTATGGTATTTTATTTTGTATTATGAGATTTTTAATGTATTATTTAATTTGAAAATTAGTAAATCTATAAATAATATTTTTTTAAAACATTTAAAATTATGATATGCAAAAATGTCTGTCGTCTTCATTTATGACATGGCCTTTCTTGACAGGGACTTTCTTGATACGTATTGCGTGTCATTAACATGCATGTCGTAAGGTTACGACACACGAATGTGTGTCGTCTTCCTTTATGACATGGCCTTCCTTGATACGCATTGCGTGTCTTAAAGGCGCGTCGTCATTGCGCGTCGTAAATGCGCGTCGTCTATAGACGACGCTCAAAAGCGCGTCGTCTCTCTTTATGACAGGGCCTTCCTTGACGCGCATTTCCGCGTCGTCTAAGCCTTTTATGACGCGCAATGAGCGTCGTAAAAGGCTGTTTTTCTAGTAGTGATAAGTATTAACATTTAATATTATAATAGTATAAGGGTAGAATTTTAATCTTTTAAAAGTCTAGGGCTTTGGATTCAAATGTCTCATTAGTGTGACTTTACAAATTCCAAAACTTGAGTGCAAGTTTTGAAACTTTTCAAGACTTCTCATATCCATAACTTATGGATATTTATGAGTTTTAAAGTTCATGAATGAGACTTTTCATATAACTTGAGGACAAGTTACAAAACTCATATCAAGAACATTCTTAGATCAATTATGATTAATAACAATTATCATACAATTTCCTATTGATCTAAACTAACTCATAGCAAGACAATTCATATTGAATACTACAAATAATTACTTTATTATCTAAACATTTGTCAATTGCCTTTAAATGGATGAAGACTATCATTACCAATTCAGAAAATACAATTTTTATGATTACAAAATAGTTTGTGGTAATGATCTTATCCATTTCTGGCCAAAAACTCAAAATTCTGCACACAGGGGCACCAACTCGTCTAGTGCACGAACTGGACTCGCCGAGTTGATGTTTTACTTAGTGGACTTAGTGAGTCTGTTCATGGACTCGTCGAGTTCATCTGTCAGAGTGCATAAAATCGATTTTCCAGCTTTAATAACAACTGAGCATCACATATAACAGAAAACAAACCTAGCTCTGATACTACTATTGGGTTTTAAGCACTATAACACTCCTATGGTGCACATGCAACGCTAGATTCTTTGGAACGACATTTCTCTAATTATACATGCATTTTTTCAAATTTCCAAAGCATATAACTTAACTAGCATACTATTGAACATAACAACTAGTTAGATGGCTTACCTCTTGTGTAGTTCTTGGCCTTGGAAGCTTTAGCACGTCAAATTTAATTCCTCTAATGTGTCACAAATACCAAATACAAAGGAGGCTTTTAGACAAAAGATTTACTAAGCTTAAAATCGGCTCACAATCTTAGTATGACATGGTTAACCGAATTTTGGCTCAATGGGCTTCTTTATATAGTGTTTCAAACTCTAGGGTTTCATCCATGTAACCCTAATGCACCATGACCTTCCATATCCCTTAGGCTCAATGGATTAAAGCTCCATGGACTATTTACTCCATCCTAATAGATCATTGGCCCATATTATAAGAATGATTGATTCACACTATCAACCCATATATTTAATTAGTCTCTTTTGACCACTAAATTAATTCCAAATTAATCTTGACCAATACTAATTAAATAATATGATTTCTCAATTAATATATTATACTTATAATATATTAATAAATCATCAATAACCATATTCTCTGTAATGCCCGCAGATCTGGGCTAGTCAATTTAGACACGATAAACATCAAAAATGACTTTTTGATGGAAGATTATTTAGAAGGATTAATCTTAACTAAGTTATAGTATATGTTACAAGGATTCTGTACATATAAAGAACACTGAAATCTGAGTTATAACGAAGAAGTTATGACCTATCGAAGTTGCGCCAAAGAACCGGCACGACACAACGCGACGTAAATAGTGAATTTAAGATAGAATGGTATCCAGCCTTAGTAATCTAAACAAAAGTTGAAGATTTCGTTAAACTGAGAGCATGCATAAAAAGAACGCCCAAATCTGACTTCGTATGAGAAAGTTATGATTTTCTGAAGTTTCGACTTAGCAGTATGCAGCCTGAATACTCGATTTGAGATCGAGCGGTTTTTAGCCTAAACAATCTAAACGAGAATCGAAGATCTCGTTAATATTAGTGAAACGATAAAAATATAGGCGAAAATGGACATTGGATGAAGAAGTTATGAATTTATAACGGAGTTTTCCTGTCCCGGCCTACTAAATATAATATATAAGTAATATATTTATAATATATTACAAATAAAGTCAAAATTAGCCAATGGAGTCTAAATGAGAGTTGTAGATCATAATCTCACCTACGTGTTGATATAAAGAACGTCGAAAACGGAGTTTGTATGCGAAAGTTATGAATTTCTGAAGTTCGGGGTGCGAAACCCCAAAACTGTCAGATACCACGACGTGGCAAGTCTTCTGACACCTCCTGGAGTCCCCCAGACGCAACTTGCGATGACGCATGCAGTGACGACCAAGCCCACGGCGTGGAAAAGGTGCCACGACGTGGCAAGGACAAATTTTGCCCTATAAATAGATTTGAAGGGCCAGCCGATTATGGTTGCTCCATCCCTTCTCTCCCACTCCCAATACACCCTCTAAGCCCTATTTTAACCTCCAGAAGCCCGGATAACATCCCGATACCCGAAGCGATTCCCGAAGATCCCGAGAAGAAAAGAGTTTTCGAGCCGAAGCTCTGTCTACGAGAAACCCGGTGTGTGAAGATATCCCGGTTTCACCGAAGAGTTCTACTTGAAGAGTCGTAGTGCTGTCTGAGCATCGTCTACTCAAGTGAGTGTGTGGCCACTTTCTTCTAAAACATAAATATAAAGTATTAGCTATGAAATACGTGCTATGTGTTATGTATTATTTGTCTATTTGAGATGGGCTTCAAATTGATGTTTTTATACGAGTGTTAAATGATTCAAACTATATATGTATTTTATATCTACAAAATATGTTGGGTAGAACACGGGTAGATGAAATAGTGGAAACTATGAGACGTAGTGCCTATTGTATAAACCTTGGTGACTATAGAGTTAGCGTCTATTGTATAAACCTTGGTAACTATAGAGTTAGCGCTTATTGTATAAACCTTGGTGACTATGGCGTTAGAGCCTATTGTATAAACCTTGGTGACTATGGAGTTAGCGCCTGTTAAAGTAAAGCTTGGTGACTATGGAGTTAGCGCCTATTGTATAAACCTTAGTGACTATGGAGTTAGTGCCTGTTAAAGTAAACCTTGGCGACTATGGAGTTAGCGCTTGTTGAGTGAACCTTGGTGACTACGGAGTTAACGCCTGATAACTATGGATTTAGTACCTGATAGATAAACTTTGGCAGCAATGGAATATAATAAATGTATTATTGTGGGTTGAAAACCCTATATGCTCACCAGGCTCTCAAGCCTGACCCACTTAGTTTTCTTTGCATTACAGGTAATGGCACAAGGGTATAAGTTGATGGATTTGACGAGAGATTTTGGATTATAGATCAGTAGTTATAAATAATTGTTGTAAGGTCTATTTTATATTGTTTATGCTTTTGGTATGTATTTGATCATGACATCCCAAGGTTTTATTATTAAATAAAATACATTCTCTATGAGAAATGTTTTGATAAGTCATTATCATATCTTGTTTTGGGAACAAATTCTGCAACCGTTTTCTTTAAATGATTACTCTGATTTATGAAACAAAGCATAAACAAATCGGTCTTTTCTGGCCGTGAAATTAGGGATGTCACATTCTCAAAAGTTCATCCTATCAAATTGCACTGGTGAAGGCAACCCAAAAGGACCATGTTACAATTGGGTCAAGTACATACCATATATACTTATGGGCTTAGATACCAAATCCAATATAGACAACTCCTACATCTCGGGAGGAGCCAACCGATATGGTGCCTTGGCTATCGGAACCGCACCTGGGACTAGGTCAATCATGAACTCAACCTGTCTCTCCGGAGGTATCCCAGGTAAATCCTCCGGGAATACTGTTGGATTAATGTCTAAGTCCATAACTATAATTGGTAAGACTTGACCCGACCCGGCATGGTCCATTTGGGTTGCATACCATCATGCACTTGGATAGACTATAATGAGAGAAATAAGACACTTACGGTTATTAATATATTATAAGTTCTAGTATATTAATAATAAGAATAATGAGATTATTTAATTAGTATTGATCAAGAATTAATCTATGATTAATTGAGTGATCAAAAGAAGACTAATTAAATATATGGGTTGATTGTGTAAATCATCCATACTTGTATAGTGGGCTAATGCTCCATGGATTATCTAGTTGGGCCAAAACCCATATGATGCTCCATGGATGCTCCATGGTGTATTTGAACCCATGGATCCAAGGAAATGGAAAGTCATGACAATTAGAGTTTACCCTAATTGTATAACTATATAAGCATCTTATTCTTGAGGAAAAATCGGCCACTAGTGAGAATAAGAAAGGGCTAGCCGATTTCATGAAGTGTAGAATTCTCTCAAGCTATTCTAAGTGTTTTGATGATTGTGAACCATTTGAGGTGTCACACTTGGGGCACTAGGCACTCAAGCTTCATGAAGACAAGCACCATCAAAAAGGTATGTATTCTATCTTGTTATATTGATAGTTTTGTATGCTAGATTAGGATAATACCTTGGATGTTCATATTTGCATGTATAATAGAGAAAAACATAGATCCAAGGTATTTAGGGTTGCATGTACACTTAGGAGTGTTAGAATGCTCATAACCCAACAGTGGTATCAGAGCCTAGGCTTGTTTTCTTGTTATACTTGCAATAGAAGCTGAAAAATCGAAATTGATGCTGTCAGCCCAGCAGACTCGCCGAGTCCATGAAGGGACTCGATGAGTCCAAGGCAAAATGCATCCAACTCGCCGAGTTGTGTTCATGCATTCGACGAGTTGGACCCCAGACAGCATATTTTCGAGTTTTTTGGCTAGAAATGGACTAGGAACATTACCCTAAGTTGTTTTTGAACTTATAAACTTGTTTTTTAATGTGGTAATGTTCATGCTAATCCATTTTCAAAGATAATTGTCAATAGATTCATGTTTTGTATTAGTTTAAAGGTTAGACTAATTACATGAAAAAGTTTGATTTGAATTATCTTGTTCTTATGAGTTTCTTAGATTAATAGAAAAGTTGAATGAAATAGTTGTTTTCAATCCATTTTAATCTAAGAGTTGAGTATAAAATGTGTTTGTGTAACTTATCCTCAAGTTACATGAAGAGTCACATTAAAGACTCATAAAACTCATAAAGTTGGCAAAGGTTACAAAAATGAAGAGTCTAGTTCTAATTAATTGGAGTTATGACTCCATAATTTGTCCTCAAGTTATGGACGACCAAGAGTCTCTTCATTAAATAAATATAAAAAAAATTAAAAAAAAATAATGTAACCTTAATTAATTTCATAAGTTATAAAATAAAGAAAAAGTTAATTCTTTATTAGTTTAAAGTCTTCCATAATTTGTCCTCAAGTTATGGAACTTGAAGAGTTTTTGGATTAAAACTACTTTAAACACATAAGTTATGGAATTAATTAGTTTTGAATAGTTTCAAAACTTGCCCTCAAGTTTTGGAATTTGTAAAGTTTTCTCTTATGAATACTTTAATTCCAAGTTAGCCCTTAGAATTTTAAAAGTTAAAATTCAACCCTTATACTTTATAATATTAAAAGTTAATAATATATATATGTATAAGAGTAAAGTCAGTCTTACCGCTAGTACGCCTCATTCACGAAGCCGGTCTATAAGGTGGGTATAAGGTTGTTGCCTATAAAATGGCAACTTAATGGGTGTCCACTCTCACCCACCGCTTGCTTGACTGGTGGAGGGTCGTTAGCCGAACGGGTTTGACAAAACTATAATTCTCCCTTCATTAAAAGTATTAATGATAAATACTAAGTAACTAAACTCTTAATAATACCCAATCTTAGTTACTTAGGAAAATGTGAATAAGGTGCTAATCCATGAAATTACACTTTACACTTTGTCTAAGTCGTTAGTGGAGCGTGTGTGGTTAACCAGCACACTAACTTGGACTTAACAAGGTAGGTAAAGGGTGACTTAATGCTTATCATAGTATCGATGGAGCGTGTGTGGTTAACCGGCACATCGATTGAGGGGTAAACACTTAAGGGTACCAAGTAATTTGCATGGTTACTTCACACCTTGTTTTGTGATCCTCGACATCCCAGTCACAAAACCTGAAGGGCACACTCGAGATTGAAACATGCCATTGAACAGTTCAATGAATCTCAAAAGATCTAGGAGTTTCCAAAACCAATTAAAACCTAATAATACATTTCGTTTATCTTGGTGGAAATTGGTGAATCGTCATTCACCTACCTTCAAATTGTTTTATAGCTTGGATTACGGCATACCTCTTCTAAGTTATAAAAATAATTTGTTGGGTCCTAGCCTTAATATTTCATATTGGGTGTCATATTAAGGACTTTAAATCAACTATCTTGAATATCTCCCAAAAACATGTCTGGTTTAGACATTTATGATCTTCCCAAATCTCTTGAAACACGCTTTCCTAAATGAAGACGATGTCCCATGGATATCATACTTCTTTCTCCTCCTCCAATTATTCTCCCTAACCCACAAGTTCTTGAAAAGTTTAAGGTCACTCAAGCCCTATTGGCAAGGCAAGGTCTAGGTGTGATCACATCTTGGAGATGTAGTCACATATTGACAAGCCGGGAGAGTTGGGTGTCAAAGTCTTGAGAAAGATGGTGGTTTAACTACTTTCTAAGTCACATAGTGAGTTCTTTTTGGAACACCTATGAAACAGACTATGACAAGACCCTTAATGATCTTATTTATTTGTTAAGATCAACTTCCTCAAAAACTTGATGGACATTGACAATAGTGACACAGGAAATCCAGAAAAGCATTCTCTTCCCAATGGAAAGGGATCGGCCATAGTCAACTCGGTTGAACAAATGGTAAAGAGAAAAGCTAAGTCTGTGATAGTCCCATGTACCATTATAAAAGGTTCCATATGTTTATATTGCCAAAGAAAGGGTCATTAGTTGCGAAGCTGCCAAATTTACCTAAGGATGTTAAAGTCAATAAGTTTGACTCTACTTCAGGTAAAGTCCACTAATCTAACTCTGTAAAGTTTCTATTCTAAGATTCCTGATACATGATGTGACTGGGTCACATGGTAATGTTTTAAGAATCAAAGAAAAGTAAAGGAACTTAAAGAAAGAATATGCTGAATCTGATCGCATAGATGGATTTCTATCGCGTAGTTTGAAAATCGGATTCTTGAGCTACTTCTTAGGAGTTATGAGATATTGCTAAGGAATAGATAACAACAGGTTTTCATATGGATTGTAAGGATAAGTTTTTCCGCATAGTTTTAAAATAAAAGAAAATTTTTTATTTTAGTTATTTTAAAATATCCTTACAATGGAATTTGAGGAAAAATTGTTGCTTATATGATTCCATTAATAGCAAGAGTGGAAGTATGAAATTGATTCTTTCATTTGTGGTAATGTCTAAATTTATCAAATAAAGGAAACATTCTCATCACCCAAGTCTCAATTGGACCGGGACTTGGAATCATGCAAGTTGTATAGCATGATGAATGAGAACTTTCAAGTATTGGAAAAATTAAGACTAATTACTTGTTCACATGGATGTGTGAGTCAAGTAGTGGACTAAGGGATCGAGTACATAATCATGTGCACTGATTAAGTCCACCACAAAAGATGTAAGGCTATTCGTCATAGTTTACTAAAGCTCAGTAAATATGATTATACCTACAAGCTTAAGTGTAACTCTGAGACATTGGAAAAGGTTTCAATGCATAGCAGAGCGGATAAGAAGAATCAAATTAAGCAGAAGGATAAAAGTTTCTCAAATCTGAAAAGATGGGAGAGTACTTTAGTATCAGTTTTGTGATCATCTTAATGATTAAGAAACCATATCAAAATTAGTTCTCTAAGGAAGTCTTAGTGCATTCTTATGACTAAGAAGAAGGGATCTTGAAATGTTGAAATGGTTAAATCAAGAAGATGAGTCATACTTCGTTCGAATACAAGTCTTAGAGTCATACTCCAAGATTGTAAATTGAGTGACATGTCTTAAAGAAGGTTTAAAAAACACTTATCAAATGTAAGAGTAAAAGTTTTCTACTCTTGTACATTTGAAATTGGTAAGTTGTGATGTTTTGGATAAAACAAAGACCAACTAAGGCCAATTGTGTGAAGTGTTTGTCTTGGTTAGAATCCACACTATCTCTTGGATGTTTGACAAGGGAGTCTTATAGGTCAAGAGGACAGTGGGAGTCTTAAAGTTCTTGAAAGTCTCAAGAACTAATCAAGAATGAAACCTAAAGTTCTTCACTAGCACACGACTTAAGGTTTATAACCTATCGTGTTGACATATTCTGTGCCCATTCCAGTTAAAGTTGGCTTTGCATATGAGTTCTTAGAGTTCTCAATGTGTTGCACAACAACTTGGAAGCAATGGTAGGCCCTTGAGCTACCAGGTGGCAAGAAATTAAGATTGAGTTCAGTCCATATGAGTTTGGATTTGTCATTATCCTTGTCTTGTGACTATGGTTTTGACAATTCACATGGATAAGAACACATACACCATTAAATCTAAGTGTCATAAAGTTTCTCTCCGATTCATGAAAATGATGGTGAGGAAACACTTTCACTAAGTAGATTTTAGTTAGATAGCAATTGTGATATTTGCATTCTCAAAGTCGTTAGTGGAGCGTGTGTGGTTTACCGGCACACTAACCTGGACTTGTGAGAAGTGGCAAAAAGGTCTAACCATTATGATTACGGCATCCCTCTTCATAATTGTTTAGACACACAAGTGTGCTATCTAAGGGAAGGTGTATGATTTTGATAAAGTTCTATCAAAACAATCTAGTATCAGAAATCTGAACTTTGGTAAGAAAGTCAATAAAGTATTGATTTCTAGAAGTCCAGCTGATTTCTGAGTACATGTCAAAGCTAGTGGGAGCATAAGTGTTATGCTAATAATCATCATGTTAGTGGGAGCATGATAATTATGATAAGTATTGCAAGTTAGCAATGTTAATTATAGAAAACAAAAGGTTTCAATTGGGAAAAAGTTGTTTTGCTATAATTAAGGGAGAGGAAATTATACTTCATCTCAAATCTATAAGCTTAGATCGTGAGGTTTTAATCATTTAGTCAAGAATATATATGAATTTCATGTTGGAATGGCTCAACATAAGGAAATTCTGTATATGGATCCATTATTTGCGTTCTAAAATTCAATTATGATTACGGCATCCCTTTTCATAATCTGAATTATGAGAACTTGGCAAATAGAAATGGAAATGTTATAGCAAAAGATTGGTTTAGTCTTTATGTGAGACATCATGAATTGTGTCCCATATGCTTCGGATATAGGATCGATTACATGTGCTATATTTATCCTTTCTAAAAGTTTCCAAATGCCTGGGGCATTAAGAAGGGAAAAGGTTTAGAACTGGATATGACTAAAAGGATTAAACAATTGTCGAGGACAATCTAAGGTTTACCAAAGATTGGTTGCTCAAGGACAGTTGGAAGTATAGTGATAATTCTGGAAGGACCATATTGACATAATCTGTAAGGAGGCAACTCTTGTTCAGAAGTGATAGTCGAAATGGAATCTGGAAATGTTTCAAAGTTAGAATTTTCAATCTGTGTAAGATTAAGGAAACTTAATGCAAGAAGGATGGTTCCAAGGAGTTGATCTCCTTTGGAATGCTCTGTAATGATTGTTGCCAAGTCTTTGTGAATTTGTGCATAATCGTTACAAGAGGATCAATGCATATAAGTTTAGAATCTAACAGATTTCAGTAAATGGTATGAATTTGGAATTCTTGCATTTGCAGTAAGGATTTGGGAGTGTGAAAAGAGAATCATTGAAGATTATGTTCAATTGAGCTAGTTCACAAAGTAAAGA
Source organism: Lactuca saligna (assembly GCF_052625555.1). NCBI lineage: Eukaryota > Viridiplantae > Streptophyta > Magnoliopsida > Asterales > Asteraceae > Lactuca > Lactuca saligna. The sequence goes on from NC_136418.1 coordinate 186,306,523, forward strand.
TCATAGACAAACATAGTATGCATACTTGGTGTATGGAATGACTAGTGTTTAGAAAAACATAGTGTACATGCTTGGAGCATGGGACAACTATTGTTTTAAATTCAAGAATAATGTTGATAGCTGAAACAGTATACAATGAATAATGTGTAATCATATGGTGATAAATAAAAGGTGTTTTATTTATATTCATAAGTTCTGAGACCATATTGGATTCAATTATTATTGTGTTGCACTTTGCATGTTTTGACTTCCCGAATAAACTAGGTTATTCTTCCGGAATGACTAAGTTATTCAAACCATCCACAGTCGGTCATATGTTGGAAGTAGATATGAATTAAGACTGTCATGGGTTGGCTTGTAGAGGTCTAAGGTGTTGGACAAATGGCTACAACACTCATGAGTGCTCATAAGTTCTGAGTATTGGATTCAACCCGCGCTCATTGGAATCACTTCATGGATTTTATCACGAGTGATCATGAGACGATAATATCTTATATTCTTCAAACCTAGAGATATGAGTTGTTACTATGAGTTGGTTGTACATTGATTGCACGAAACTGCATTTGGTAACTCGGTGCTATAAAACGTGCCTTTGTGTATGATTCAACAAGTAGTAGAACAAGCCATATGAGTCGAAGTTTATCCATTCCTTTTACCTTCGGGATAAAAGCGATATCTGTGGGCCCCTCGATGATTTGATGATGACAAATGGAAGTGCTCGGCCGGGCCAGGACTGATTTGATTTGTTCAATTAGTCAGTTGTCATAAATCAGAAATCAGGAAACAACAAATGGACAGAGAGAATGATTATAATCCATGTCTCAGTCCATATGATATCTAGAATGGAGGAATATATGATCCCTTATCTAATGGATAAGTCATTGACAAGATCAGAGTTCATCTACAAGGTCAGAGTTCGACAGAAGCTTTTGAGAGCTACGATTGCTAGTTGGTTCCTGAAGTCATACGCAATAATAGTTTTAGACTTATCCAAGTGGGAGACTGTTAGATTAATGTCTAAGTCCATAACTATAATTGGTAAGACTTGACCCGACCCGGCATGGTCCATTTGGGTTGCATACCATCATGCACTTGGATAGACTATAATGAGAGAAATAAGACACTTACGGTTATTAATATATTATAAGTTCTAGTATATTAATAATAAGAATAATGAGATTATTTAATTAGTATTGATCAAGAATTAATCTATGATTAATTGAGTGATCAAAAGAAGACTAATTAAATATATGGGTTGATTGTGTAAATCATCCATACTTGTATAGTGGGCTAATGCTCCATGGATTATCTAGTTGGGCCAAAACCCATATGATGCTCCATGGATGCTCCATGGTGTATTTGAACCCATGGATCCAAGGAAATGGAAAGTCATGACAATTAGAGTTTACCCTAATTGTATAACTATATAAGCATCTTATTCTTGAGGAAAAATCGGCCACTAGTGAGAATAAGAAAGGGCTAGCCGATTTCATGAAGTGTAGAATTCTCTCAAGCTATTCTAAGTGTTTTGATGATTGTGAACCATTTGAGGTGTCACACTTGGGGCACTAGGCACTCAAGCTTCATGAAGACAAGCACCATCAAAAAGGTATGTAGTCTATCTTGTTATATTGATAGTTTTGTATGCTAGATTAGGATAATACCTTGGATGTTCATATTTGCATGTATAATAGAGAAAAACATAGATCCAAGGTATTTAGGGTTGCATGTACACTTAGGAGTGTTAGAATGCTCATAACCCAACAAATACGTCCGGTAACTCTCTCACAATCGATACATCATCCACTGTCACCTTACCCTTATCCCGGGTATCCATGATATAGGAGACATAACCTGTGCAACCCTGCTGAAGGTAGCACCTCGCTCTCACTGCTAAACATAGGTTCAGTCCACCCTGCGGCCTCTCGCCCTGAATCACTAACCCTCCCCCACTAGGAGCCTGAACTCTCACTAGTTGTCGCTTGCAGGCGATCACTGCTCCATTGGGGCTTAACCAGTCCATACCAACTATAACCTTATTCCCTCATAGGGGAATAGGGACTAGATCCACATAAAACTGCTCATCAAACAATTGCAGTGTACATCCTCGGTGAACCCTCACGACCCGAACAGTCCTATCATCTGCTATCTCTACATCAAGTAGGTAATCTAGCTCCCCTAGAGCCCCTACGAATCGCTTGCTGAGTGTGAGCGACACAAACGATCGGGTAGCACCCGAATCAAATAGTACCATAGCTGATATACCGTTCACTAAGAATGATCCTATAACAAAACACATAAACATAAGCACTAATTAATATAAATAAAGAGATAAGGGGAAGATACACACCCGTCACCACATCGGGCGTTGCACGTGCCTCCTTTGCTGTCAACTGAAAGGCCCTACTCTTTGCCACAGGTGCCTCTGCCCGACCCTAACGGACGTCTGTAATCCTCAATGTAGCAATAGAGGGTGTTGCCACATGCTCTACTACTGCTAGACTTAGACACTGGGATGGCTTATGTCCCCTCTAATTGCACTGAAAGCAAATCAAATCTGATACTGTGGTGGTGGTGGTAGTAGTTGTACAATCTTTGCTCACATGACCATTTCGGCCGCACTCAAACAGCATGAACTCCCTGCCTTGTACGTCCCCTCGTGCAACTTGCCTCATTTTCCATAACGGCTGCGGCCTTGCTAGCTCCCAGGTCTGTGATCTGACACCTTTGGCTTCTTGCACGCACTCCTTGACTGAACCCCCTATGGTTTCCTCTTCCTCTCCATCTCTAAATCCAACTCTCCCTCTCTCTCTCTCTCTCTCTCTCGCCCTTGCAATCATATCTTCCAGCGTCTTGCAGCTGGATCGCTCACAAAATGGAGGATATCACTCTATAACATCTCATGATTTCGGGCCTTCTTCATCTCCTCGCCCTCCACATACCGCGGAACGAGAATGGCCCTCTCTCTAAACATAACTGTGATCTCCGTCACCGTCTCAGTCGTCTGCTGGAGATCCTGGAACTCCCAAGCAAGCTGCTGCACCTCTATCACATGTGCAAACTCGGCTCTGAACCTATCCAAGAAGTCACTACAGGTCATAGTGTCAAGGGAAACATTACCCACCGCATGCCCAACCTCCTCCTACTAGTCGCGTGCCCTGCCCTTCAGGAGACAGGAAGCAAGTTGGACCTTGTCCCCCTTCGGGACATCTGCTGGTACAGAAAGCGTTAGTGACATCAGCCAACCATCTAGTGCTACCAATGGAGTCCCGAGCCCCATGATAGTCAGGAGCTCCACAAGCTCTGAACTCCCTGAATGTCAGTGTGCTCGACCCCATCATGGTCGCCACCTCGGTGCAAAATGCACTCAGTCTCTCATCTAAAAGATCCAAGATACCCTCCTTGATCGTGACGAAGATCACAGGAGTCTGGTCCAGAATATTGCACGTGATCTCATAGGAGATGAACTCCCTTATCTAGTTATCTAGCTGGCCGACTCCATAGCCCGAACCTGATCCCTCACCAGCGCCTGAACTGCCGATTGGTCTAGTGTGTAGTACCACCATACTAAAAACACATCATAACAAACATCAGAAAACTACTCATATCTCGAGGGATCACATCCCTGGATTCATCTCTGCCTTTCTTGATTCGATTACGGATCCTCTTCTTTTAGTAGTACGGGGCCATACTACCTTCCACATCTATCTGTACATTCCTTAAGAACTGCCTTGACTTCACCAAGTCCCTTCTACTACTACTGCTTCACACGCTAATCTCATCCTAGGCTTGCCTTAGGGTAATCACCATCTCACTCTCCGCCATCAGCTGTATAAGAAGTCCCTACTATCTCCCCTTAACTAGCTCGCGAATACCATTACATATCACTAAGACTAGATAATTCTTCGAATGAGAGATCCTACCCTACAATTGTTGGACTCAAACAAGAGCTGCGAAATAGAGCTAGACCTAACCTTCTAGAATTATTTAGTCCTTGCAATATGTAATTTAGCATATTCGTTTCCTATTTAGTAAAATATAACTAGAACTCATAAAAGCGCAAAGCAAGCAGCATTCGAGCAATGAGTAAACATAATCAAGCATATCCTAATCAGGTCATCATATCACTGACTAATCTGTACTAGCATGCAGATCATAAGCTCATACATAAATAACATGCACATAAGGCATCCTTCATAGATCCTTAGCCCTAATATAGAATGCAGTTCTCATAACATATCATAATATAAACCTGTATGGGTAATTTGGTAGTACTTACTTGAGATCGGTTTATAGCATGCACTGCACCCTTTTCTCTTTTCAAAGTTTTTTCACTTTTCAAAATTATTTTCCTTTTTCAAAGTTCTTTTTATAAAAATGATTTTTCTTTTGAAAATTTTCATACTAAGTCCTCAGTTTCAGTCCAGACACGCCCGAGCGTGCACCTAAATCCCTCAAGCCAAGGCTCTGATACCAACTTGAAACATCCCAAAAATACGGTCCAAAAATTTCGTTTTAATTCTTAAATAAAAACCATAAGTATCATTCATCATATAAAAATCATAAATCGTGTATCTCACAAATGTTATAAACAATTGTCAATATATCAAAATCATATGTCAAAACATCAGAGTAAATCATCCCAGACTAAAAGTGGTGGGGTATACCATGTAGTCATCCCGAGTTCTTCCCCTTGCTAGCAGAAGTACCTGAAACTAAAATTAAAAACTTTAAGCGTGAAGCTTAGTGAGTCTCCACAAACTACCACATACCATACACATAATCACATAATAGCATACATTGGGCCTTGCCCACTACATCGGGCCTTGCCCAACATCGGGCATCACACGGCATCGGACCGAAGTCCGGCATACATATAACATATCAACAAGCATATAAACTAAACACATAACATAAACATATAAACATTCCTCTGGCTTGCCCCGACATCGGACCGAAGCCCGGAACATATAACACATAACATATAAGCTAAACATTCCCCGGGCTTTCCCCGACATCGGACCGAAGCCCGAAACATATAAACTTACACATGAAAGAATCACAAAGACATCAAGCATACAAACATTCATCGGGTTTGCCCCGACATTAGACTGAAGTCCAGAAACATATAATCTACATCGGGCTAACCCCGGCATAGGACCTAAGTCCAACATATGCTAACATACATAAACGGGCCGGCATTGGTGCCTTCGACCCGTTCATACTAGAGAAAAACTCACCTTACAAAGTTGGCTGCTAAATCTCTCGGTAAGGAATATCTATTAGCTGCTTCCACAACTCCCCAGCTAACATCATCACAATAACACTTAATCAATATCCAAAATCTTTCTTAGGGTAAAATAAGTACTTTACCCCTGGTCAAACTCAGCGTTCTGGTCTAAGTCAACATTCTGGGTTGACTCAACTCGCCGAGTAGACCCATCAACTCGTCGAGTTCTATAAATCAGGAATCCTTAAATCACGATCCAACTCATCGAGTCGTCCCCTAACTCGCCGAGTTTCCATGCTACTCGTAGACTTGATAAAGTGAGTCAACCCATCGAGCCCCTCCCCAGACTCCTCGAGTTCTACCTGGTACAAAATCGGGACAAAAACAACTTAACTCGTCGAGTTCCTTTATAGAATCAACGAGTTCCTCTATGGACTCGATGAGTTCCTCTGCCTATTTAGGCCTTCTTAATAGATTAAGCCTTTATTCTTCATATCTAAGCTTCTTATCTCTTATGCACATTGAAAACGTCCTTTTAAGGGTAAAGTTTCCAACTTTACCCGTTAACACCTCTATTTCATAGGTTTAGCTCAAACCCTAACCCTTTAGGACCTAGATCTTGTTCTACAAGCCATCCATACACCCAACTAACGCATACAAACATAAATCTATAACCTAAATACCTCATGAACACGTAAAGCTTCCACCTTTCACTCCATGCATGACCTTTTGGAGCTAAAAAGGCCAACAAGACACCCTATGGCTTGCATGGGGCTTTAATGGTCATAAAGTTTGCACCTTTATGCGATGAAAACCCTCCATGATTCCAGATCTGAAAGTATACTCACTTGGGACGTCCATGTCCAAAGGATCAAAATTCTTGGACCAAAAACTCCATAAAATGGTGATAAAGAGATCTAAGATGCTACTAGGCAAGTTTGAGACTTGCTTACCATAAAATGATAAGGGAGAAATGAAGCCTCTGGATCTACTATCTTCTTCTTGAATCCTCAAGCGTCTCCTTCCTTCACAAGCTTCAAAACACACTAAGTTTCACTCACAAAAGGCTCACAAGATCACAATTGCATTAGGGTTTCTGAATCTAGGGTTTGGGACTTGGAGGCTGGAAATGAGGCCAACAAGTGGGGATTTAAATGCTTAAATATGGTACAAAACCCTGAAATTAGGGTTTCATTCTGGCAGACCTACTCACCGAGTTTATGGCTCTCAACTCGTCGAGTAGATTGCGTAAAACCTGTGTCCCTTTCTAGTATCTACTCAACGAGTTTTGGGGTACCAACTCGTCGACTTGCTTTATAAAAATGAATATTTATGATTTAAATGTGTACCAGGAACTAGGCGTTACACCGAATGCCCACCCATTACTGACAAAAGATCTTTTCAGTGTACTTTCTTCCCTTGTACCAACGAGTATCGATGCAAAGTAGGTTTATAAAATGAATGTATGTATGAAATAAAAGGTATGTAACTCTCTCCTAGAAACTATGTAATCAATCTAAATCATTTGTCGTCTTTAAGCTAACCTATTCATCTCCCAAACACTTACTCTTTCACCGGAGAGGTTTTAGCGGAAACCCGAGACCACTTTGACCCTTGTTTATCGTTGCAGACCATTCCAGAGGCGTGACTATCCTCTACTCGTCGAGACCAGAAAATTCGGGGTGCAACATTACCCTTGAACGATCCCAAATGCCCGAATTTTTTTTTAATTTAAAAGTAAGAAAATACTGTTCTGAACCTTTAAAGGATCTTAAATAAACGAAAAACACGGTACGTCATGGCAAAAATATGCATTTTTATTTAGGGAAAATTTGTGAAATGACCAAAAAAGGGGGTGTTTGAAAAAAAAAATAACCAAGAAAATGGAACTTTCAGAAAATGACCACCATTCCCGCAGTGAGTCTCTATGAAACTCGTTAGCCTATGAAGAAGAGAAAAATCTCTAAGGAAATGACATGGCAAGGGTAAATTTGTAAAAATTGAAATTTCCACCGAAGGTCGTACCATTTCCACAGAGAGTTGTATCATTTCCGCAGAGATCTCATCTACGGAAATGTCGAACGTAATTTAGTGCTTTCAGCTACCAGTTCGCAGAGCATTCAATATTTATGCAGAGACCTTCTCTATGGAACCATTTTTTAGACTAGATTTTCTGTCTTTTTTCCCACGTGTCAAATTCCACAAAACTTAACGACTTCCGCAAAGACCTAGGTGGAAATCATAGTCATATTTTGAAAATTCCATTTTTTAGGTCATTTTTTTTCTCAAACTACCAAATTTTTTTATCATTTTACAAATTTTCTCGTTTATTTATTGTATATTTAAGAAAACCATGAAAAAGTGGTTAAATTCTAACACTAAAATCAAGTCCACCAAAACACGACAAAAGTGAGTACGAATATTTTTGATTTTGTATGATCTTAAAGAACCATACAAACATAATCAAAATACGATCCGATTTTCAAAAGCGATCCTCTAATCTAAAACATGTTTTGATTTTCCATGATCTTAAAGAACTATACAAACATAATCAAATACCAAAATCAGTAAATCACATGTTTTGATATTGCATGATCTTAAAGAACTATACAAACATAATCAAATACCAAAATCACATTTTAATATGGAAAAAAATATATAAACGTGACGAATTTGAATTTTGTCAAGATTGCACTTATTTTGAATTTTCTATTTTTCCTGGCACCGACAGTATTGCGTAGTGGTAGTGGCATATGTTTGAAGGCAGGAGTGATTAACAAACCGACCGACCTTTTCATGTTTTGTATTGTATAAAAGGGACGATGTACCAACACTTCAAACTTAGCGACCACCGAGGAAGGAATACCAAATTTTAATCTATAAATTATTCCTCGAAATTCTGCACATCCACTAATCGCCTCTAATTTTTTATTTTTATATAATTGAATAATATATTATAGTTAAATAAGAATATTGATATTGACAAAATAAACTTTAACAACGATGGTTAAGAATGGTATAAACTACATTACCGGATGTGTATTTTTTTACATTTTTATTTACAAGAAAAAAGAAGATAATTATTATGTTACATTATAATGTTTTTTTTTATAAAACTGTTTACACTTGAACTCAAACGAGTCTCTTTATACAACACATTATAAATCAAAGGTAACTTATTTGGTGAAGTTACTTATATATTTCAAAGGGCAAATACATTCATAGTGTTTATTAATTTAATTTCGATAAAACATACCCATCATGTTAAAAAAAGCAAGACTTCCTGATAACATTTTTTATTTTAAAGAACATATGTTATAGCAACAGTGATGGACTGATGGTTAAAAGGTACCTATTGGATTGTTCAATCGTAGAGATACGTAATTATATGAATAAAATAATACTATTGTTCAGAAGTTGCTTGTTTTTGTCAAAATTGGTGAGAAGTCGTATAAGCAATGGAATTTGTCTTAGAAGTCGAACCAATTAGATGCCTCAATTTTACCTGCCCTTCCTCTTCTCCCAATCCTCTTTCGACCCCACAATTATTATTATTATTATTGTTATTATTATGTATATAAAATTTCCAATAACAATAATTTTCTTTTATTGTATCTAACTTGCAAAGACTTTGCTTTATGAATTCAGGTGTCCTTTTAAAAAAAAAAAAAAAATCTAATTTGATTTGGTTTCTCAACCACAACTTTTGCGATTGTCAGTGTGCCAGAAAAACCATGTTACGATGTTTTGTGGTAATTCAGAACCGATATAATATCTCTAGTTCAAACTATGTTAAAAATCTATATAATATTTCTAATTTCATAATCATAATTTTATTTGATTAACTGGGAATTTTTATATGAATTTCCTTTGTTATTTTGATTGACAGATTGAGACATTTTCACGATTTTTCATTACGTCGAATTACTTAACTTTCTAGTTTCCTAAATTTTAAAAAGACGTTTACATATTACATATTGGTGAAATATTTAACTACCAATAAAATGGATTTTAAACATAAAATATATATAGAGATTCGTCACAATCCAATACATAATAAAATTAAAAAAAAAAATGATTTGTTTTGTTCTGTATTGAATGATTCTAAGAAGAAAACACACACAGACTTACAACTGAAACATCAACTGAGTTGCCTAAAACCAACCAAAACAATACTAATACCACCCATGTGGCATGTTCACTCTCTCTCTCTATTATTAAAAAAAACAAAAATAACACAAACCCGAAACATCTTACATATGAAAATGCAACTGCTGTTGTTGTCCTTAGCTACACTAAATCTTGCAAACCCAAATAGCTGTATGTATCGAACTTACCAAAAACCGCATAATCATATCATTTCAACTTTCGTTTATGCATAGATTTGTACCAATAGAAATCATTAGAAAAATAGGTTTTTTCCCTCTTCTCTTCTCTTTGCATTGTATATATGACCCAGTCAAATCAAGTTTTATCAAGTTCATTAACAATTAAATCCACTCCAACTTTCTTTCTTTCTTTCTTTATCATTATTAAATAATAATAATAAATATACCGATATTCCTTTTGATTTATAGAGAAAAAAAATATTATAATTTAAAACCTCATATATATGTTTATATATTTTGTTTTAAAATGGGAGAGGCAACCAATGGCATTGTGCCACATCTATGATGCATGGAAACGCCCAAAGAGGAGCCGTTCCCGTATCTGAAACGGTTGGGAAACGGAAACGCCGGTGAAACACCGGGAAACGTTTCCGGCAAAGTATCCGCTATTCTAGAAACGTTTCATGTAAGTTTCCTCCACGTTTCCTTTTTTTTTTTTTTTTTTGCATGGGCTTTTAATGTGCTAATGGGTAATGGGCTATAGTCCTATATCGCACGCTAACTTGCTATTACTCTACAGTTAGCCGATTACAATTTACAAGCCTAATTTCTAAAGTCTAAAACGATTGCTTCGCTGCTGCTTGGTGCCTAGTGTGTCGGTGTCTCCTTGGTGATTGGTGAACGACTTTTATTGCCTTGCGCCCTTGCCTCTCTGTGTCGTCGATCAAGAAGACAAGAACAAGAAAATAATTTAGAAATCATTCACACATTCACCACTCACCAATTCAGATTTTATATCCATTATTTTGGAATTTCTTTAATATATATATATATATATATATATGTTTTTTTCGTATTTTTATATTGTCGTATCTGTGCCGTATCCGTATCTTGAATTTTTGAGTTTTGCCGTTTCCCGTTTCCGTTCCGTATCCGTTTCCCGTTGCCGTATCCGTTTCCGTGCAACTTAGTGCCACATGCCACATGCCACAGCCATTTAACTTAGTTATCACTCTTAAATGAAGATATACATATATTGTTATTATTATTATTAAAGTTATTGCATATTTAATGGTTTCCCATAACTTACAAGATTCATGTCTAACGAAGGTGAAGGCCAAGGAACAAAACCTGTCACACGGTTTAAAATAGGGACCAAAACTGCAATAAATGAATCATGTGGAATAAATGTGATATTTTGGAGAAACCAAACCTAATGGAGAAAACATGTAATTTACTTTTATTATTATATATGTAGATGTAGACTAGTTATAATGATATAGAGAGATGAAGCAAATCAAATTTCTAATTGGGCCCATTTCAAACCTGTATACAGTCTGGAAGACTTGCTTCTTGGACCGTTCATTCTTCAAGGAGTCTCCTATCAATTAAATGCTAAACCCTTCCCGATTTGTCCTTTTCACATAACCTACTTCTGCTTATGATTATTTGATTATTTAGGGGTCAACTAATGAACAGTTTAAATGGATAGTAACAGAACTAATTATCAAAAGCTAGTGCAAGTTTACTTGTATACTCTTTTATCTACTATTTCATTCGATCTAAAATAAATATATACAAATACTAGTATATCTTAATATACATTGTTTTTACGTTTTACAGATGATTATCCACTAATCACTTTCAAAATACATATCCAAACATTCCCCAGGTATAAAAAGCCTGTCTTCTCAATCTCTGCAGCACAAGGAATCTTGATGAATCACGGTTCACAATATTCATCAATTTGAATTAACAGGAGTTTGGAGAAAAAAAAGAAAATAGGTAGACAGGTAAATGATTGGTGTCTTGATACATTAAGCCAAGGTTCTTTTGACTTAATAATTAAGTCATTATGTCCAAATTAAGTCAAAAAGTAACAACCATATGCATTAAGTGCTTAACCCATTAACTCAAAAAGAAACAGCCCCTTAGTAGTATTTTATTTTATCTTATTATTTACTTAGCAAGAAGATATGTATGTATGTATGTATTAAGTATTTTATAAACGTATATGTAAAGATTTTGAACCAGGACCTCTATGCTTCAAAGAGGATATATAACTTCTATGCTGAATAAAGAAACCGGGCATTACGCTGGGCGTAATCCCAGTACGCGCCGCGTAGGGGGTCGCATACCCCGTTTCTGGAGCGCAAGAGTATGCCCCGCGTACAGGAGCTGGTACGCCCCGCGTACTGCTTACTGTTGATTTTTGTTAACTATTAGGGTTTTAATCAACATGTGGACTTTTAGGTCAGGGAGGGTTAAAATGGTCTTTTACCCTTCCGTGGAATTTTAGAAAGGAATATAGTATAGCCTTGAGAGCCGTTAATGATTTAGAATGATTATTTGATGTGATTAGGCGAGGCTAGGTCGAGGTTACGGGATTCAGAGATATCAAGCACGTAAGACTTTAGACATCATACGAGGTGTGTCTTCTCACTATACTGTATCTGGAAGGGTACCTATGTGTCACCGGAAGGTCTGGTATGCTATAAGATATATGCACTGTATGCTAAGTTGCCTATTTTGTATGCGTTATGTATGTTATGCTTGATATGGGTCGGAAGGCATTATGTTAGGGGCTGGAAGGCATTATGATGTAGACCAGAAGGTCAGAGAGTTATGGACCAAAAGGTCGACACGGGTAGGACCAGAAGGTTTACCGGGTCGGGACGGAAGTCCCCTGAGACACATGGACAGGAAGGTCATGGCCTGGAAGGGCGTATGTGTGTAAGTGGTATTTTTGGGAACTCACTAAGCATTTATGCTTACAGTTGTTGTGTTATGTGTTTCAGGTACTAGCGAGGACCGTGGGAAGGCGCCGACATGACTCGTACACACACACACACGCATGCATATTAGGATATATTTGATCTTGCGATTTGACACGTTTTGTATTATGACTACGTTACATTGGATTTTTATGGTTTGTTTTGAATGAAATTATGTTTTAAAGAAATGAAAAAAAATTGTTTTGAAAAATTATGTTGTTACAGTCAGACTTAGCGATTGGAGGAATGTTATTACAAAATAACCATCTAGTAGCCTACGAAATCTGGAAACTAAATGACACAGAATGGAGATACCCAGTACACGACAAGGAAATGACAGCAATCATACATTGCCTTCGAGTATGGATATACTATTTGTTTCCATTTCCCAGCTATTAAACTCTCTGCAATGTTCATGTTCTTACCAGCAACAATTGATCAACCAAGATGTATTGGTTCATTCTTCATAACGTCCTTGAGTAACATGAGCAGTGCATGCTTATCTGGGTTATTTTGTAACAGAAAACCCACAACTGGATGATCATCTTGCCAAAGTGATCAATCAAAACCTGCTTCCATGGAGTTTTGAGGCATGACATTGGAGGCCTGGAGTCACACATGTTCAGGTCGACTAAAACCAAATCAACTTTGTAGGGATTTTCATTCGGTCTACTAACGTACAAATCAATTTTTTCATCTTGCAACACCAAAAGATTCAAAATCTATTTTTGTTTGATCATGGGGAGAGGCATCAGGGTGTTTCTTTGCGGAGTTGCATCACTCTTGCAAAGTTCTTTCTCGATCAGTAATCTGGGGTAAACTCCATGAATCACTCTCATGAAATCTTCGACAATAGGTGGGGTTTCTTGTTCAACATGAGCTCACGTTTTTGGAAGTCTTCGACCACATCAATCAGCGAAACACAATATTTAAAGGGTAGACCTAGGCAACGACGTATTGTAACTTCTGCATCTCAACTTGTACAACGGTTTCCACATTGGTTACTACAAATAAAAAACATATTTAGACGAAATACCCCAATATATATATATATATATATATATATATATATATATATATATATATATATATATATATATATATATATATATTAAAGTTCCATTTTTCAACCTTTAACTTTTTAATAGACTGTTTTTTGTCAAAATAATGATCCCAAAATTTTTGGTATATGTTGTAAAAACTTGGTACCTGTAAATAAATGTTATTACATTTCTTCATATTGGTGCAACATATTACTTTAGAGTTCAGATATACAGATGTTTGTCTCCTAGATGAAAGAAGCACAATTTATAAAACCGTTAATCTTCTCAAAACACAATCAAATTATATCTTTCTCATTGTTTAACGTTATATTTCTACAAAAATATTTAACAACTATATATATTTGTAGCTTTGTACTGCATATCTGAATATTTGGTTACATTAAAAGAAACTCATAATTTACATACATACGATCTAAATATACCAATTAAGCATACCCTAGTTCATTTTGAGCATTTTGAGATTTTTGGAGTGATTGTGTGCTTCCTTGGTTGTGAAGAATGGCCTTCAAGGAGTAAGCTTTACTCTCAAGACTTTGGATCAATCATCTCCTCTTTATTGTGCACCATTTGGAGTTAGCACGGGGATTTCTTCAGTCCAACAGCCTGAGCGTTTATCTGGGTTTTTCAACAATTGAGGTGAGTTTCCTAACTAGACCCATAGATCGAAGGCATCAATGTCGGCTCATTGTTTGTTGTGTAGAATTTTGGATGCTTTGTGATGATTATATGGAATACCAGGATCTGGCCCTAGCATTTGTATGAAATACCAGGATCTGACCCCTAACATTTGTATGCAAGACCAAGATTTGGCTCTCAGCACTGAACGAAAAGACCATGGTTTGGCCCATGGCAGGAAACTACTATATGACTATGATTTGGCTCATAGTATTTATCTTTTTTCATGTATGGTATGTGGTACTTGGGGAACCCACTAAGCGTTATGCTTACAGTTTGTATTTATGGTTTCAGGTACTTCTAATTTCAAATGGAAGGACGTGACGTGATGGCACAACATCATCCCCTCATTGATTCCACATTTGAAATAATTTGTACTCTAATAATTTCATATTATGATTTGTATGAGTTCTGAACAATTAATGAATGAGTTGAATGAATTTTACATTACACACGAGATAAACTTCTTTGGCATTAGATAGAGAAACAGTAGGACATGTTTTTGTTTTTAATTTTCTTTTTTTGGTGAATTTTTTACAGTATTCATAATTTAACGAAGTAAATTCACAACTTAATATAAGTCGGGGTTTTAAAAAAATAATTCTATAATTTTTTAAATTTATATAATTCACAAGTTAATTAACAAAATAAAATTCACATTATAATGAATACAATTCACGAACTTAACATATATTACTCACAAGTTAATATAAACTAATTAAAAAAAAAATGCTAAATTGATTTCCTGTCATCGAAATTCACAACTTAAAGGAGTAAATTCACAAAATAATATATACAATTCACACATTAACCGGAGTAGTTCACAATTTAATAGGTTGAACTGGAAAAAAAAATTAATGAATACGTTTTAATATATCAACCGTAGTTCCACTTATTTACGAAAATCCCATTGCACCGGATTTTCTCAAGGTTATTTAGAAAAATAGCAGCACCGATTTTAGCTTTCTACCCGTGCAATGCGGTGGAACATAAATTAGAGGCGACCATGTCATGATTCATTACGATGTTTAGTTGTTTACTGTGGCATATTAAATTAAAGTGAATAATTGTGATCAATTGTAACAAGCCGGTAAATCCGACCGGTGACTAGATGTCATTGACATCGACATTAGATTTGAAAGATACAATGTTTGATTTAAACGTTGGCTTTTATCTAAACAAATTATAACAGTCGTTTATCTCTTAATTCTATTATAAAATTTGTCAATGGAATTTACATTTCATATGTATTGATATTGATTCAAACCCTTCCCATCGTTTTCAGTAATTTAATGCCAAACCCTTCCCATTTTGTCATTTTCACACATACACATACATCCATAACCTACTTCATTACTTGTATACTCTTTTATTTATTATTTCATTCAATCTTAACATAAGTATAATATCCTACTATACACTGTTTTTACAGCTGATTATCCGCTAATCACTTTCAAAACACACATCCAAACACTCCCCAGATACAAAAAAAACTTCTCTTCTTAATCCCTGTAACACAAGGAATCTTGATAAATCAGAGTAGGTTCACAACATTCATCGATTTTAATTAACATGACTTTGGAGGGAAAAAGAAAAAAGGAAAATAGGTAGACAGGTAAATGATTGGTGTCTTGATACATTCAACCAATGTCTTTTTGGCTTAACCTATTAAGTCATTTTGTGATTTTGTCCAAATTAAGTCAAAAGGTAACAACCATATGCATTAAGTGCTTAACCCATTAACTCAAAAAGTAACAGGGGCTATTAAGTAAGTATTACCTCAAAACTTTTTAGCAATGGCTGCTATCCAGGCTCTATCTTTATCATTATATGCATAACTAATGCTCGATGCCAACAACACAAACCCTGTAATCTTGTCTTTAGAGTTGTTCCCTTTAAGCACAGGCAAAACCAATACAGAACGTGTCTCTTCAGGAAGCATGTCCCAGAGCTCAGAATCTGAATTTTTTTTTTTTACCACATTTCATTAATTTTAATTTTTATCAGCTAGAAATCTTTTGAACCATATGATAATTCACCTGATCTTTGAGGAAAATAAAGGGTATCTGTCAGATTAAAGAGGCCGATACGTTGTATTTGTTCCTTAAACCATTCAACAGCTTGTTCTTTTGATAAGCTCATGGTTTTGGGTGTGTTCCAATAGCCACGTACGCATATCACATCTTGGATAGATATAAGCTATATACCAGTTAAACAAACAAAAAAAATAGCATATTCAATAAAAAAAAATTGGACTTAATGCAAGAAACAACATCCTTCCATTTATATGTGTATTGCTGTTTCTTGCATATAACCCTTAAAAGACAAACTAATCCATTGATTAAGATGGTAGAATGCAAGTTTTGGACATGGTGATGACATACCACAGAAATGGTGTTTGTGTTACGTAATAGTGTGTAGGATCCCCAGGCTAAATCCTCCTTCATGGTTTCAGATATATGCGGTGACATTGCAAAGATTTGCTCAGCGCCTTCAGGGATGTTTGCTTGAATCACCGGAGTAGCACCCTGAATTTGTGTTTCTTTCTAAGTATCAGGATGACAACGAAGAACCAGAAGAAAATAATAAAAGTTTCACCTTCAGCAACTGCCCAATGTAGGGAAGCATGACGGAGAATGCTGCCAAAGAAAGACCAAGTATCTCCGTTCTCTGAAAAGCCATAAAAATTAAACAAAATCAATTGGAAAGGTTCAGCGTTTTATAAACGTATATGGAAAGATTTTGAAGCAGGACCTCTATGTTTCAAAGAGGATATATAACTTCTTTCGGATTGCACATAACCTGTTCGTTCAAAATCCTGACTCAAATAAATTACTCACAAGCTGGGCCGGCGTCACGGTGGTTGAATTCGAACCCAGGAAGTGATTCAAAATCAGAAGAGATCCAAATGTATAGCCAATCCATCTGGGTAAATACGATTCATCCAATCCAGGAATTCCTAACGTGAAGCGAAGAACAGATAGATTGAGTTGTTGCTGTTGATTTTGAGAATTGTCGGCGCCAGAGCAGCTTATTTTGGATGATTTCCTTGTGTTGGTGAGAATCTTGAAAGTGTTGAGGCCATTGAATTTGGGTGCGAAATTGGAGCAAATAGTGGAGGGAGTAAGGAACAGGGTACAGCTATGGTTCATTTTGAGGGTTGAGGACTGATGACTGCGTGCGGGTGCGCAAACTGTTGTAGACGATGTACACGGGTCTAGACCCGACCCAAATAGATCCGAAAATCTGGAACCCAAAATTTGATTATTTGTGGAATCGGTCATCGGATCCATAACAAATTGGTTCCGGTTCAGTTACTGTACGGTATCACGTACGGGTGAGCAAAAACCGAACCGACTAAAGAAAAACCGATAAACCGCAATAAACCGCAACCGAAAAACCGAAACCGATGCAAAAACCAATGGTGCGGATTTAATTTTTGCAAAAACCGAAGGTCAACGGTGTGGTGCAGTTTCTATCCTAAAAACCGATCCACCAAAACTGAACCGCACCGTAAGCGTGTATAATAATAAATCAATCAATGTATATTATATATACTATTTAAAATAATTATAAACGATAATATATTTATTATATGTTTATTTTGTGTTTGTATAAGACTATATGAGGTGCAAAAGAAATGTTTTATTGTTAGCCAAACGTACTAATCGATTACATGTAATAAGCTTGTAACAAATTAAGTCAAAATCAACCAACCTTCAATTATTAATTAGTTTTGTGAGAGTTGTCACAAATTGTATTTTAAGCAACTAACAATTTTTGATTATGTAATTTTGTTTTGAGCTGAAAATGAATGTATTAAAAAAAACAGCACAATACAAGCTTATATACACATGGTTTTCAGTTCTTACAGTTTTAAAAAACCGCACCAAAAAACATAAAAATAACTGCACCAAATTCTTAACACGGTTTAAAAACCGAAACCGCACCGATACAAACCGAAACCGCATTTAAAAACCGAAAACCCGAACCATTGCAAAACCGCACCCAACGGTTTTAAGAATGCAAAAACCGCACCATGCGGTTTGCGGTTCGGTTTGGTCTGAAAACCGTACCAAACCGCACCATGTTCACCCTTAGTATCACGTAAACTTATTTATATACCATTTTGAATCAGGTTGGGGATTGGAACCAAGTTGGAGCCGGATATGGATTTTGAAACCGGTTTAGAATTGGAATTTCAGAGTTAGATGCGGATTTCATATCTTGAATTGTTAAGAAATAATTACTGAAATTGTCCATGTTGTTTGCTTAAAATTATACGTCTGGTTCCTAAGTTTTTTGCATCTGGATCGTCCTTACATGTTTATTCAACTACAAATAACACTCGGGATTTTTTTCTTGTGGTAATTTCGAGCAATAATACGCAAGAGGTTTTTTCGAGTCAATTGATTCAAGCCCAGTCAAATTTTCGGTTTCGGGTCTTGGACGTGCTTAGCCCTAAACCCAAAGGATCCATACCTAGCATACCCGATTTGTTGTGGGTAGAAACTTTGACTTACTACTTTGATATCTTGAACTTGTACTAACATATTGGCAAAGCCAAGATATTCGATTTAATTAATATATTGGATTGTCATTGTGTTTTTCGTGAAATCTTATATAGGAACTTGAGGCTTGATGAAAAATGAATAGGCCAAGTCAAACCACATGTGGTTAATGCCTCATTAGCGTTGAAGACTCTCATAAAAGTCGGGTCAATCGAAGATCACAAAAAATCCCAAGCATATCAAAAATATAGTTATCATTGTTATGTATATAAAGACCAGTGGCATAGCTAGTCATTCACAAGGTAGATCCTAGGACCTACCTTTTTTTCTCTTAATACAACAAATATATATAGAAAAAAAATAAAGAACTAACTTATTTTTCTCAAAAGACCTACTTTTTCACATTTTTTCAATTTTATTTACATAAGGAACCACATGTTTTTTGTTCTAGATTCGTCACTGATAAAAACTCGCCGATTGATGCACACATATACACTTCCATAGCTACTTCTCTGATTCTCTCGACAATTGAGCATACTCACACCATTTCTAAGATCATCTAACACTTCTAATTTTATTTCAATTTAATATAAGTTCTAAAGCAAGTGATGTCATTACCTCTCGAGGTTTTATGTCGGAGATCCAAAAGGATTAAGTGTTTTCCTTGTAATTTACTATGTTATTGCATTTACTTTCATTCACTTGTTGCTTCATCAATAACATGTTACCCTGCCATTCACTAAATTGTTAATTTGTTTTATCTATTAAAATTACTATGATATCTTTTGGTATCTTGGTATCCTTTTTAGTATCTTAAAGCATCATTACGTATATTCACTTATCACTCACTTTAACACTATTTTTGTACCAAATAAACTCATTTACATCTCAAAAATACTACACTTTAACTTAATAGCTCTTCGAGCACTATTATTTTCCACCTAGATCTTGGGCACAACCAAGATCTTCGACATATTTCAAAATCTTAAGCACTCCAGTATTTAACATCTTATTTTAAACATTACACCACACTTACTAATTTGGTTACAAAGTTAGTTTGTTAATTTTTTGCCAAAACAATTTGGCGCCATCTGTGGCCCAAGTGGTGGTATCATATTTTTCTATTTAAAGTATCTCAAATTTTTTTTTTTTCAGATTTTAATCACTTACACATTTTTGTATCAAAGATGTCTTCTTTACCAAAACTCACTTCTAAAACTACTCCATCCATCTCACTAGTCAGAACCTACCCACACCTCATGTTGTCACCTCACAAAGAAGGAATGTTGAGATCCCTAGAAGGACCGTTCCAACACCATCATCAGTTTAATATTTGGGAAGTACAACCCAATAAATACCAATTATGGTCTTGAACAATGAGATCATATCTATACTAACCATAATGGAGCAACATATCACTGAGTAAAGCGAAACCAATAAGATGTGACATCCCCATTTTCACGGCCAGAAAAGACCGATTTTGTTTATGCTTTATAAAAATTAGAGTACTTCTTTTCATAAAAATGTTGCGGAATTTGTTCCCAGAAAAATACGATAAATACGTTATCAAAATATTTTCGAAGAAACGTATTTTATTCATTTTAAAACGTTTGGGATATCATTGTCAATACGAATACATAAGCATAAACAGAACTTACATTTATTTACACTAGTGATCTACATCTCTGTAATCTCTCAGTGTAATGTGACTTCATATCAACACCTGTGATATAAATAAACTGAGTGGGTCAAGTTGGGAAACCTGGTGAGTACATAGGGTTTTCAACCCACAATAATATAATTATTATGGTTAAACAATCAAACAATCAACCCAATTACCCATCCCCATTATCTTCTTTAATCTTAAGGATCTACCCTAACAATCAGCTATTCCTCGTTCATTCATTCCTAAGGATCATCCTAAGGAATCGGCACAAAGTTCATCATTGCCACGGTTTACACAACAAACACTAAGTCTGCATAGTCGCCATGGTTTAGGCATCAAGTTTGCATGATCACCAAGGTTTAGGCATCAAGTCTGCATGATCACCAGGGTTTAGGCATCAAGTCTGCATGATCACCAGAGTTTAGGCATCAAGTCTGCATGATCACCAGGGTTTAGAGTACACCGGGTGAACACATCGTTCACAACACCTACAGGTTACGAGCCTGCTAGTGTTCCACTGGACAGTCTAGAATAATCCGTGGTTGTCATCCATACTCTGCTGAATGACAGGGTCATCATTTGGGAAAAAGGCTTCTCACATCGTCCACCTCTCACCCTCACCTCGTGGTCTATAACACCTCTAAACTGATCATTCAACTCATATTCCATCTATTATATCTACCCATGTTTACCCCAACATTATCGTAGATATAAAATACATATATAGTTTAAATCATTTAAAACATGTATAAAATCGTTCATTTAGCATAGACAACAAGTACTCAGATAATATGCACACATAACACGTAATTTATATAAAATACTTCATATTTATGTGTAAGATGAAAGTAACTATGCACTCACTTGAAAAGGTGGTGATTCCGAACTCAGACAACGCTTTACTTCTTGAAAAAAATAATTTCCTTCGACGAAACCAAGTATTACTACCACTAGAGTTTAGTCTATTATTCACCGAGACTAATTAATAGTCTAGCTATTATTACTATTATATAACCGTTAAATAATACTTATACAACCCATAATAATAGCCCAATTACTTATTATATGTTCTTAATAACGTTAATATAATTAAATAAAAGCTATATTAAAAATAGCGTAGGCGTAGCTCACTTACAACGGGTTTTATAGAAAACCAGGCTTTATCATGAGCATGTAACTACATCCCGGAACCAAGGAGAAGAATACTCTGTAGTAGCAGCAGCAGTGGCCGAGCATCAGTCATCAAGTGAATCAGTAGATGCCCGTGCACGTGAGCAGCAATCACTCCATTGCAGCAAGACAAAAGTAGCATATGTCACGACGCGAATCTATTTCTATGCTTCAATCGGATACCAATTGCTTGGATGCGTTTGAAGCCTCGAAATGACTTGCAGAAAAAAAGCTTTCTAGGTTTGTCTTCTGTCTTCGTAACAAATGGTCCATTTATTGATGGGCGAACGACGGGGATTGAACCCGCGCGTGGTGGATTCACAATCCACTGCCTTGATCCACTTGGCTACATCCGCCCCTACCCCCGCACAGGTTTCAGTCTCTATCTACGATCAGATCCTTTCTGAACTCCCCTATGACCGCTATCAAAGAGAAGCTTTTTCCTAGACTATAGTTGCAAGTCTATTGTTCTCTTTCCGAATTAGGTGTTTGTGGAAGAAGGATGGGAATGAATGGGAAGACTGGAGTAGTCTCTTCATTAGCCGGAAGGAATTAGTCCCCACTAGCCTCATTCGAAGAACGAACAAGAAAAGGCTTACTGTTTAGGTAGGATAGATCGATGTGGTCCAATGGCTAAAGCTCTGCCAGCTTCTTGTAGACTTACTTTAGGCTCCGAGTTCTTTTTTTTTATGGTGAAATTATTCTTCGCCACTAGTGTGATGCAAGTCAGCCTATAAGATGAAACCGAAGATACTAAGCCTGGAATCAGTCGCTCTCTATGTAAATTTCTCTTTAGCAAGAAGCCCTGTGAAAGCTATCAGATAATGACTTGATAGAGGTCCCTCGCTGACGCCTTCATTTTTCTTTTTTTCATCTCTTTATGATATGCTATCTTCCTTTAGCCAGACTTCCCGCATTACTGTGATCAAGAGGAAGCGCTAAGGTCTATCCTTTCCTTAAGTTAAGAGTGAAGGACGGATACTGGCTCTTTAGGACTGATAGTAGCTGCTCTTCTGGTAGTATTGGAGCAGCATTCCCGTGCGGAAAAGCTCTTCTTCTCAGAGCCGTTGAGCACTCAGGGGCTT
Organism: Lactuca saligna; assembly: GCF_052625555.1. Lineage (NCBI taxonomy): Eukaryota > Viridiplantae > Streptophyta > Magnoliopsida > Asterales > Asteraceae > Lactuca > Lactuca saligna. The sequence continues at coordinate 186,329,026 of NC_136418.1, forward strand.
CCGCCTCGTGCTAGGGAGGTTCCCTAGGCTTTCGGGGGGTATCGGGGCTAGAGAGAGGTTCTAGAGAGAGAGAGAGTAAAGAGAAGAAAGAATGAGAAAGGTGTGAAGAAAATGAGGGTGGGAGAGGTTCTATTTATAGGGTGAAAATGGTTGAACTTGGTGCCTCATGTCACCATCTAGTTGCAAGACTTGGGGAGAAAGCAATGACCAAGATTGTGTCACATCACCCATTTTCGCACAGCACACTTCCGACTTCTAAAATCCGTAACTTTTACATACGACCTCCGTTTTTGACGTTCTTTATATCGATGCGTAGGTAAAAATAATATCTACAACTTTCATTTTGACTCCGTCGGCTAACTCTCGACCGATCTTAAATTTAACAGTACGAGGCGTTTAGACTGTTAAATGACCGCGAAGAATTTGTAACTCCTTCATACGGACTCTGTTTTTGTCTGTCTTTTTACTGTTAAGTTCCTATTAATGAGACCCTTAAATCTCATTTAAGTCACGTAAGCCAAAAACCGCTCGAACTAAAATTCGAGTTTCGGGTCGTGCACTGCTAAGTTGAATCTTAGAAAAATCATAACTTCTTCATATGAAGTCAGATTTGGGCGTTCTTTTTATGGATTTTCTCGGTTAACATATTTTACGAATTTTGTTTAGATCACTAAGGCTAAAAAGTCCTCCATCATAAAATCACTATTTACGCTTCCCGGTGTCGTGTCGGTTCCGTCGCAAAACTTCGACGGGTCATAACTTCTTCGTTATATCTCGGATTTCGACACTCTTTATATGTACGGAAACCTTGCAAAATATTCTAAAACTTGGTTAATATTATTTATTCTAAATAATATTTTGTCGAAAAGTCATTTTCGACCCCTATTACCTCTAAATTGACTAGCCCGGATCTACGGACGTTATATAAGATGTTAGTTGAAAGAATGAAGACACTAGTCTCAAGCCTAAGAAGACCTATGTAAACTACGCCAACTCCATCTTTGATGTTACAGCCCAAGATCCTGAATTTTGAGACTGGTGCATGCAACATCCTATTTCCATGTATTTATGGGTTTTAGCTATTTACTTGTAACATTTTTTCTTGAATAAATCGAATTAGGGTTTCAGAGTGTTAAAATGTTGGATTTTGGTGAAAAATGGCTCCTCACAACATGAGGGATGGAGGCTCACGACGTGGGGAGGGCCGCATGAGGATTCTATATGGGACCGAGCTCACGACAGAGTAATAAGAGCTCGCGATGTAAGGATCGTTGCAGCCCAAGCCCATGAAGTTTTAGGGTTTCCCATGTATTTAAGACCCCTTATCTCGGTTTTAGAGTTCATTTCTCAACCTCCACATTCTCCTAACTCAAAAAACCCTAACCCTAATTCACTTTGGTGATTTTGGATCCATTTTAGTGTATTGGTGGCTAGAAGAAGAAAAATAAGAAGAGGTTCTAGAGTGTTGGTTCAGCAAGGAGGCTTCATCATCATCATCTTGTGCACATTTTGGGCCATTATAAGTGTCTAAGATCCAATCTTTATGAGCTCAAATTGCTAGATCTAAATTCTAAGCTCCTTTTTGCATGTTTATGTTGGATTGCATGCTTGGGATCCATAAAGTTGGCAACTTTATGGATCAATGAGTTATTCTATATGATTTAGTCTTATGGATCTGGAGTGTGGTTATAATTTACGAATCTTATTTGAGTTTGGGACAATTTCTTTTCATTTAGACCTAAGGTGGGTTTAGGACATTCTTGGGGCATGTATGTCCATCAAGTAATCATTTTTATAGGCCTTTGGAGTTCTTGTTAGCTTTTGAAAGAAGTAGGATTGAAGACTTAATGGATTAAGGACTTAAAATTAGGTTTTAGCCTCAGATTGTTCTCACGACATGAGATACAAGGTCTCACGACGTGAGAAGCATTTGATCTCATTTCTGGTCATCTGCTTGGGGCTCACGACGTGAGAAAGGCTTCTCACGACATAATAGCAGCCTCGTTGACTTTCCCTTGATTGAGTTGACTATGTTGAGTCATGATGAGTTGGGATCGAATTAATTGAGTTGGGCCCTAGTTTTATGTATGTGGGCCTTTTTTATGCTTAGGCCCATTTGGAACTTTAGGTACCTTTTAGGAGTTTGGGCCTCCTTGGATTAGGCCCAAGATGGGTTTTGGGCCAATTAGGAAGTTGGGCCATAATGGGATTTTGATGCTATTGGTGGGCCTTGGATTTTGGGCCAAGTGAGGAAAGAGTAAAATGGACTTTTACCTTGAGTGTTGTAACGCCCGTAGATCAGCGCTAGTTAATTTAGATACGATAAGCGTCAAAAATGGCTTTTTTATAGAAGATTATTTATAATGAATAATCTTAACTAAGTTGTAGCATATGTTACAAGGATTTCGTACACATAAAGAACGCCGAAATTCGAGTTATAACGAAGAAGTTATGACTTGTCGAAGTTTCGCGACAGAACCGGCATGGCACTGAATGACGTAAAAAGTGAATTTACGTTAGAGCAATATTTAGCCTTAGTGATCTAAATGAATGTCGTAGAATATGTTAAACCGAGAGCGTGCATAAAAAGAACACCCAAATCTGACTTCGTATGAGGAAGTTATCATTTTCCGAAGTTTTGACTTAGCGGTATGCAACCCGAATACTCGAATATGAGATCGAGTGATTTTTAGCTGAAACAATCTAAACGAGAGTCGAAGATCTCTTCGATAGTAGTCCAACGATAAAAAGACAGACGAAAACGGAGTTCAGATGAAGGAGTTATGAATTTCAAACGGAGTTTTCTTGTCCCAGCCTACTAAAAATAATATATAAGTAATATATTTATAATATATTAAAAATAAAGTCAAAATTAGCCAACAGAGTCTAAACAAGAGTTGTAGATCATAATCTCACGTACGCGTCGATATAAAGAACGTCGAAAACGGAGTTCGTATGCGAAAGTTATGAATTTCTGAAGTTCGGGGCGCGAAACCCCAAAACTGTCAGATACCACGACGTGCCAAGAAGTGCCACGATGTGGCAAGTCTTCTGACACCTCCGGGAGTCCCCCAGACGCAACTTGCGATGACGCATGAAGGGACGACCAAGCCCAGGACGTGGAAAAAGGTGTCACGACGTGGCAATGGCAAATTTTGCCCTATAAATAGATTTGAAGGGCCAATCGATTATGGTTGCTCCATCCCTTCTCTCCCACACCCGATACACCCTCTAAGCCCTATTTTAACCCCACCCCACCCCTTGAAGCCCCGATAACATCCCGAGACCCGAAGCGAGTCCCGAAGCCCGAAGATCCTGAGAAGAAAAGAGTTTCCGAGCCGAAGCTCTGTCCGCGAGAAACCCGGTGTGTGAAGATATCCCGGTTTCACCGAAAAGTTCTACTTGAAGAGCCGTAGTGTTGTCCGAGCATCGTCTAATCAAGTGAGTGTGTGGTTACTTTATTCTAAGACATAAATATAAAATATTAGCTATGAAATACGTGCTATGTGTTATGTATTATTTGTGTATTTGAGATGGGCTTGGAATTGATGTTTTTTTACGGGTGTTAAATGATTCAAACTATATATGTATTTTATATCTACAAAATATGTTGGGTAGAACATGGGTAGATGACATAGTGGCAACTATGAGACGTAGTGCCTATTGTATAAACCTTAGTGACTATGGAGTTAGTGCATATTGTATAAACATTGATGACTATGGAGTTAGTGTATATTGTATAAACCTTGGTGACTATGGAGTTAGCGCCTGTTAAAGTAAACCTTGGCGACTATGGAGTTAGCGCATGTTAAAGTAAACCTTGGCGACTATAGAGTTAGCGCTTGTTGAGTGAACATTGGTGACTATGGAGTTAGCGCCTGATAGCTATGGATTTAGTACCTGATAGATAAACTTTGGCAGCAATGGACTTCGTGCCGATTCCTTAGGTAAATCCTTAGGAACGAATGGATAAATGATAGTTAATTCTTAGGGTAAAACCTTAAGAAATAAAGAGGATAATGGGGATGGGTATTTGGGTTGATTGTTTGATAATTGAATATAATAAATGTATTATTGTGGGTTGAAAACCATATATGCTCACCAGGCTCCCAAGCCTGACCCACTCAGTTTTCTTTGTATCACAGGTATCGATACGAAGACATATTTCACGGAGAGATTAAAGGAGATGTAAAATCTTTAGTGTAAATAATGTGAGTTCTGTTTATGCTTATGTGTTTGTATCGGAACATGACATCCCGAGATTTTGTTATATAATGAAAATACATTTCTTTAAAGAAATGCTTTGATAAATTCTTATCATATTTTGTTTTGGGAACAGATTCCGCAACCGTTTTCTTTAAAACATTACTCTGATTTTAAAAACAAATCATAAACAAATCGGTCTTTTCTGGCCGTGAAATTGGGGATGTCACAAGTGTTGAACAATCGGACTTGGATCCTAGCTATGGGTTGTGGACCAATTATTAATAGGGTATTATTTGTTGGTGCTACTGCGAGAGAATTTTCCGGATCGGTGGTCCGATACTTTATCTGAGATATTCGGCAGTTTGAGGTGAGTCTTCCTCACTAGGTTTAGTGGGTCGAAGGTACCAATGTTGACCTAGGGTTTATTATGTTAGGGTGCTAGATGTTTGCGTAACTCTTACATGTGTATGTGTTCGTATGCTTAACGGGCAGGGCCTAAAGGTTATTTTGTATGCTATTACTTGTTATACTTACATGTTTGTATGTTGCGAGTTAGGGTGTGCCCTGTTATACTCTGTGGGCGGGCCCATTATGTAAGTTAGGGCGAGGCTCGTCACACTTATTGGGATGGGGCATGTTGATTAGCAGATGGGCGGACCCCAATGACTGGCGGAGCCCATTATGTGATTGATATGTATGGTATGTGGTATTTTGGGTAATTCAGTAAGCTTTGTGCTTACGGTTTTCATGGTTATGGTTTCAGGTACTTCTGGTTCAAAAGGGAATGACCCAGCTTGATCGCAGCGTATCCACCCATGTTTCTATATTATGTTGATTTTCGGATTGTAGTGTGATAACTATTTTCTTATAATGTACTTTTGAATATTTAGATGACATATATGGAATGTTTTCTTAAGGATACTTAATGTTTTGGTTGAATTAAAATGAAATTTTTACCTCATAATTTTAGGATGTTACAAGTTGGTGTTGGGGCCTTGGTTTGAGGGATTCAGACATACTCTCAGGTATGTTTGAACTAAAACCGAGGAACTGATAATCTTTTGAAAGAAAACAAGCTCCTAAAAAGATTTTGTAAAAGGTTTCCTATCATTCAAAGTACAACGAAACCATTTTACTCTTGTGAAACACAATCTGCCATATTTTTGGCATGTTGTATTCTACATAAGTTTCTACTAGATAAAGACCGCAACATAGATCTTAAACATGAGGTGACGTAGGAGATCTTAAATGGACTATAAGAGCAAGATCGTCGTAACTCAACATAAATAGATAAGGCTAGTAGTAGGATAGAGCAATTAAGGAATTTAATTGCAAATGAAATGTGGGCAAACTATTTGACACATTCAAACAATTAAATTAATATGTGAATTTGGTTTCCTAATAGCACATTCAGTTTTTCAATTTCATATTGTATTGAAGATTGGTTTTTTAAATTATTTTTGTTATTTACCCTTCATATTTTTCATAAGTACCATGTTAAGAGTTTCCAAGAATTTATGTAGTCTAACAATGTATCCTTTTTTATTTATTCTTATGTGCAAAATCATTATGACCAAACAGGAAGCCACTAGTATGAGTAAAAAGGAACACGTTAAGTAGATGGAGAAAATGGATTCTGGATACATTCAAGTGATGATTAAACAACAAGAAATGGGCAATAGGATAAATGGTACTTTCACATCGTATGCATATGCTAAAATGGTTGAGGATTTGAATACAAATCATCAGATGAGTATTAACAAAAACCATTTTAAGAACCGCTTCAAAACCTTAAAAACACATTTTTCTCAATGGTACGATTTGTTTAAAGGAACTTCATTTAGTTGGTTTTCTTGGAATTTGTCTGCTTAACTAATAGAAGCGGAACACGAAGTAGGGGATAAGTTAATAGAGGTAAGTGTTCCTTTTATGTCTAGGTTACCGCACTAAATAGTTTATGTTATCGTTTGCAATATTAATTATGCTTGTGTTGTTAAACAGACGCTGAGGGTGCATTGTTAAAGATAAAAAAAGGTGGCAAACTATGATGAGACACTGATATTATTTGCAAGGGATATGACATATGGTGCACATGTTAAAACAACGAAAGAAATAAATGCTCGGTTAAATATGAATGAAAATGTTCAAATAGAAACAGTTATTGAAGTTGATGAGTTGTTGACTGCCAATGAAGTTCGTTTGGAGAACCAATATAATGACATTGATGATAACATTTGGGAGGTTTCCCCTACTCCCTTTTTACCAAAGCAGTTATCAAGTGCAAAGAAATGTAAGAATAAAAAGAAAAAATTAGAATAAGAAGAAGATGTTAATGTAAAGATCATGGAATTTGTTGATAATGCGACTGCTACTATTAAAGAGGGTAATATAATATTTCATAGAGCTTATCCTCAAGAATATATATGGGAAGTAATTTATACGGAGTTAGAGTTGGTGGGTTCGGAACCCCATAAACTGCTGAGGACTTTAAATTTTTTGATAATAAATCAAGTAAATGCTAGGATACTATTTAGTTGTCTCCTTCAGATACGGATAAATGTATTCAAAGATATGATGAGTGCATGTGATTGAATTAACTAAGGTGATTGTTATTAGATTGATCTTATGTGTTTATTTACTTGAAACTTATTTAATTTGGTAGTTTTGGACGAGCATGTGATTTTTTTTTTTTTTTTGAAATTGTTCGTGTTTTTCGTTTTGTGTGTTGAATACGATTGACAATTATTGGTTTGAGCGTATGTCTTTACTCCTTTCATGATCTTTCATGCTGTTTTGCTTATTGTTCTTGACTTTATTATTATTATTTTTTTAGGGTTTTGGATAAGGGGAGAGAGAGAGAGGAGGAGGGGGGGTTGTTGAGTGGGGATAGGAGTTGTAAACATCTGATATTCCCTTAATCATAACGGAGGATATAATTGTTCTTTTTTTTTTTTTTTTTTTTTTTTTTTTTTTTTTTAATTTAATTTAATTTTCTTTTCCTTTCTGTTCCTAAAATGTATATTTTCTTTTTCTTTCGAACTCGTTAACAGGGAATAATTTATTCCTTTCTCTCGTTGTTCTTTTTTAACAAATATATATAAATAAATAATAAATTTATTTTGATGCTTGAACCCATAGAATGACAGAACAACCGTTGTAACCCGTTTGATTACAAGATGACCTGCTGTAGGCAATCTGGTAGGGTTTACACACTGCCACCCGCCGGTCACTCATGGCGCTCCAATTTCCGCTAGGTATATAAACTGCTGCTGAACCTTGCAACATTTTTCGGTTCCGACTCGACGCGACAATCTTTGTTAATCATTTCAGAGGTTAGCTGTTTTTTTTATTCCTCAGTGATCAATGAGTGTTTCTTTGCTCTCTTTGTATTCGTTAAAATTGTGAACTATTTTAATTATCTGATCAACACTTGAACTGGACAAAAAACGAATCTGTATCTGTTTCGTTTGTTATTATCAATTATCAGTTATCAATTCGATTTTGTTGTTTAAGTTCTCGCTAAGTATCGTGTTCTAGAGAATTTTAATTTTCTCGCATTTTACGCGATTTTACGGATGGAATACAATAATTCTACTTTGATCTTCTTTTATCGATTTTCAATGGAATGCGATGATGAATTTCCTTCCTGTAATTGTAGTTATTTTCGTGTTTCTCTGCTGTAATGCCTTCTTAGGCTGTCATTTTGTGGAGATTCACTGCGTAGGCTTTCGTTGCTCTTACTTCTTAGTTGGCTATACAATAACTTAGGGTTTTTTACTTTTATCCAATTCAAATTAGGGTTTTTTCAGTTTTTATTCTTCCGAGATAAAGAGATGCTCTTATTTTGCTTTTCTATTCTCGATTTGGTATCCATACATGTGTTGACAAGGGTTCTTGATTCCAGATGGTACATTCTTCATCGAGTTCTGGCATCTTCTTTGAAGAAGATGAACAGTCTCAAGGTCTACCGAATTCACATTTGAGCCCCTACAGCTACAGGAACTCAAATTTAGTTCCACAAAGCATGTACTCAAACATGCTTCCCGTTTCTGGTGATGTAAGCATGGGTGCTAGTTCAGGGCTAACCATGGGAGCAAGTTCATTGGTGACAGATGCCAATTCAGGGCTTTCAGGAGGTAGTAGTAACCCATGTATCCAAAGAAGTGCAAGTATCAACAATGAATCTTACATGCGGTTACCTGCATCACCATTATCATTCTCTTCCAATAATGTTACCAATAATGCTTCTACTGCCACCTCATTGCCTAATCCAAGACTCGGACAAGTTCCTTTCACTGAAACTTCAATGTTTCCTGGATCACTTTATTCAGATCATGTGGCGAAGAAACCTCGACTTGATATCAAACATGATGATATCTTACAACAGCAGTATTTAAGACAGCTATTGCAAAAACAAGAGTTGGTTCAGTCACAAAATTCTAATGCACAGTTACAAGCTTTATATTTACAGTCTCTGCCACCTGGACAGCGGGCCCACTTGCTTCAACAGCAGCAACAACAACAACAACAGCAGCAACAACAGCTCCATCTGAGGCAAGCTCTTCAACAACCTGCATCTGCTGTAAACCGATCATATGATGGTGGTGTATGCTCAAGGAGACTGATGCAATACCTTTATCATCAACGCCAACGTCCAGCTGTCAGTTTATTTTTCAAGAACTTAGTCTTTCTGTTTAATTTATGTTTTATACATCTAATTTTCTTCTTCATTATAATTTATAGGACATTTCTTACTGGAGAAAGTTTGTGGGAGAGTACTATTCTCCACGTGCAAAAAAAAGATGGTGTCTTGCTTTGCATAATAACATGGGACATCACCCATCAGGTGTATTTTCCCCTGCAAATCTGGTACGTTTTTTTTTTCAAAGATTTCAAGAACTTAATCTTTCTGTTTAATTTTTGTTTTATACATCCCATCTTTTTGAAACCCTTTTTGTGCTTTAGGATGCATGGCAGTGTGGTATCTGTGGGTCAAAATCTGGAAGAGGATTTGGTATGTAGTTCTTAATCAATGTAGTATTATTATATATTTACAATTTTGCTACTTGAGTTGAATCATGGTTTTTTGTACCTTTGTTTTATTTTTTTTTATAACAGAAGCGACATTTGAAGTACTGGCTAGGCTTAATGAAATAAAATTCAGTAGTGGTGTTATTGATGAGCTTTGGTTTCTTGACTTGCCTCGGGAATGCCGATTCCCCTCTGGAATCATGATGTTGGAATACGGGAAAGCAGTTCAAGAAAGTGTGTATGAGCAAAGCCGTGTTGTTCGTGAGGGGAGGCTTAAAGTCATTTTTACCCCTGACTTAAAGATATTCACTTGGGAATTCTGTTCACGTCGCCATGACGAGCTTCTTCCTCGTCGACTCATTGCTAATCAGGTAAAAACTATATATATATTTTTTGTTTTTTTTTTTTTTTTTTTTTATAGATTAAAAAGTATTCTTTTTTGTTTTTGTGTTTTTGCAGGTGAATCAGTTGTTAGAAGTTGCACAGAAATGGCAATCCACAATTGCCGAAAGTGGATCTGGTGGTGTATTGCAGCAAGATTTGCAGGCTAACAGCAATATGTGAGTATTAACTTGTATTTTCAGATAATAATAATACTATTGTTTTCATTTTATTATAAATGAAATGAAAATTGATGGTTGACTTTTTGGTTGTGGTCAGGATTGTGGCGGCAGGGCGGCAGCTGGCAAGGAGCTTGGAGTTGCCATCTGTAAATGATTTAGGTTTTACGAAAACATATGTGAGGTGTTTACAGACAGCTGAAGTTGTCAACAGCATGATGGACTTGGTGGATATTACCCGTGACACCAAAATTGGCCCTATTGGTATATAACCTTTTATCAAGTCCTTGAGGGTATTTATGTCTTTTGCACATACATCATATACAGACTGTTTGTTTGTTTCAGAGGCGTTGAAAAGCTTCCCACGGATGCAAAAAGTACAGGGCATGGGAATGGGACAGGTGTCAAGCATTCAGGGACTCCAGGCTGACCGGAGGATGAACAGCAATAATTTTCAGATGGGAGGAGGATCAACTCCACCACCCTTGGAGTACCAGAACATGTTAATGAAACAACGTTTGATTAATTCAAACTCCCAACATGAGATTGATGCCTCAACCTGTTTCAACAACTCTATCCACAACCGAATTCATGTTGGCTATCAACAGTTTCCAGGTCTCCAAGCTCAACAGAATGAGCACCACCCACAAGGTGTTGGTGGTGGTGGAGGGTCAAAGCCGTCGGTGTCTGGTCAAAGTGCGGGTGAGGCGAGTAGGAGCAATAGTTTTAAAGCTGGTTCACACAGTGACTCGTGTGCAGATGGTGAGAAAATAGCAGCAGCAGCAGATATGCCTGAGTTTGTGGACAGTATGTTTATTAATACCAATGAATGTGAGGATGGCGGGAGTTATGGCTGGAAGGCATGACACCCTGGAATATATATATATCATTGTACAGTGGCCCCCCCCTTTGCTTTTTTTTTTTTTCATCTATGGAGTTGATGCAATCTGAATCTATGGGTGCAAAGATTTAACAGTGGTTTTTAGGTTTTTGCCAAGTACATTTAGTCACCGGATCTTTACTTTATCATGCAGTAATCATAGTAGGGGAATGGAATAAAACGTTATATGATGGAATGGAAAAGTCATGTTTGTTTGGATTGGGCCATTTCTTATGGAATGTGATTCCCTCTACCTTTCATTTCATTTATTCTTTTGATGAAATGAAGTTATAAATTATTTTTATTTATACAATTTTCAGCAACACCACTTTTTTTTAAAAAGAAAATTATTTTTTACTTTGTTAATTTTAAAATTTTCATGGTATTTAACTGTTTAATGTTTATAATAATTTTTTTGTAGAATAAATAACTTTCTGGCAAATTATTTAACGATCTACTTTTTTTAATTAAAGTTTAATTGACAAAATACCAAATTTTCGACTCATTTCATCGATTCAAACCAACCAAACATCACTATTCATAGAATGCAATTATCTAGTCCGCTACCTTGTTGATTCTGTTACAGTGTATATTCCATTCATTACCTTATCATTTTCCGCGTTTTTATTAAACCAAGATTTATTATCCCAATTTATGGCTTTTTAGACGAAATATACAACAAGATAATTGAAAACCATAACATAAACGGTATATAAGCAATTCATACCAAAAAAACAGCCTTCTACAGTAACTTATAAATCCCTATACAACTAACATGCTTCTTATAAAACGATCCATAAAAAGATGTCACAAATTTAGGCAACAAGTAGGCAATTAACAAAGAAAAAAAAAGAGGACAATTTACTCTTTGATTGCTGCTCCGACATCAGTCGTTTATCCGCTAATCTAATTACCATCTTTTTCCATTTGCATTACTCGATGACCTCATCATCATCATCCTCATCATCATCAACATCGGAATCATCGTTTCCGACCATTATTCCACCACCAAGCAACGTGTTGAAAATCATTTGTTCCCAACCTCTTATGCTTGCAGTGAAGGAACGGAATCGGGAAGGACTATTACTTGCCTCGGCTTCACAATTTTTTATAGGGGAGCAACAATAATCAGCATCTGAATAGTATTTCAGAGTACACTTTCCACTCGGATCCATTATATCCGCATCAAACGCAGGGGACAGAGGCCGTCCCACCACTTGGACATGGGACACACTGCAATGAATGCATCATTGTAAGTAAACAAAATTAAGGGCATTTACGTCTTTTCCTATCACCAAAATTTGCATAATTTAAATACGTTTACCATATGTAGTATTTCTCATCCATTTCTTGTTTTTGAACCCTACCCAATAACTCTATCTGCAAGATCCCTCCGATGCATAGAGCCGGTTCTGGTAGCTTAAACCTTTGCAGCCGGCTCTCCTGTCACATCAACATAAAAACAGGAAATATTTATATTTTTGATAAATTAATATAAGATATGATATAATGAAAATCTTATTAAGAAGAAGGGATAAAATGTAATACCACAATAGATAAATAAGCAACCGACAAAATTATCATACAACTCACCTGTGCCATGGGAAATGATGGAGATGTATATGTCCACACAACATTATCACGAATAAACCTCAGAGCAGCTGTAGACTCATCTTTCATGTCATTTTCAATCTCATAAGCTGGCTTCAAATGCCCCAATCGAAATCTCACAGCTTTTGCAGAATAAATTGGAAAACCAAATTGAAAATATGCTGGTAGACCAACAAAATTTCATCAGTACAAAAAAAAAAAAAAAAAAACTCAAATATTTTGACAAATTACAAGAATAACCTTGAAACGGGTGTATGTGGATCTCAGTTATCACACAAAGATTCGCAACAAGTTTATATACTAATGTTTCAGGAACTGCAGGGTCAACTGCCCCTTCACTTGACCAATATGAAGCCCTTTGATCAACCCTGTCACCTGGTTCTAATGTGTGATGGATGCTTTCTTGAGGATAGTTATCGGTGCTTGATGCAACAATGGCTTCCAATATGCAATCTTTTCTCATAAAAGTGGTTAAACCCCTTGCTAAAAATGCATATACTCTGTGTTCCCTTTCCAAGCGTGACCATTCCATTGAAGTTTCATGCCTGATTTGTAGAGGTTCTATCCTATCATTCACTTCTATAACATGAGCGACACTTGATACTTCAGGAAACATTCTTATGCAAAGCTGCTTAGCAAGGCCATTCATGACAACTGCATCACAAAGATTAGCATGTAAGGATATTTTCTATGTTTCAATCAGTTATAAAATGACACCAATTCTGTGAATCTTATAAGATACAATGAGTGATGAACTCACTAAATCGACGCCAGGAGCTTGAAACTGCACTAGCACGAACAAGGTCTGTTGGGTTCTCTAAACTCGCTAGTATCTTAATGGACATATCTGCTCCAAGCCATTGTAGGAAATCACAGAATTCCTCCATGAACTCCAAATCTAATGTTATCTTCACAAATTCTGCTAAGAAAACTTGATGATGTTATATATATCTAAAGCAGAATTGTGCAGAACTTAAACATACGTAAAGGAAATTGAAGAGATCAAGTATACATGATTGACAATTAAGACACTCATAATCAACTATCGGATCACTGGTAGTTGGTATCTATTAATTCATATTGGATAGCACCGCACAATGCATCAATAGTTATACTTGTAGAGATCTTACGCAATTCTGAAGAACAAATCGGGTATCTATAGCAATTCATAAATGAAATCCAACACGCGTACATGAAGATTGATAAAACATACAATTCGAATCAAGAGAACACGAAGAAAAATTAGGAGAAGGTGAAAATGATAGAATTCGTGGACAACATCCTACCGAACTTTGTGTATTTTTTAGGGAAATACAATTGGAGGGTGTGGAAAAGAGAGGAGGATGAAACCACACCATCCCGACGAGATTACGTACCGGATCGAAGGGCGAAAACCGTCCGAGGAGACGGAGGATGTGGTGGCAACACCAACGGAACCACAGCTTTTGTTGGTGATGATGATGTCGATTGGAGGGGAGTGAAGACAATTTTTTTTTTGGGGAAAATCAATTATTTGGTTGTCATCTAAACTAACACTACCATTTATTCAGAAAAAAATTTCTTTTTTTATTTTTTTTTCTTTTTTTATTTTTTATTTTCTCATATCAATGTATAAAATTAATAAATATAAACATATCATTATCAATGTATATCAGTTTTGATATTTACCAAACATCAAATATAACACCAACTTTAGTATTAGAATACTGTAATATCAAATTTGTTGGGTAAAATGTATTATCAGCCTATATAATATTAAAGTTTTAATATAAACTTTGATGTTATGATAAATTTAAGGATCAATTGACATGTAACGTTTGGAAGCTTCTATCTTTTAACGTTTGGCAAAATATTCCGTTTTGAAAAAAAAAATCTCGTTTGACGTTACAATCTTTTAACGTTTAGTTTAAACAAAATGTTCCAAATCTAAAAGTTATCTCACATACTAGCTACCCGCTAATGTTGTTAGCTAGTTTTGTTGAACAACACTCATATTAATAAGAACTTATTAATAATTGGTTTATTATTTTATAAAAGCTTATATTTAATATTGTTAGTTGTGATGTTATATTATAAATTAAGTTAGAAACACTTGACATGTATTACAATGATAATCTAATAAAATTATATATATATATATATATATATATATATATATATATATATATATATATATATATATATATATAAAACATATTAGTCATATCTTAAATTTTAAAAAGTATAAGATACAAAGTTTTTTATACAAATCAATTATGCATAACAAACCATTAATAATTACCAAATTTTGAAGACTTGAATTAATCAAGGTTATTAAAAAATAAATTTGGAGCAAAATAACAATTTTAAAATATTAAATTAATCAATATAAATTAAGTTACATTTCTTAAACTAGATACAAATAATAATTAATTTAATCAAATGTATAAACAGACAATATAAATATAAGTTGTAAACATAAATATTTTAATTAAAAATGGTAATTTTTCTTATTATATAATAAATAACAAAATATAATAATTATTTTCTCGTAAGAAAAGTATTCGCCAAAAAAATTATTTATCGCCGCTGCTTTACGCGGACACACATCTAATGTGTGTGTGTCTATATATATATATATATATATATATATATATATATATATATATATATATATATATATATATATATATATATATATATATATATATGCTTTAGGTTAGAGAGAGTGGTGGTGTCAACAAAAAAACATAACCTTTAGCGATGACAAAAACGTTGCCATTGATGCCTCGTGTTGTCGCTACTACCTTTAGCGACCACATCATCTCTAATACTCGTAGCTGATACTCGTTTATCGTCGCAAATGATGTGGTCTCTAATATTTGTCGTCGTTAAATGTCTCTGTCATCGCTATTGTCTTCGTCTCTATTGATATTCCGACCACCGGTTCGATTTTTTCCGGCAACTCTTCTCGGAATCAGGAGTCGTCGCAATTAGTCAATGTCGTCCCAAAAGGTGTAGCTGCTAATGCTTTTTTTTTTTTTTTTTTTTTTTTTTTGAAAATAGCAATTTTTTATGATTTTAGTTTATATATATATATATATATATATATATATATATATATATATATATATATATATATATATATATATAAAATAAAATGCAGATTTTATAAAAATATAGAAATAAAGACATACCACATTACATAAACTATCTAATAAATCCAAAATAAACATCAAATATATCATCTATACACTATCTAATAAATCAAAACTAACATCATCCATAACATAAAACAAGAAATACTATTCGTTTTCCCCATCATTGCTTTCTTTGTTGTTGATTTGGTGTTTAAACGAGCAGATAATATCTCAAATTGCTGTCACAAACGTTGGGTTTTGAAGAAAAACGTTCACATCAATATCCTACAATTAAGTCACAAACACATTAAGTCATTAAAAATTTAACAAATTATCAAACTATCAAACCACCAAATGAATTAAGTCGTTAACAATTTAACAAACTATTAAACCACCAAATCAATTAAGTCTTTAACAATTTAACAAACTACCAAACTACCAAATTACAAAAAATTACTATAAATGCATCAAGTTCTTTACAATATAGCAAAACTATCAAATTTTTTAAGAATTTAACAAGTACATGTGTTGTTTGTGGTGCTTGTGAGTGTGATTGTCATTGGGATGAGACACTTGTACCTGTTGCAAAAGGAGGTTTAGGCTCATTGCCTCTCACATGCCCCTTTCGAGCACCTAACACCTTCTCAAATATTTCGATCTAATCAATGGAGTCTGGATCACCACCGAAAAGTCGGCTATGTGCTGAGTTTGTAATGCAACCTTAGCAACTAAGGCATTATGTATTTCACAAAGATTGTCAATATACGTTAAAACTAACACACAAAAAAAAACAACAATCTAATTTTATTATTAAATAATAATAACTTACATATTGGTATTCAACTAAAAGATCAACAAATTCCTTTTTTTTATTCACATACCCATGATGAAATGTTTCAAGTCTATTCAAATTATGTTTAACATTACACAATATGTTATACTTGACTAAAAATTAAAAATATGTTATAACTTAATAAACATTATTGTAACTTACGTTCTTAAAAAAAGCATTACCATAGCTGCACGTCCCTCCATGATTCTTAACTACTTGCTTCTTCTAGCAATCTTTGTTTTTAGCGGATCGTTTTTGATGATTTTCTGTTAAGAAGTGGCCAATAACATTACTCCAATGCTGCGGATCCATACCCCGAGGGGGTTGATCCCTTGCTGCCTCGACATCCCCTTCAAAACCAGTAAAACGAGTTTTTGCAATATGTTTGCGGCCTCTATATCACGCAAATATCCGATTGTTCAGTGACGCCCAATAAACTGAAGCCATGGGATCATTTGAAATCGCTCCAAAATCAAACCATGTCTACAAAAAAAATAGAGAAATTAAAAATAAATCAAAATTAAACATTAAATATAACTTTATGAATAATTTACTGAAAGATACTGGAGCATGCCAACCCTTTCGGCTTCAGAAACTTCTTTCCATATGTTCTTATTGAAAGCGATGCCGCACCACATATAGCTCCTAATACTTCCTCAATCGGCATGTGAGTATTTATGTCCAATATCTTCAGAGGCCATTTGTCGTTAGCTGCAAATAACTTGTATATATATTTGTTTACTGACATGCATCTTCGTTTTAGAGCCACCGCTGCATAAAAAATATTAGTCAAAATAATTTTTTATATACATACAATATGAAATACAATGAATTAGAATAAATCTTAATTACCATCGATCTGGTGATCACTAAAACCTCCATGGAACGGATGTGGCGACTCGTCACCACCCTCACTTCCATGCGCCCATCAGAACAACTATGGGATGGAGCAATGCAATCCAAAAAAATGACATCCTGAAAAATTATAATACAATATATATATATATATATATATATATATATATATATACACACACACACACACACACACACAATATGATATGATTACAACAAATACAAACCTTATTTTACTAGTCAAACGTAAAGATTTTTTAATCATTCTCGCCCGCAGACACTTCAGTTTTTGTTGACACATCATTATCATAATAAGAATCCTCCTCATCATAATCAGTCTCGTAGTCAGACACATTATTGATGATACCTGTTGGCGGACCAACGTCAGTATCATCTTCAACCGATTGGGAATTTTGAAAGTACTAGCTAAAGTCGATTAAACGAGTGAAAATAGAAGAAGCATTACTAAAAACGACATCGGTTGAATCATTGTCGAAATTTTCAATGGGATCATGGTCGACATCGTTCATCGGTAGATCCTAAATTCTTCTATGATTAACATTTTCAACAACCCACCGTTGGTTGTCATTTTCGTCACTTCGAGAAGGTTCTTGGATGTAAAATATTTTCTTTGCTTGCATAGCAAATATGAGTTGATCTTCGCCGCTTAATTCGCGTTGTGGATCGATACTGGTGAAATTATTATCATATTTAACTCCTGCAGTATCGAACCACTTGCAACAAAAAGTACAGTGGAATAATTATGAGGATAATGTAACTCAATAATATCTTCTAGCTGACCATAATATTTATATTTATTCTCTCCCTCAGTTAGAACCTCCGAGTTTTGTGTTAAACATTAGGTGTTACGCATAAGTACCATAAACGTAAGATCATTCACTATGCAAGCGACATAAGTAAAGGCATTTGCATGCGCACCAATTGAAAGAGCGATAATTCTTTGTTAAACTCTGGAGATTTTTGTTTTTGCATATCATAGACCTTGTAAAGGAACCATTTCTTATGCTATATACTTTTTGACTTATTCACAATTATCAAGCACAAACCAATGTAGAAGTTTTCTCTCCTTTAGACTGAGATTTTTCATTTTCTTTGTGCTAGCCGGTTAACACTTAGATTGAAACACCCATAACTTTGTTTCTTCTATGACAACATCCTCGTTTTGTAACGCCCCGATTCTCAGGTATTGATTAAATACGAATTCTTTTGTTTCCAAGGTCTACTCGACGAGTTGGTTGCCCTACTCGTCGAGTAGCAACGGGTTGGTTTGCGAATTTAGTGGCCTACTCGCCAAGTCCAAGAAGGTACTTGACGAGTAGGAGCTGGCAGATGAAACCCTAAATCCCGGGGTTTTGCACCCTATTTAAAGAATCATATGCCCCCTTTGGTCTCTTTACAACCCCTTGAGAGTACATAGAACCCTAATCCGTGTGATGATTCATTCTAGTGTGTTTTAAGCTTGGAAAGAGAATTCTTGGAAAGAAGAGCTTGGAGGGCAAGATGCTAGAAGCAAGGAAAGTGTGGAGAATCAGAAATCTACCTCAGTTAGCATCATTTAAAGGTATCAAGTCGCCACCTTTACCTCATTTCTTTCTAGACCTCTTTTAGGTGATATTTAGGGTTATTTTGGCTTGGTTATGATGATATTGTGGTGTATGAGCTAGATCTGAAGTTGTAACTTCAAATCTGGACCCTTCTTGGGTTTTAGATTCAGAAAGTTTGAGCTTTGGTCATGAATGAAGCCTCCTTTGAGTGTAAAGCCCCTTTGTTAGCTTGGATTTGTCATTTAGAGCCTTTTTAGCCATGCATGCACGTAAAGTTTGCAACTTTACGTGATAAGCAAGCCTAGGGAAGTTGAATATGCAATTTGGGGCCTTGGCATGGCTTAAAAGGTGTCTGCATGGTTAAAGGACTGAAGGGACTCGGCGAGTCATATGAAGATAAGCATAGAACTCGACGAGTTAAATGAACAACTCGGCGAGTCCGAAGAAGATTTTCGTAGACTCGACGAGTTGGATGAACAACTCGATGAGTCGGTTAATGTTTCCCCTAATTGATGAATGTGTGTGAACCTGTCGAGTTCCAAGAAGGAGAACCCGACGAGTGGCCTTAGGGCTTCGATCGCGAACCATAGGAGCTCGACGAGTATCTCGACAAACTCGGCGAGTAGCCGAGGGTACTCGATGAGTAAGGGTTTACATGGACTGTTAACCTTGACTGTTGACTTTGACTTTGACCAGGGGGTTGAATAGTTGACTTATGGGGTTTGAAAGGTTGAGAACTTACGAGTATGGTTCTATTATGATAATAGGTGGTGGAGTTGCGGTCGTGATTTGAGAGTTGGAGTTTAGTTGCCGAGCCGACATTTGCAAGGTGAGTTATCCTCACTATATTAAGGGGTCTAAGGCACCAAGGCCGGCCCACTGGATTTGATATACTAGCAGTTATTGATATGTTGAGTTGAGTTAGTGATGTATGCCAGTTGATATGCTAGTCGGGTGGATCTGTAGGACTACCTGTGATATTGTATGATTATCTATATGTGCATTACTTATGATACATGTTGATATGTTATGTGAGATGGGTTGAAGTGAGACTGCTTCATGTGGTAATCCAAAAAACCCAGGAGCATTCCAGTTACGGGCTAAGGGAGAATCGTACTATGGGCTCGATGGCAAGCCGGATGTGAGCTGTGGTCCGAAAGCAATCCAGACTCACACTATGGGCCCAGAGGGGTATTCTAGTCTGTAAACCTGTGTACCCATTCTATGCTGTTTCGGTTTGCTATGTTATGATGTTGCTGACATGATTATGTGGACCGTATGTGTATCGGTATTTTGGGGGAACTCACTAAGCTTTCGGGCTTACAGTTTCAGTTTATTGTTTTAGGTACTTCAGGAGATCGGGGCAAGGCTAAGGCGTGATCGTACAGCTCCTTACTTTTTATGAATTTGTTTCTGGAATACTCTGATATGATACATTTTGAAAACAAGTTGTAATGTTTAATGGATTTGAAACGTTTTAAAAGTTTAAATTGGCTTGAATTTTTATGAGTGTTACACGTTTCTTTTGAGGTGATTGAAATGAGTCTCGACATCTTCAAGGTATATCGAACAAAATAATAATGCCTCTTCAGGGACATATCCCTCAGCAATAGAACCTTCCCGCCTCGCCTTGTTTTTGACATATTTTCATAGATTTTTCATGTACCTTTCTAAGGTATACATCAATATTATAAATACTAGGCCTCTACAAATATCTTCATCAGGTAAATGCAAAACTAAATGAACCAAAATGTCAAAAACGCAGGAGGATAGATCATTTCTAATTTGCATAATATTTTAATAATGGCTGCTTTCACTTCTTTCATATCCTTCACCGATAGTGTTCTCAAGAAAAGTTGCTTAAAAAACATAAAAAGCTCTACTATTGGTGTATAAATACCTTTGCCCAAAATCCCTTTAACTCCAATGGATATCAAACATTGCATAAGAATGTGATAATCATGAGATTTCAGCGCAATAATGTTAGAATTGTTTTCATTCATTTTCTTACTGATCTTAGATCCAAACCCATCCGACAGTTTCACATCCCTTATAAACTTACAACAGGGCCGTTCCAAACATATTTTGGGCCCAGGGCGAGAGAAAAAAATAGGCCCCTAAAATACATAAATGTCATCAAGTTTTTTATAATAACTCAATAATTGAAAGAAAATTACCTGTGTTATCTTCTAAATATAACCATTTCCATAAAAAAATTTGGGCCCTTTTGAAAGATGGGCCCTGGACGGTCGCCCCTATCGCCCACCCTCTGGGACGGGCCTGACTTACAATAAAGAATACGGTCAGGTTTCATGAACGAATGAGGTAGATGGGGCTTAAGGAACTTGTTGCCACTCTTTTTCAACCATTGAATTTTATGAATGTTAAGTTTTGTCAATTCCGCCGAGTATTTGATATGTTCTTAGACTTATCATTCATCAGAGAAGTACCCAAAAGACTCTTACCCACATTTTTTTTTTCAATATGCATAAGATCAAAGTTGTGCTTAAGTTCCAGAGAAGACCAATACTCAAGTTCAAAGAATATGCTCTTTTTAGACCAATTCAACTCGAAATCCTCACTATCTCTCTTAATACCAGCTCGTTGAGCCGCTACTTTACTTGGTGGACTAAATAATATACAACCCTGTTGTGCTTGTATTTCTTCCTTACTAAACTATCTTGGCGGGTCTCTTGTCTCATGTTTGCCATTATAGTCCAAACTTTTTCTCCTTGGATGGTCAGCATCTAAGAATCGGCGATGACCAACATATACGACTTTATTTGATACTCAGTCTAAGGGAGTGTCTTCATTTCAAGTTGGACAAGCTTTGTACCCTTGTCCGCTCCAACCGGATAAACTACTATGAGTTGGAAAGTCGTTTATTGTCCACACCAACATTGTTTTCATATTGAAGAATGTATTTGTGACTGCATCTTTAGTACGTACACGAAAACTCCATAACTGCTTCAACTCATCCACCAACGGCCTAAGGAACACATCCAAGTCCTTCACGGGTGCTTTGGGGTCGGGAATAAAAAAGGTCAACATGAAGGAGGACTCTTTCATGCATAGCCATGGTGGAAGATTGTAAGTGGTGAGTATGACGGTCCACGTGTATGAGGATTATACATGTTGCCAAACGGATTAAAACCATCAGTAGCAAGCCCTAAGCGTACGTTTCAGGGTTCCCTCAAAAAGTCAAGATACTTCATATCAAATTTTTTCCATGAAGTTCCATCAACGGGATGAATCATAGTACCATCTTTGGATCGTCTGGTATTGTGCCAAATCATATCTTTACATGTGTGTCTAGAACAGTACAAACGTTGTAGTCTGGGGGTCACGAGAAAGTATTGTAACACCTTATGAGCTACCTTCTTACCCTTTGTATTTTCATCAACCCACCGACTCTCATTACAAACTAGACACTTTTGCAACAACTTGTGTTCTTTCCAAAAAAGAAAGTCGTCGTTTTTTCATAAATCTATTGACTTATAACCCAAGCCGATCTTTTTAAGTGTCTTTTTTGCTTCATAATGTGACCCGGGGGGGGGGGGGGGTTGTTTCCTTGAGGAAATGCAGTTTGAAAACCTCAAGAAGCTAATCGAATGAACTATCAGTCCATTTGTTGATCACCTTGATATGCATCAACTTTGCTAAAAAGTCAAGGGATGAAAACTAACACCCATGATATAATTTTAATTGGACTTCCTTTAATAGCTTTTGAAATCCATCATCGACATCACTACCCTCTTATCCAAGTTTCCTTTGTTGCGGTTGCCATCATTTTCAATCACACCCCCAATAACATCGACAATAACATCGATAATTTCGTTACTATGCGTTATATGTTCTACAACCGGATGAACTGTATTTTCGCCGTGATACTTCCATATAATATAATGTGGACTAAAACCATGTTGAAGTATATGGAATATCATTATGGCTAGCAATATAAATTTATTGACATTAGATTTGTTACAAGTGCATCTGATTTGACCTTTATAATTGACGTGCGGTTTTGACCTCTCGAGAAAAGATTCGAGTCCTTGTTGGAACATGGTAGAGTTACGATTTTCAATAGTAGTCCATGTTTTATCAATAGACATGTTGCAACTGAAACATACGTTAGGTTTTAGTATTTACTCTACAAGAACTAAAATTAGGATTGGATATTTATAAGGATAGAGTAATCGCTCAATCAGATGGAATAGAAAACCGGACAACGGAAGAGTATTCACAAGGGTAGACTTCTAAACCCACTTTTTGAATACCTTACCTCATATGAAAATGTTTATTACATAATTGACCGTTTAAGAAAAATTCAACAACATTTCCCATCAACTCCTAAGTATGTATAAAATTATATACCCGACGAGCAAAAAAAAAAAAAAAAAAAATAACAACCGAATCTTTCTTAAACAATCAATCATGTAATACACATTCACATCCTAAATGAAGTATGGTATTCAAAAAGCACTCCCAAAATAGGGACAACCCGAAATTAATTTCTACATCAATTTCGAGCGGATATTTTTAGGATTTTGACGACTTAAACGGAAGAGACTTAAACTAACAAAAACTTACTTTTTTATTAAAGCATTGTATTTTAAATAATCCAGTTATTAAATTATAACTTAGTAGATTTAGCGTCTTAATTTTTTATTATACATTGTATTTTAAACGATAGTATATATTTGTTATTTATATCATTTTTTTCAATATTTTGATTTTAATAGGGATATATACAGTAAAGTTCCGATATTTTCATCAAATTGACACGAAAGTCCCAAACTATTTTTTTTGACACAAAAGCCTTAATATCGGCCTTTATTGACACGATTGACCTTTTATGCCGGTAACTCATTCAATACCCGGTAATCGAGCTGATGTGGCTACTATCGTTTACCTGGAGGGTGATGAGGACATCATTAAATGAATAAGGGTGAATCGAGCAGGAAAAACCTCTCTTTCTACTGCGACGATTTTAGGGTTTTTACAGTGAAGGAGATACGAGTTGGAGCCTTGAAGATGGAAGGTGTGTTGGACTTTGACACAATCGCCGTGGAACTAGATGAAGACCTTCTAAAGAAACAGAGTACGAGATGTAGAGATAATGGAATTGAGTTAAGGAACCTATTCTGGAAGGCTGCCAAATCAACTATAGAGGGGGAATTCAAGAATAACATGGATAAGATTAGACAGATTAGCCCAGGTGCTTATGAACATCTAATGGCAAGGGAGCCAAATACATGGTGTAGGGCTTTCTTTTTTACTGGATTAGCCTGTAAGGCTGTAGAAAATGGCATAGTAGAATGCTTCAATGCAATTATACTTGATGCTAAGAAGAAGCCACTGCTCACCATGCTTGAAGAGATAAGGCTATATATGATGGACAAGTTTTACAACCTCAGGGAGTTAGCTGAAAAATGGGAAGGTGATGTGTGTCCATCTACAATTAAGAAAATAGAGGAATTTGGTGAGGACTTGAAGTAAGTTCTTCTTGTTTTGTATACATTTATGCTAAGTTATTAATAACTTGTATGCTAACTTAGTAATAAATTTTATTTGCAGGTTTTGGAGGGTACACCCTAGTGGACAAAATGAATTTGAAGTTAGAAATGGTTTTGAATCATATGGAGTCAACATAGAGAAAATGAGTTGTGCATGTAGACTTTGGGATGTATCAGGGATACCATGTGTCCATGCCCAAGCATCTATCATGTTAACTCACCAGGATCCAAAGACATTTATCAACAGGTGGTTTTGTAAGGCGATGTATATTTCAAGTTATAGTTCTAACATTATACCTTTCAATGGAAACAATTTACGGGAAGAAGCTCCTTATATTAAGCCCTTACCCCCTGGTGAGGAGGATGCCAGAAAGGCATGTCTCAGAGAGGGGTGACAAGTTCTCCCAAGTGTCCTCAAAGGGCAGAACTGTCCAAAGTCTAAACTGTAAACAAAAGGGGCACAACCAGAAAAGATGTAAAAATCCACATGTTGAACCAGATCCTAAACCCAAAAAGAAAATAGGTAGGCCAATATTGGACCCTAGTCTAATCCAATGGACAAGACGTGGTTGAGAGGGGAGGGAGGAGGGGAAATAGAGGAGGTGGTAGGGTACCCAGAGGTGGGGGAGGGGTACCCATAGGTGGGGGTGGCTTTCATAGCTGGTTTGAAAGAGGCGAAACCTCAAATACAGTACCATCCCAAAAAAGGGTCAATAAGCAATATAACTCTAATGAGATGGTGGATGTAGATGTAGTGAGTGATGGAGATGGACTGGATATGGCAGATATGGACTACATTATACAACAAATTACACAGTTGAGGGAATCATGTTACACTGATGTAGACATTATGACATGCTTTGGAATTACAAAAGCTCATTTACAAGAGTTTGGATATGTGGTAAGGTTTCACTTAGTGTTTATGTATATAATTCAATGTTTTTTTACTAATTTTATTATTATTATTTTATTTTTTTAGGCTGCCAATGTTGAATGTGGACTGGAATGAGATGGAAAAGGTAATGAAGAAGAAGAAGGACATGGACAAGGAGATGGAGTGGAAGGAGGTGGAGAGGGACAATGTAATGAAGAAGAATAAGGATATGGATAAGGAGATGGAATGGAAGGAGGTGGAGATGGACCAGGTAATGAAGAAGAAGAAGGAGATGGAGATGCGAATGAAGAAGAAGGTGGACAAGGAGAAGGAGATGGAGAAGAAGAATATGGAGAAGGAGATGAAGGAGAAGGAGAAGGGGATGAAGTGGAAGGAGTTGAAGATGAAGATGTTCAAGGAAATGAAGAAGGTGGAGAAGGAGTTGATGCTGTTCCAGTTAATGATCCAGTACAACAAGGCATTTTCGGAATAATATGCAACAAAGAACAAGGAGACCCTCATAGAGGATCATTCTTTAGAAGCTAAAAGAGAAGGTGGTTGACCCTCTTGGTATAGGAATGTGTCAAGCTAAGGCATTTATTTTAGATTAAGGATAGGGGTTATATCAATTTGGTGCATATTATCTTTTGGTTAGTATTTTGTAAACATTGTTGCATATCATCTTTTAGTTCATATTTTGTAAAAGGTGGTACTATGTAAACTGTTGCATAGCATCTTTTGGTTCATATTTTGTAAATGGTGGTACATATCCACCTATATTGGATCATATTTTGTAAACAATAACTAGTAGTAAGCAATGGTCGGAATTGGTTAATGTCATATTTTAGTTCAAATTTGGTTGTGCAGGTTAGCCTTGGTTAATGACAGTGTTATTATTCATATTTGGTTCATTGCAGGTTGTACTTTGATTTCACCATAATTTAATACAACATTAGTAAAATGTTGATTACATTGCAAAAGAAACAACATTGTACATATGGACTACATTATCTTAAAATACAAACCAATACATAAACCCAAAATAAACCACATCATTGACTACCCTGGAACAACATCACATGCACTTTGCACTTGAGCTGGAACAACTTCTATTACTGCTTCTTCCATTTGTTCTACAACATCTCCATTCTACCCATTGTGCAATTGTAAGAGCAAGTCCTTGTACTACTGATTAGGGAGTGGAGGATCCACCCAATCAAAGAATTTGCAATCCTTACTCGAATCTTGGATAATCCAAGATTAAAGAAAGAAAAAAACCTAAAAGATGAAGAATTTCAACATTAACAACTAACCCTATAATTTGGGCATCCAATGAATCTTCTTCCAGGATTTTCTGTCATCCATGAAGTCCACCTTCCAACCAAGTCACCATAATCGCAATGTGTCCTTTGAGGGGGATTGAACCTTCTCATAGTCTTACTTCCAACAGATGAAGAAGACGACATTCTCGTCTTTTCCTTTGAAAAATACGAAGCTAGGGTTCATGGGGATTGAAGATCTGGAGCTTAAGTAAGGTCGAAAACTCCACATAAGCCTCTCATTTAATGAATCAGTGGTCAACGTAAACATTTGGTGCCACTTCACCAAGCAAACCGGCTGCACCAGAAAAAAGGTCAGAAGTATCGATAAATACCGGTAATTAGGGCTTTTGTGTCAAAAAAAAATTAGTTTGGGACTTTCGTGTCAACTTGATGAAAATATCGGGACTTTACTGTGTGTGTGTATATATATATATATATATATATATATATATATATATATATATATATATATATATATATATATCCCTTTTCAATTATAAAATCTTATCATAACATACATTATACACACATATACATACAATATACACATATTCTATCATAACATACAATATACACACATACAAATACACTTATACACACACTTTTGCACATATATTTTTTCATACATACAAATACATTTCATATACAAACACATATATTTCATAACAAACACCTACATTTCATATACATACATTTTTTCATATATATATATATATATATATATATATATATATATATATATATATATATATATATATATATATATATATACACACACACACACACCTACATTTCACATAGAAATACACTTATACACACATTTTCACATACACTTTTTCATTCATACACATAGATATACAATTTTTCATACACATTCATACATACACATTTGAATATACATTTTTACATATGTATTCATACATTTCACATACATAGATTTAAAAAAAAAAAAAAAAAAAAAACCTGTCAAATTAACTGTTGCCGGAAAACATAAGCTGTTGCTGGATATTGAAGTCGGTGGTGACGACGGTGGTGTTGTGGTGGTGGAATTCACCGGATATTCAAAGCACCAAAATAATGTAATTAGGGTGAAATATTGGCAAGAAAACAAAAGAAAGAGAAAACGCACGTTGTCGAAGGTTATTGTTGTCGCCGGAAAAAGTCAGAAAACACCGGAAAACGAAGGCCTAAAAGCAATCTCTGGTTAGTGGTGGTTTGTGTTGGTGTACTACACTGGAAAATCGAACCACAAAACGGTAGTGATCATCGTCGTCGGAGTTTTGGGAGAGGGAGGAAAATGCGTAGGAAATGGGGTGTTTGGGACGAAGGGGGATCAAAAGGAGCTTGCATTTAGCGATGACACCAGAGCAATAGTGACGGCATGTTGGAGGAAAAATCACGCGCCTTTCTACCGTGATTATTAAATGTCCAATCCAAAAATAATCGAACGACCAAGATTACATTTACGCGGATCACCATCAATAGCGGAGACATGTCATCGCAATTGGTATCGCCTCTAATACCTCCTATGAGATTAAACCCTAACCGATGAGTCAGTATAACGGCGTACAGTATGGATCAACTTTCGTGTGGTACGAGAGGATTGCCGGTGGAAGGTCATTAGCAACATCGTCTATAGCGATGATGGTAACCTTTAGCAGCGACATTTTCTAATGTCGCCGCTAAAGGTTACCGTCGTCGCTATAGACGATGTCGCTAATTTGCTTATGTCGCCGCTAAAGGTTACCGTCGTCGCTATAGACGATGTCGCTAATTTGCTTATTTCTTGTTATGGGTGTATGCTAAGGCATGGTAAGACATGTCACATAAGCATAACATAATGCTAAGACATGCTAAGGAGTGGTGGTGTGTTATTTGATTTTGAAAAAAAAAAAAACACCATTAAACAGCTAATCATAAAAAAACCATACACATTCTCCTCTCTATCTCTCTCCTCATGCTTGAACCAACGAGCTCATATTGATGCAAACCCTTAGCATGTGCTAAGGGATGGTGTTGGCGCATGCCAAGCATGCTGACGACTCCTCAGAGCCTTAGTGTTATGATTGTAAAAATAGGGATGACATCAAGTCATGTTTCACAAAGAAAAAAAAAAGGTCACAAATAAAAATCTTTTGTGCAATTATAAATAATCTCCACGAACTCTACGTGTATGTCAATTTACATCTCAGGACTTTAATTGTTTGTATAAAAATAAAGCAGGGTTCATGATATAGAAACGGAAAGTAGTACATACATATTGGAAAGGTATTAGAACAAACAAAAGAAGAATGTTTTGTGAACAAGTTAGAAACTTAAAATAATCAAAATCTTGAACTTTGATGATGATAAAATTTGACGGTTTTGACTTTTTGTCAAAGTCAGACATCTAGCATAAAAATGTAACTACTTGGAATATCTTCTATATATGTTAAAAAATTGAGTTTGGACTATAAACAAAAAAAAAATGGATCCACTCAGCTTGATAATAATCATTTAGCCATAACATAACCGCTTTTTGGTAAAAATCTAACTTTAGACGAGAATTTGAAAAATTATATTTATGATTAAGAATCTAATTGAAGTTTGCTATTTGGGAAAAAACAAATATTGTTACATCATAATGATACTTTAAACCACAAACAAGGTGATTAAGAAAGGCATGGAATGAAATTGTGAATTCCATCACTAATAATAAAAAAATGCAATGGGTAAAATGGTTATTAGTGTGTGCTTATGCAAAGGATCTTAAAAACATGGACAAAGTCAAATTTTTTGAAGCTATTAGATGGTAACATTAAGTTTGAAAATACATGTGTTTGGTTAAACATCATATAATACATCATTTAGATATAAAAGACTAAAATATAGCAATTTTAGTTAAGCTTGTGTTTTGCGTGCCACAGCTAGCTGATAAGCTAGCTTATTTTTCGAGTTTTTTTTATGTTGTTGTGTTTGGTAAGTCAAAAAGTAGCTGATAAGCTAGCTTTTTGAAAATCTACTTATACTAGTTTTTTAGGAGTTTTTTTTTTAAATTTCCAAATACACCCCTTAATTAATTATATAAACGCATGCTCTTACATGTCCTTTTATGTAATTTTTTATATTTCAACTGACTTTTCAGCTAGTTTTACCAAACGTCATTTTTTATCAGTTAACTTTTCAGCTATCAGCTAAGATTTTAAGAACTAGTTTTTCAGCTATCAACTACTTTTTCAGCTAACAGTTAACTTTTCAGGTAGTATGTCAAACATACTCTAAGTTGTTGTTATAAATATAAAACTTGAAAATTTTGGAAATGACTTAAAACTTGAATATATTATTATTTGGCATGTAGAAGGAAAGATATTAAAAGGTTTGGATGAATAAAATAGTCATTTTTCTTAAAATTTAAAAATATTAAAACTTGAATGGTTAAAGTAGATAAATATACTAAACATATATTGTTTAATTATATGATATGGAAGTAACCCACATCTTAATAAAATCCGATGCTTGGTTTGTTATGAAAAAAATGAATACGATCGTTGCAAAACTGGAACACAACAATTTACAACTTAACAGTAATAATTTAGATCGTTTAGAAACTAATTGTAATATAAATGATCTACTAAAAGTCAATTAAGTAATACAACTCTGTACATTGTTTCAGTTAAAACTATGAAGTCATTGCATGTAGCACTTTCTTGTTACGAGTTAATAATCATATTTGTTATTTGTTATGATATAATATCAGATACTGTAATATAAAAACATGCTAATTGTTTTTTTTTTATTGTAAAAACGCAGACAAAAAAAAACAATATTGATAATAAAACAATAAATTAATCGTTTTCACATGTTGGTAGTAATGTTTACCATCGTTTTCGATTCTATAATATTCCAGACATCTGCCCTCTTTATTCTAACTTCAATCATGTCCTTTTTTAAATAATGTGTCGCATCACAATTCACTTTTTTCCGAAAATAGTTAACTTTTTATATTTATCCCGTTGTTTATAATTAACACTTGTTCTAGTATATTATGGTATATATATGTTTTCTTCAAATTTATTAATTAAATAGTAGTAAGTTACGTATGAGAAGAATAACCAAATTTTGTATAAAGTCAAATGTTGCATTTTCAGTATGTTAGAGAATCTTATCCGACTTTTAGTGTGAATACAAACAATCTAAATAATGATTATGAACCGTCTCTTGTAAGTTACAATACAACTTTTAGTTTATGTTTCTTCTCTAAATGTTGTGTATTCTCTTGACTTTTAGTGTGAATACTAAACACAATCAGATATCATTACCATTTCTCTAATTTTGGAAAGGCGAAATTCTATTAAAGATTAACAACAGTGTTAGAAAAAGGAACTTTGTTACAAAATGACGATGTCTCATCTACTTTGATATATTTGTTGTATTTTGCTGGTTGTTTTGTTTTATTAGTTGTTCACTATCTAAAAGAAATGGAAGAGCGTCCTCGGAGAAAACATGAAAAGTACGAAGAAATCTGTCGAATAGAACATAAGAGTTTGAACATATACCTTGAAAAGAATGTGAATCGCATGAGGCCCATCTCCAAGAAAATCCGAGTGCTATTCTATAAAATCATTGCAAGGCACTGCGGAAATCAACACATTCAGCCCTAACCGAGTTCATGAATTGTGGTCAACAAACCCAATGAGCCGCAAGGTATGCTGGTCAAGGTTTCATAATTACTTTATCAGAAGCGTTGCGTTTACATGTAACTATCAATACATCTACGAAAAATTGACCACATCCTATGATTGCGACTCATTGGAGTAGTTGTGTGTTTTATATATTTTATTATTAAATTTTAATTTTATATTTGTGTTTATTGTTGTGTAGATACTAAAATTAAGGTTTTTTTTTTTTTTTTTTTTTTTTTTTTTTTTTTTTTTTTTTTTTTTTCCGAAAATAACGACGACCAACCGTTGCAAATATGTCGGTAGATCCCTATAACTACTATGCACATGTAGCTAAACTGTCACAATGGTGTTCGTCGTTAATCAGTCACTATATTATACGTTACTAAAGCATTCGTCACTTTTTATTGTCAATCTGTGACACATCTATCGCAATTTGGATGCTTTAACTTTGGTTTCATAGTTTTTGGAAATTAAAAATTTTTGTGGTTAGATTATACTTCCGTCCCTATTGTAAATCACATATAGATTAGCAGAGTAACGACAAAGTTTGTCGTATGAGAAAGACTATCACTACTAAAAATACGAGCTTCAACGATAGAAGTATCCAGAAATCCGTCGCTATAGACCTTCGGTGACAGAATGAGCCAACAATTGTAACGTCTGTGTTTCTGAGCTTGTCATTAATAGCAATGTATTAGTCTACGTTAACCTTTGTAACCCATTTTGAAATAATAAGAATGTATTATTTGAGTATTATATGTTTTGTGTTTAGTTGTGTGGCTTAAATGAATTAAGAATAACAGAGTTTTTTTGTCTCGGCCTACTAAAAATAATATATAAGTAATATATTTATAATATATTAAAAATAAAGTCAAAATTAGCCAATGGAGTCTAAACGAGAGTTGTAGATCATAATCCCACCTACACGTCAATATAAATAACGTCGAAAACGGAGTTCGTATGCGAAAGTTATGAATTTCTGAAGTTCGGGGCGTGAAACCCAAAACTGTCAGATACCACGACGTGGCAAGTCTTCTGACACCTCCTGGAGTCCCCCAGACGCAACTTGCGATGACGCATGCAGTGACGACCAAGCCCACGATGTGGAAAAAGGTGCCACGATGTGGCAATGACAAATTTTGCCCTATAAATAGATTTGAAGGGCCAACCGTTTAGGGTTGCTATTTTCTCTCATCTCTCTCCCGTTTTACCTCGATTTACATGCAAGAAATATCCCGAAGCCCCGGTATCATCGCGAGTCCCGAAGCCCGAAGATCCCAAGAAGAAAAGAGTTTCTGAGCCGAAGCTCTGCCCGCGAGGAGCCCAGTTTGTGTGAAGATCTTCCAGATCTACCAAAGAATACTACTTCTACAAGTCGTAGTGATGTCCGATCATCTTCTGATCAAGTGCGTGTGTAGTTATTTTCTTCTAACGCATAATTATGAAGTATTTTATACAAAATATGTGTTATGTGTATAATTTGTTGTTATATGTGTGAATGTATATTCACTATCTTCAATCTCATAGATATGATTTATTCTCTATGAAATACGTGTTATGTGTATGTGTCTCATCTGTTGTTTGGAATATGTATTGAATGAGATTGCTATACATGTTTTAACCTATGTATAAATATATATATATATATATATATATATATATATATATATATATATATATCTACTAATATGTTGGGTAGAACATGGGTATATAGTTGATGTGTGATATATACAGATGAGATACCTTGATGTTGTTTTTGATTCAGTCATCTAGCGGAGTTTAGATGACGACCACAAACTTTTTCTAGATAGTCTTGTGGAACGCTAGCAGGCTCGCCACCTGTAGGTGTTAATGAACTTGGGTGTTCATTCGTTGTACTCCATCCCCCTCATGGTTGCCTTATTTGACATATATTGCTGGAAAACCCCCGAATGTATGTGTTGTCGCCCCGATGAAATATTCTAAGACTAGGTCCCTTGTGTTAGTTGTTTTAGGGACGTAAAGTGAGAATAACGGGAATGAGTAATTGGATTATTGTTGGTTGGTGGAATTAAATATAATTATTTACTGTGGGTTGAAAACCCTATATGCTCACCAGGCTCCCAAGCCTGACCCACTCAGTTTATTTGTATTACAGGAAGTGGCGCAAGGGCATAAGATGAATGAATCATCAAGTTGTTTTGTTTACAAGTTTGTATATATATATATATATATATATATATATATATATATATATATATATATATATATATATATATATATATATATATGTTGAATGACTTGTAATGTTATCGTTTATGCTTTATGGTCTGTATCGGAACATGACATCTTGCTCCCCACGGTCTTTGCCTCATATGCTGACACGTGGTCTTCGCATGCCCAACATAAAACTCCAGATGCCCTGCGTATTGAGTATGCATCGCATACATCGAAGTACGCCCTACGGTCTCCCATAGCACGGTTCTGAAGCAATCCACGGTGCCCCGTCCGAAGAATGACATGTACCCCCTTACGTGCAGTATATCACCGAGGGTACGCCCAACGTAGTCCGAGGATCAGTAGCTATAAATAGAGGTGTGAGGCTGCTTCAATTCTCACACCTTAAACCTCATTCTTTCTCTCTCTACTCTCTCGCTAGCCCTCCTAAACACCCCAAGCCCTAGGAAACTTCCCTAGCGCTAGAATAAATCCTCGGAGCACCCGAAGGATCCAAGAAAAAGTGTTTTTTGGCTCAGAAGGTTCCGCCCCCGCAGATCTCGGTTTCTAGCAAACCTCCCGGTAAGTAAGTAATGTTTACCCTACTTTAAGTATAACTTATGTTTAAGTTCATTATCGTTATTATGAACCTATAAACAAGATTTATCAGTGATTCCAAGTCGTTATGCTGATTGATCTACCTACGAGGATGATGTCTAGACTATGATTTAGTGAGGTGTTTAAAGTAGGATTTACAAATACTATACTTCTTATACCAAACGGATGCTACCTTCGATATGATCCTACATGGTTGTTCCTTACTTGATAAATCATGAAAGTAGACTTTGATTTAATGATAAATCTAGACTAATAATTAGTCATGGTAAATTTTAGAGTAAAATCTAGTGGTACTGATACTAGGTTTTGTCGAAGGAAAATAGAATTGCTAGAAGCAAAGCGCTGCTCGAATTTTGAGTCGTCACTTTAACAAGTGAGTGCATAGTTATTTTCATCTTACACATAGATATGAAGTATTTAATATAAATTGCGTGATATGTGTGCATATTATTTGTGTTCCTGATATCTATGCTGGATGAACGATTTATATATGTTTTTAATGATTTAACTGTATATGTATTTTATATCTACGAATATGTTGGGTAGAACATGGGTAGATAAACGATGAGGGGTGAAAGATGATATAGATGAATACTGGCAGCTGAGCCACGATGTAAAAATGTGAGAGATGAAAGATGATATAGACAATGATAGTGTAAGATGACGAGAAGCCTTGAAGCAAACAATGGCCCAATCATCTATCAGAGTATAGATGACAACCACAGACTATTCTAGACAGTCAGTAGAACACTAGCAGACTCGCAAATTGTAGGTGTTGTGAACGACATGTTCACCAGATGTACTCTAAATATCCTAGCAACTACTCCTAATGGATAATATTGGCAGATGTGCCTAACTTTTGAACTACGTTTTCACCGGATGCATTCTAAAAACCTTGGCAACTATGGAATTAGTGTCTCATGAAAGAACATTGGCAGTTATGCCTAACATCTGTAGCTATGGACTTAGTACCTATTATATAAACCCTGGTAGCGCTGGACTTCCTGCCTATTCCTTAGTATAATCCTTCGGAATGAATAGTTAACCTTGATCTCCTTCTAGCTAGATCTTTCTATATTTGAGTTTTGGGGCCATTTTAGCATGTTGGTGTTTCATTTCGGGTGTTTAACCAAGATCCGAAGTTGCAACTTCAGATCTAGGCTCATCTTGGTCCTTATAATCATAAAGTTTCAGCCTTTAGCATGATAGTGCCTTTCCCTTATCTAGAACCTCTTCTTTAGCTTGATTTGGGCAATTATCACCTTGCATGTACGTAAAGTTTGCAAGTTTACGTTGGAAGTATGCCTTAGGAGCTTAGATTTGCATTATGCAACTTTAGGGTGGCTTAAAATCATCTGAATGGAGAAAGGACTGAAGGGACTCGACAAGTTACATGGCTAACTGGGTGAGTCCGATGAAGATTAACCTTGAGGGTTTCTGCATGAACTTGGTGAGTCAGCAAGATGACTCGACGAATCAATTAGGGTTTTGTCGACTTTTGGACACGCAGTGACTTGGCGATTTGTTTGGAAACCCGACGAGTCAACTGGGGATTTTACGACTTTTCGAGTTCTGGAAAGACTCGACGAGTTGGATCAACATGGACTGTTGACTTTGACCAAGGGTTGACCAGTTCGACTTATGGGGGTATTTTGGTAAATTGGAAATTTATGGAATGATTTCATGGTGACTATAGGTGGTGGAGTCCATGGTTGTGATTCGAGAGTTTGAGCTTATTACTTCAGTTCGATGTTTGCAAGTTGAGTTTTCCTCACTATACTCAAGGGTCGAAGGCACCAAGGTCGGCCCTTTGGATTGTTATCCTGATATGTTATGCTAGTATGATTTGTTAGATCAGTATCCTGGTAGATAGGATGATAAATACTATTATGATCTATTAGATCAATATCCTGGTAGATAAGATGTTATTATGTTGATATGATCCGTTAGATCGGTTTATCTGTCTATAGACTGTTATGTGATTATTTGTTATATGTGCACATGTTTTATTGGTGGTTGAGGCTTATCTGCTTTGTGAGAAAGCCAATAGACCTGGGCATTCCAACTCAATGGTTGTGGTCCGTGAGTATTCCATCCCAAGGATGATTCGACTCGTAATATGTGGGCATACCAACCTGTTGGTTGTGGGCCTGGGATATTCCATCCCGAGGATGATTGGACCCATAGTATGCTGGCATTCCAATTGGATGGTTGAGGGCCTGGGGTATTCCAACCCGATGGTTGATTGGACCCATAGTATGTTGATTGTGATTATATTATATCATTGTATGTATGGGTATTTTGGGGGAACTCACTAAGCTTTGGGCTTACAGTTTCAGTTTTGTTTCAGGTGCATCACATGACCGCGGGAAGGCAAAGGCATAATCGTACAACTCCTCACATTTATAAATTTTTTTCTAGGATACTTGGATATTATACTATTTTTGAAAACAAGTTTATAATATTAGATGGTTTTGAAATGTCTTAAAAAGTTTAAATCTGACATGATTTTTTATGGATGTTACAAACAACCCGGACATAAGGGTTGACAGGGATAGGTATATGTATAAGAACTTCTTTGGTGCCAAACCACCAAGTCTTTTGGAAGCCCAAAGCCAGTGGAAATTATGGACTGAATCTCAGAGGTGGAGATGGTATTTAAAAGCTGCAATTGCAACGATAAGCAAAAGACCGCCTTTGCAGTCAGACAACTAAAGACTAGATTTTTAAGTTAGACTAGATTTTTAAGTTAGTGGAAGTTGTTGGCAAATGCAATGCCATGGGGAGAAGCCATGCAGATGTCTTGGGAAGTATTCATGAAGCAGTTGAAAATGCAATACTACTCAGAGATTGATCTGATAGACCTAAACAAAAAGTTTCAGAACCTGAAGAAAGGGAAGATGAATGTTGATGAGTATGCCACCAAATTCACCAAGAGGGTGAAGCTGTTTCCCTACTTGGTGCCTACTGAGGTCTCCAAGATAGATATGTTTGCTAACGGACTGCAAACAAACTTTAGCCCAACGGTCAAAATGACAACTACTTTGAAGACAACCGTTAGAGCAGCTAAAAATGTAGAGACCCAGATAAGAGAAAAGAGTCTAGAAAAAATAAGGCAGAAGAAAAGAGAAAGTTTGAAAGATCTTCAAGGTCCAACGAGAAGAGAAAATTCTCGAAGTCTGGTTCGAAGAAGTGCGAAGGAGGAGGAGGTGAAACAAGATGATGCGATTAGTGCAAGAAGAAACACTTTGGAAAATGTGGCGAGGAGGTAACATGTTTAAAGTTTGGAAAGAACATTGGAAGCTGCGCCTAATGTATAATATTGGCAGCTATGCCTAACTTTTGAACTATGTGTTCACCGGATGCATTCTAAAAACCCTGGCAGCTATGGACTTAGTGTCTCATGAAAGAACATTGGTAGCTATGCCTAACATCGGTAGTTATGGACTTAG
The DNA here is from genome assembly GCF_052625555.1 of Lactuca saligna. Taxonomy (NCBI): domain Eukaryota; kingdom Viridiplantae; phylum Streptophyta; class Magnoliopsida; order Asterales; family Asteraceae; genus Lactuca; species Lactuca saligna. Next base: position 186,366,324 of record NC_136418.1, read on the forward strand.
TACCTGTTATATAAACTATCACAACTAGCAAATTAGGGTTGAGATTGTGACTCTTGTTCAAACAATCCCTCTATCTAACCTTTTTTCATTAAGCTATTGAAGTCCAAAACAACAATGTTATATGAATACATGTGCATACACAAAGAGTCAAGTAGTAATAACCTCATGCAAGCCCAAAACTTGATCCAATAGCTAAGCCCAATCAACTTTTGGGCCTTGACCCAAGAGTTCTTGGCCCAAACACTATAGGCCAAAAACCCATTTCCTATGGGCCTTATTGGACCAAAAACTCTCTTATTGGGACCAATTAAGTCCAAAAGCGCATACACACTCCAAACTGAAAACCCAACTAAGAACATAGGTTGTTTTTGGCCACCCTGAAACCGAAAACCCCCTTGAGAAGCCCCTAAGGCCGAAAAACTCCAAGGGTTTTCGGTTGGGAGTCAAGAAAAAAAAAATAGAAAAGGAAATATCAAAAAGGGTGACACCTCACTATTACCCCACAAAACATCAACAAAATTAACCATCATATATCCATGCATGTGTACTAATGACCAAAATACTTCTATGCTAATTATTCAACATGTTTCTAAGATAATTATCCATCAAATAACAAGAAATCAATCCTACCACCCCCATAAATTCCGTTCATACCTCCCCCCCTCTCTATTCATCTTCATCTCTCACTTCATCTTCTTCATTCCTCCACAACCCTCTCAATAACAAGTTCAAGTCTTCCAAAGATCCATCCCTCCAAGTTGGTTCTTAGGATTTTTGTTAAGAATCCTTGTTAATATAGTATTTTTATGTACATTCATACTAGTTTTGTTACATTTATACACATTTATATGTGTTATTATCCATAGGGTAATATCATCTTCAAGTGTTCTTCAACCATTTTCACCTCTTTATCCACTAAGAAATCCACTAAAGGTGAGTTCATACCCCTTAATTTTTGAGTTTTTCCAAGTTTTAGGGGGGAATACAAGTAAAAAAAAATCCTATTTGCATGATCTAAAGGCTTTGCAAACTAAAAATACAAGTTATATCACTAAAACATATCTAAGCTTAAAAATCAGGTTTTTACAGAAAAGTTGTGGTCTTTTCACAGGCCGTTTTTCCTTTCTTAAAGTTAAGATATTTCAAAACTATTCAATATGCAAATATTTCAGGTCCATACATTTTTAAGGACTACTTGCACGCATTCATATGATTTTTCTACCATTTATGGTGATTTTTACAAATCTGTCTATCATTTCAGAACATTTCCATACCAGTCTTAAAAATCAACGTTTTCACTCTAGTTAGGAACAACTTAAGGTTAGGGAAAATATTATGGACAAAGTAGACTCATTTTCTAAGCTCTGAGAGTTTATGGATCCAAATTTTGACTTACGATGATTTTTCTATAATTTTTCTAAAAATAGGGATAGAAAATTTAAAAACTAGAAATTGTCCCCATCATACTAAATGTTTTATAGTTTTGTTTAGAAGTAAGTTTATGTGTTATAATCTTTTAAAACATCTAGACATGATAACTTACATGTGTTTATATATTTGATTATATTATAGTCATTTACTAATTTATTGGATTTTAACCCAAGAATATTATGTATTAACAACATATATTACTACTAGACAAGATCTCAATTTGTTATTTATATAAAGTTTACATAAATAGTTTTACACAAAAACATACAAGACAAATGATTGGTAGTACAATTTTTGTGTCATAAAAATCATGTCATGAGATTTTCAAATAATGCAAGTTCTTTATTATCCAAGAAAAAGGGAGTCGTAGTTCACGTAAATCTATTAATGCTCTTGTGAGACGTTCCTTCACCGTACATACCTAGCGTACACCTTAAGCCATGCATTATAACTAGAGTCTCTGTAACATCCCGAGCTCAAGGGTGCAAAGTTCAGGGTTTAAAGTGAAAATGTGAATGATCAACTCGGCGAGTAGGGTCACGATTCTGGTCGTGTGTCTAGTGGCCAACTCGGCGAGTCGGTGGCTGGACTCGCCGAGTTGGTGCTGTGTGGAGAAAACCCTAATCCCAGGGTTTTAGCCTTGTATAAAGAACATAATACCCTCTCCCTAGCCTCTTTGCTCTCCCTTGAAGTCCAGAAACCCTAATATTCGTTGTGAGAGAATTAGAGAACATTTGGATCTTGAAGGAGTGTTTGTTGAAGAGATCTTTGAAGATTAAGAGGCTTGGAGCAAGGGGCTTTTCAAGGTTTTGACTTATTCTTCTGTTGGAGCCTTCTTTGGAGGTAATGATTCGTTGCTTGAGCTGTTATCCATCTAGATCTATCATTTGTGGGATGTTTGAGTGTATATCTAGTGCTATCTTGGGTTTGGAGGTTAGATCTGAGGTTGCTACCTCAGATCTAGAATAGTGATGATCCAAAAGATCATAAAGTCCCTGTTCAAGAGCTGTTGATGAATCTTTTAGCCCCACACCTTAGCCCAATAGTGTATTATGCTTAGATTTCCTTGGATTCACGTGAAGTGTGCCACTTTACGTGATGGATGGCTTGTATAAGAGTAGATATATGGATTGGGGACCCTGCATGGCTTGGAAAGCCTCTGTATGAGTTAAGAGCTAGTGGTACTCGGCGAGTCACATGGGTGTACTCGCCGGGTTGCATGAAGATAGGAAGAAACTCGGCGAGTTGGAAGAACAACTCGACGAGTTGGTTGAAGATAGCCTTGGACTCGGCGAGTCTCATCTTGAGGTCCGAACCTTTTCTGGTTAAGCTGAGAATCGGTGAGTCAAGGGATGACTCAGTGAGTTGAGTACGGTTTGACTCAGAGTTGTGGGACTCGGCGAGTCTTGGGGCGACTCGGCGAGTTGAGTCATGTTATGGGAGTTTCAGAGCATAGGGACTCGACGAGTCAGCGGGTTGACTCGGTGAGTAGAGTCAGCCAGGAAGGTTGGCTTTGACTGAGGACTTTGACTTTGACCAAGAGTTGACCAGTTGACTTCCATGGGTATTTTGGTTGTTATTGGTATTTATTGGTTTCAATGATTCAGTGGTGTAGTTCGTGACGGTGGTCGGAGCAACGTGATCTTGTTCTTCAGTCGGCAGTAGCAGGTGAGTCTTCTCACTATAAGTTACCTTGAGTGGTAGTTATGTGTGACCGGAGGGTCTTATGTGCTTACATTGAGTATTATGTTATATGTGATATGCTATGAATCATGTCTTTGTGATTTATGCTATGCGGAGTTTATGGACCGGACCGGAGGGTCCAACGATATAGACTGGACCTGAGGGTCCAACAATATAGACAAGACCGGAGGGTCCAACGATACGGAACTGGAATGTTCCGCTGAGACACACCGACCGGAGGGTTATATTGTAGCCTTGAGTGGCGTATGTGTTGAATGTGGTATTTTGGGGAACTCACTAAGCTTGGTGCTTACAATGTTTTGTGTTATGTGTTTCGGGTTTCTCAGGTTCACGGGACGACACCGGCTCGATTGTACACACCAGGGGAAGTGTTTGTTTTGAGGATCCTGGTTTATTAATTGATTGATCAAAAGAGTTATGTATTGCAACTTAAACAAATGGGATTTTTTATGAAAAGTGTTAAAGAGATAAACTATTTTAATTTTCAAAAAAAAAATTGTTTGGAAAAATTACGGTGTTACAGTCTCCTTGAGGGAGAGCAAGACCATTGGGTATATATCTATACGGGATTGACAACACCACACCTCAGATGTCTGTTACAGTTAGATCGGCAAGTATAGGGTGACAAATGTCTTAACAACTCCGACGCCTGAAGAACGTCATTTTAGGCATATCTGCCATATTAGCATGGTTATAAGAACTCACATAGAGATTAGCAAAACTATTTGGTTTACGGGAAGCTTACACTTCATTAGTTTTATACATAGAAATAAAACTATATACTATTTTCAGTACAACATTCACTTACATCTTGATCTTAGGGTTTAAGACTACAATTCATATATAATAAAATACTAGATTTTCTGGTAACATACATTATTACTTTACAAGGCAAGGATACAAAGGAAAAGATACAAAGAAATTACACACAATTATAGTTCATATTAAAGAAAATATCAGATTTTCTGGAAGTATACGAAACTATTTTTCACGAAATAGTTACAAACCTTTTTCATACAAAATGCTTATGAACACAGCAACATTCAATGCTGACGATTTGCAAAACCACTTGTATTCTCAGGAAAACAGTAGGCAGGTACTCAACCCTTCCTGAGGGTCGGCGTCATTGTTTCATGTTTTTTATACTTTTCGGTTATTTATATTCGACTTTTGAACAACAGAGTTTAGTAAACACTTTAATACTTGAAATCTCAATGTATGAATGTTTGTGTTGCTATGTTTCATTACTATTCAATTGTTATGATACTGTACATGAAGTCACTCCATCCGCCCCCAAACATTTCCTCCGTTCTGGTTTGTGGGTGTGACGGATTCGTATCAAAGCATTATTTATAGTGAACTAGTATATCAAACCATACAAGATATACAACTTTAAATGTAATTGGGCTAAAACAATTTGACTACAAATATACTTTTAAAATATAATAATATATTAAGTAAAGTAAAGTACATACAAGTTAGGACAGTGTCATAATGAGGGCATAATAAAAATAGTATGATGAGTTGAAGATCATTTAAATTTATGTATAAAAATCATGACTTTGGCAATCACATTAATGTGAACAACATAATCTTTTCATAAAATACTGAATTTTTTACATTCTTAATTAGAGTTTTACATTCTTAATTAGAGTTTTTTTATAAACTGCCACTGTCTTTATTGTAATAAAAAATAGAAAAAAAATTAAATCAAAATATTTCAGTCACCCTACAAATAACATTTGTACATTTGTAGCAAAATAATTGTTAGAACCCATAAAATTGTGTGTTTTTATCAATGTTCTAAAAAGCTCGTCACGGTTCCGACATGGTGCATCATGGCTCCAAAGTTTGTACTTGCCGCCGAGCTTTATCAAAGTGTCGCCTTAAGCCACATATGTATGTAAAAATGAATAATAGTAGAAAATACATATAAAATTATTAATTCTATACAAAATTTCCGTCTTAAGTCACACTTTACAAACGATATGGCTCGCTATGACTCAAAAAAGTTTGAGGTTTGACATTGCCGCCAAGTCACGTCTTGCGTTATTTAGAATATTGGTTTTTACCCATGTAAACATCACGTAGTTATTAGAGCATCTTTAACAATTAACCCATGTTATAATTTAAAGTTATTGACATCTTATTATCTATTAATTTTGATCTCTAAATAAATGATATCTCTAATGGTTAAATTTATTTTAGTAGTTTTTTCTTTTATAAATTAACTAATTTACTTTCATCTACCTAAAATGTTTTATACAACATCTAATTTAATTAATTCTTTTTTAAACATAAATTATGTCTTAATATGAAAATATATAATACAACTATATCAAGTTTTTATTTATATACCTAAAATATAAAAAATTATTATGTTTTAGTTATAAAAATACAATAAAAATATTGAAAAGATTATAAATTAATTATAAAATAAAATATATTTAAAATGAAATGTTCACTATATTGACCCTTCAATATATATTGAATGTTCAAAATAAAAAAATAAAATAAAAAAAAAGTTGTGTGTTCCAATAGTTTTAAGTAGTCATTTAAAAAAAAAAAAAGTAAATACCAACACACTATAAAAAACCTTCCATTAAAGATGTTTAAGTTATAACATAAGTAAAAATTATATATGATTAGAGAACTCATTTATTTTTAAATATATTGATACTATTACAAAAAGATAAATCACAACCTTTTTATTATTGATCCTAAATTTATGAAACAATGTTGTTACACATCCAACTTGTCATCGTCCACTAGCAAGCTGATTACGACAAATGAATAATGAGTCTAACGCTAAACCACCTTTCTGATGAGTACAATCAATTTGTGTCATTGAAAACTTAATTTTTGTGGGCTTACACAAGTCCTCGATCAGAAAATCCCCAACATGATAACGTAACCATTTTCCTTGCTCATTTAGAAACTTTTCTGATGTTACATGCTGGCCATTGGATACTGAAAATTGGAACCTAACAGGCTTGATGTTCCAACCATAGACTTGCGGAGTGATTGACGAGCATTGTCGGTTTTGCCCTTTGGATGGTTTTCCGAGTTGGAGACTGAAGAAAAGGCTATAACTCCCTGGTGGAAACTCAAACTCTATGTCTCCTTCTACTTCTAGCCACCATATTTGTTTGAGATATGCAATGCTGTAGAATCTACAATTTCATTATAAAACATTGTTAACAATTTGTAAAAGAGTTTACATTTTGTTTCTGGATTTATGAATACATGTATTGTATGAAGCAACAAAATTTTGATAAAGAAATATGAATAATAATTTTAATCAGTAAAATATATTTTATATTAAGGTAGTTTATCTTGGACGAAAGGAAAAGTATTGAGGTGGGACTTTGGAATTATTAAGTAATATTATATTAGTATTTGATATTTTCTTAATTTTTGTATTTATGTTTGATATAATTTTCATATTTTTTAGTGGTATCAACATAATAGTCAAACATTCTAATCTATAGATACATTTGAGCATTCTAATCCGTAGATACATTTGACTCATTTATGAGAATGACACAAAAATATATTAAATATTTTATATATTTCAAAGAAAATATCAATTATATTTCAAAGAAACAAAATTTGATCCATAAGGCATGTCAAAAATTGAGACTTTATTCCAAAATGTTTTGGACTTGCACGTGTGGTCCAAAATAAAAAATTTATTGTAAGTTTGTTTCAAAAAAATTTAAACCTTTTATAATGATGGATTTGCTTTTGGTATTTATCCTTTTCCATTTTTTAAAATTATTTTATCATTTTTCTAATTGAAAAAAGAAGACAAAAAGAAACACCCCACCCCTACCCACCTACTCACTTCTTCTCTAGATTGATTCTAGCAGATGACGGTGGTAGTTTCGGACAGTCGCCCCCTTTCTCAGTTCTACGTAGCCACCTCAGATCGAAGCTAAGGTTTGCACATGTTTACAGATCTGCTAATCAACTATCTTTTTCCTTCTCCGCGCGATGTCGGCACCTCCAAGATCTAAACGAGATCGGAACTAGGGTTTTCTCACTTCCTCCCCCAACTCCTCTTCTCCATCTCCTTTTCTATATCTTCATCTGGAATCCATGTTTTGAAAACCGGATCGGACCGGTCGGTTCGAACGGTTCTTAAATGCCAAAAAACCAGTATTTATGTGAACCGGTAAAAAGCGGTCCGGTTGAACCGGCAAAACCGGTCAAAACCGGAAATTTAAAAAAATATTTATTTTTTTCATTTTTTATATTTTTTATATAATTAAATATAATTATGACATCATCCGGTTTTTCTGGTTTTTGAGACCGGTCTGACCGGTTGGACCACTTGAACCATCGAACCAGTAAGACGACCGGTACACCATAAATCAAAATTGTAAGGTAATATATATGTAAGGTATTTATTAGAAAATGTTTATATATGTAGTGTATTCAATACACTAAAGCCTCATTAATTTTAATAATTCAAAAATTTTCTCATTTTTCTTATAAATTCAATCATTTCAAATTGTTAAAAATTCATATTTAATTTTTTTTAAATAAACTCGTGTAATTAGGGATGTAAACGAACTGAACGTTCGGCGAACCATTCGTGAACTGTTCGTTTATTTAATAAATGAACGAACATGAACAAAAATTATCGTTCGTTTAGTTCAATGAACGAACATGAACAATGGTCTCGTTCGTTCATTTATGTTCGTGAACATTCGTTTATGATGTTCGTTTACATTCGTTTGTTTAAGTTTATTTATATTCATCTATATTCAAATTTTTTTTATTATATTGCTATATTATATGTTCGTTTATGTTCATATATGTTCAATTGTATTTTTTTTTATCTTTGTTTGTTTATGTTCGTTTAGCATGTTCACGAATATAAATGAATGGACATGAACAAAATAATTTGTTAAACGAACGAACATGAACAAGAAAATCTCGTTCGTTTATCCGTTCGTGTTCGTGTTCGTTTGTTGTTCGGCTAACTTAAACGAACGAATATGAACAAAACCTTGTTCGTGTTCGTTTGGTTCGTTTACAGCCCTACATGTAATAGATGAGTCTCATACTTAGTGTATATTAGTGTGTGTGTGTGTGTATATATATATATATATATATATATATATATATATATATATATATATATATATATATATATATATATATATATATATATATATATATATATATATACAACCAAGTCATATTAAATAAAACTAAGAAAATCCATATCTCTGTCATAGAAGCAATTAATGTGATATTACGAAATACACCAGTTGCAGTTTGATTATGTATTCTATTTCTTTAAGGAGTATTTATTTTATTTAAGTAATTTAATAATATATTCATTGCTGATGTTACGAAGATTAATTTCGAGATTGATACACTGGGAAGTAGCTGTCAGATATTGATATCACAATTTGAATCACTATTAATTGTAGCTCTTACATTTCACATACTTATGACTGATACGTGGATTGTTAAATAACAAACACTTAATTTTCAAATTATATACTTTTGTCTCGGGGTTTCAATGATTATTAATTCCCCTTCAAAAATGAAAAAAAAAAAAAAGGAAACTAAACGAGAAAATTAAATGAAACCTTGATTGGAGCGTGGGAATGTGACTCCAGTATCTGCGATCATCGATGCCTGTTATCTTCATCCCCTTCCAGGAAACCAGCATGCACATTCCTCCGCTTTCTTTCTCTATCCACACTTCCTGCATCACCCTGCCTCCATTAATGGCGTTTCGTGTGGTGTGTGTAATTGTGTGTGTGTGTGAGAGAGAGAGAGAGAGAGAGAGAGAGAGAGAGAGAGAGAGAGAGAGAGAGAGAGAGAGAGAGTTCCTACCTTTGTACCACTGGAGAAGCGAACGGGAGAACACAAACCAGCATAAATGTCTTTCTTCCCGAAACATGCAAGATTCCCATCGTACAACACCAGTTTCCTGGCGAGAATCCGATAGTTTTCAGGCAACTTGGATTCCCATATAAAATCAGCAGACGATGCATGATAAAAAGCCCGATTGGTTCTGGCCAGGTTACAGATATCAGGTGGGTCTAAGTATGCCAGAACCATAGCCAAACAGTTCTCCGGTAACTCTCCAAGACCCGGCAATCGTTTTCTACTATTCTTCGCCGGATCAGATCCGTCCTCGTCGGCGGTGGAAAAACCAGACCCCATTGCTTTGGAGATTAATGTTACTTCATGTTATGACTTTATGAGAAGAAAGGAAATGTGTGTGAAATGTTAGATTAGGGTATAGGTGTGACCATAGACATTGTTGGCCAATGTGAATCACGCATTCATATTATATTAACATGTATATCTGTTACGATAAGAAAATCTAATTTGATCATATGCTTATTTGGTTGTATATATAATCTTAAAAAAATCTTTGGAGCTATACTTTGAAAGATAAACTAAAACATTTGGATTTAAATTTTTATTTCAAATTTATATAAACTTTTATAAGTTTAATGATTTATTTAATGACAAATTGCATAAAATTTCGATTTTTACATTTTGTTTTATATTTCACAATTAAGTAATTAAGTTTATAGTTTTGTTGCAAATTTAACTAACCAACCTATCTGTTTCTTGTGTTTCATATTTCTCATTTGTTGATTACATGTTTGTTTCTAGTGTTTCATGTTTCTTATTTGGTGATTAGGCAAAAAACTAATATGGCTTTCATATGTAATCTTAATTGGCAAACATTTGAATTAAATTGAATTCTTGCTTAGATCTCTACTCACTTTTCATTATTTATTCTTTTTTTTCTTCATTTAGGACATCATGATTTTGTGCAACGGTTTTTTAAGATCATTCAAATAATTCATCATTCAGAGTGATGTAAAAAGAGAAGGAAGGTTGCCCAAAGTAACATCTCCTAAAGGAAACCTCTTTGCATTGTTTACACACCACTCTAAGATGATGAACCACTTGAGCGTCCTTAGAAAACCATAATGCACATCATCATCATGCTCTAAGAGATGAAAAGAAGAAGCGAGGGGAAGTGAGTAGAGATCTACGTAACAATTCAATTTAACCTAAATGTTTGTCACCAATGATCGAAAGTCGTATTATCTTTTTGTCTAGTCAGCAATTGAGAAACATAAAACATTTGAAGCCAACCGATCGATTGGTTAAATTTGCAACAAAATTGTAAACTAAATGACCTAATTGATAAAAATAAACACAATGTCAAAATCAAAAGTTTATTTAAACTTAATGTCTTTTATACAATTTGCTACTTAATTAATTACAATTTCTTGCGTCTTAATTTCTTATATAACCGATATAACCTCGTGAGTTTCTGTTATATAACAACCTAATGATATAATTATCAACATGTTAAAGCACTGATACGAGTAAATATCATAAGTATAATTATTGGATGTACGTGTAGGTCAAATGTGTGATTATTGTTCCCCAACTAATTAAAAAAGTTGAACTTTTTTGGTTTGGATCCATCGATCATCTGATATGATATGAGTGTAGAAACATAATAATAAATTCTGAGTGTTGATATTCATATTCGCAATGAAAAAATCTAAGTGAATATTAGCATGTTTAGTGGAAACGTGCTTTCATGGAGTCCACAAACTCACAAATAATTGCACCCATATAATTAATCCTACATATGTTCTTTGTTTTTATTCAAGGTTTTGATCATATGAATCTCTCTCTATATATGGATATGTATCTTTGTTTCTTTTCTTATCACATAAATAAACTTATGTAATAAAACTATGTATTAGAGATGACAACGGGAGCTCGGATTGGACGTAGTTGGATAACAAGTTAAAAATAATTATTTTTTGTCAGGTTAAAATGAATTTGGTCGGTTGGCCTACAGCATATTTTGGTCTATCATATATTTTTTTTAATAAATAACTTATAGGTAGAACCTCTAATTCTTGTGGTTATGTGAATCCTCAAATCATTTGTTTTTAGTCTCATTGCGTGGGCGGATTCGATATCTTTTTCTACTAACACTAACACGCAGCGAAGGATACAGAACATTTTAACATTTTCATAGGTGTGACATTAAATTTTTTTTTCAAATAAATCTAAAGTAGTGTCACTCGTGTTTTAAGCCGTTGCAATCAATAGAAAAAACATTAAAAAAAAATATTTACACTACGTGCCAGCGTCCGAGCAGTGATTCGGGACACCACTAAGGTCCGCCACTTCTAACAAGACCTTTCACTACAAGAAATCTTGGCATTACCGGCGACACCTTTAACGGCGACATGGGGCAATAGCTGCGACATGTAATTGACGTGTTACATATCGCCGCTATCACTACAAGAATAATGACCATTAGTGGCGACAAGCATCGCCGCTAAAGGTCCCGATTGGATTGTCGTTAATACCCTATTTGTCGCCGATAAAGGTGGTTGTCGCCGCTAATACTTTGTCGCCACTAATACTTTCCGTCACCACTAAAAGTGTCGCCGCTAATTGTAGTTTTCTCATTTTTTAAATTTTTTTTAAAACATTCTTCCATATACAAAACAAACGTTACAAAATTATAAAAATTGTTATAAAAATATAAATTTTTTATAAAAACATATAACCAAAAACACATCCATACATACACAAATACATACATATTACACATACAAAAACATATACATACATATACAAAAACACATATACATACATGATACGCATACTAATACACAAATACATACATAATACACATATAAACACACACACACACACACACACATATATATATATATATATATATATATATATATGTGTGTGTGTGTGTGTGCGCATACTAATACACAAATACATACATAATATACATATAAATTCAAAAACATATACAAAATACACATTCTACATACAAAATTTAAAATAAACATATATAGAACATGTGGTAGTGTGTAATCCGGTGGAGAAGCATGGTGATGACAAAGAGAAATGAGTTCATAGAAGAGGGAAGAAAGAGCTGAGAAATGAGTTCATAGAAGAGCGAAGAAGGAGCTGAATGGGGTTATATTTGCGGAGCGAATTAGCGGCGACAGCTTTTAGTGGCGACAGGTAGAATATTAGCAGCGACATATAGAGTATTAGTGGCGACAACTTTGGGAGGAAATTTTGATGGTCAAAAATTTTGAGTATTATCGGCGACAACATTGAGGGGAAACTTTGGCGGTCAAAAATTTCAAGTATTAGCGGCGACACCGTCGCCGCTATTGGTGTGTACGTTATCGATTTTTAGTCCTTGGATTATGGACAAAATCAACGGCTAAGGTTTCATCTCTTATTTCGACGCGGATCGGGGTCGATAGGCATTAGCGGCGACGCTTTTAGCAGCAACACATAACGCGAAAGTTATGTGTCGCCGCTAAAGATGACTGTCACCGATAAAAACGTCGCCGCTAATGCCCATTATTCTTGTAGTGTATTGCCCCATGTCACCGCTAAAGGTGTCGCCGGTAATGCTCGCAAACGGAGATCCGCGTCGAATTACCCCCATCCATCTGATTTGTTTTCAATCCAATGGATGTAGAAAACGCGCTGACTCTTCCCTCCAGGGTGTTGCCGCTATTTCCTGTCGCCGCTAATACCCGTGCAGATAACCCCTTTCCAGTTCCCTTTTCCACAACTTTTTCTCCTGCTGTTTCTTTCCTTCTCTCGCTCATTTCTTGGTTACTACTTCTCATTTTCATCAGTTCACAAGTCGACTAAGTGGAGGATGAAGATTTAAGCCGGTGCTAGCCCTTCCTGCCACCACAATACCGTCACACCTTCTCCTAAAATCGGCGATCCTTGAGCTCAATTCGAAAATTGCCCACATTTAAGGTCAAATTCCTCCTATTTCTTATTATTATTCTGTTTTGGATGATAAATTGGTGCTATATGTCAAAAATTGCCTCTTGAATTGTTCTTATATCACCGATAAACACAAGACCATTCGTATTTTTTTTCTTGCTTCTTATCTGCGCATGAATATATAAATTGATGAATTGATGTTATATATATGATGGAAATTGTCTCTTGAATTGTTATTAGATCACTTATAAATACAAGACTATTCATATTTTTTTCTTGCTTCTTTGCGCATGAACGATGGATGAGGAGGAATCAAGAGGTATCAAACCTCCTGATTTAACCAAACTCCATTAAAAATATATATATGATCAGCCCCTCAACTTCTGATTTGTACAGTTTTGGTCCCTTGCTTTAAAAAATAATTAAAAATCTATTCTTAAACAAAGAAACTTCAATTAAAATCTTCAAATTTTACCCTATTACGGAAAAACCCTTTTAATTAATTGAATCCAAAGTTTTAATGTAAAATTTCATAAATTTATTTATATTATTTTATAATATTTATTCATATTAGATTAAGTAAGCCTTAGATAATTAATTTTTTAGAAATTATTAATTATATTTTTACTTAAATAAATTTCGGATTAAATTAAATTGTTAGTAATTTTCAATTTTGTTGAGTGATTACGGTTGTATTTTGAGATAAAAAGTGTTTGTGCATTTTGTTGGATTGTATGCATTTTGTTTGAATATTGTATCCTTTTTCAGATTTGTGGGAAGTTTTTATGAATTTTCAGTATGTTTTTAAAATTTTTGTTTATACTACATTGGATTAAAAATGAAATTTGACATGAAATTGAAATTGGATGTATATATACATTTGTTTGATTTTGTTTAATTAGAAAATCAAATTGATTTACCTTTAGAATCAAATTAAGTTACCTTTATAAAATCAAATTAAATCAATTATAAAACCAACTTAATAGTAACCTACTTTTAGTAACTCAATGTTGGTCATTACAACTTTAGCTTAATTTGGTTGTTAATAGCAACATACTTCTAGTAAGTTTAATTTAATTATAGAATAAAATTAAATTAATTTTAAAAAAAATCAATAAAAAATAATAAATTAATTGTAAAATCAAATTAAAGTAGTTTTAAAATCAAGTTAATGTTAATATTAAAATAAAATAAAATTAGTTTAAAAAAATTAAACTAAATTAATAGCAACATACTTTCTCTTTGCTCCTCGGGTGTGTGTGTGTGTGTGTATATATATATATATACACACACACATACTTTTTTAATACTTTATCCATTTCTGATTATTTGTTCACGTGTTCCCATGTTGGGATACTTTTTGAATCATCAACTTTATGATTACTCTACTTGATTTTTGTTTCCCGTAGAGTAAACCTTAAACACTAAATTATGTTTCAGTTGCATCATGTCTATTGATAAAAGCTGAACTACTAATCCACATCGCCAATCTCCCGAGTTCCATCTAGGACTCAACTCTTTTTTCGAGAGATCTGTGTTACACCTAGATCGTAAAGGTGAAACTAGATGTCCGTGTGAGAAATGTGATAATCGTTATTTCATGGATCCTAAAGCAATGAGACGTCATGTTCGTATATATGGTTTCAGTCAATCATACAACACATGGATATATCACAGTGAACCTTTAATCCCTCCAGTTGTAGATGGCCAAGCAACGAGATGGTTGATGTTACTGACAATGTTATGTGGGAGTCGAGAGAAAATGATACAAACCTCGATGAAGGATCCTCGAATACAGGGGGTAACGATGTCGATGATATTTTGAAGATTTGTTAGAGGCAATCGAAACCAAATTATATCCTGGTTGTACGTTTTCTTTCCTTGATTTTTTAGCAAAGCTGATGCATATGAAGGTCAACAACAAATGGACTGATAGTTCATTTGATTAACTCCTTGAGTTGTTACATTAAGCATTTCCACCAGACAACAAGGTTACCCGTTCATATTATTTAGCAAAAAAGAAACTGAAGAGGTTAGGTTTTGTAACGACCCAATTTTCACGTCCGAAAATTTCGTTTTACAACATTACTTTAGAAAACATTAATAATTAAAAACATTGTTTGACCAAACCACAACACAACGCAAACCATGTTTAAAAGCCAAACCATACAACCCATCAAAATATTAGAGTACAAATCCCAGTGAATCTCGTAAATGCGGAAACCAGAGTGTGTGCATGATGTGTCGCTACCGCTCCAGCTCCTTCCCCTTCGAAGAAGAGGTACCTGAAAACAAAACTGTAAAACGTAAGCACAAAGCTTAGTGAGTTCCCCCACTGTACCACATATCACATAATCACATAACATACGTAAATTTGTCAGGCATATCTGGGTGCCCGACCTACCCCTTCGGTCCTCTCGACCGGATACTGCCTAGCATATCTAGGTGCTGGCCTCCCCTTCGGTCCTTTCGACCAGATACTACCTAACATATCTGGGTGCTGACCTCCCCTTCGGTCCTTTCGACCGGATACTGCCTAGCATATCTGGGTGCTAGCCTCCCCTTCGGTCCTTTCGACCGGATACTGCCTAGCATATCTGGGTGCTGGCCTCCCCTTCGGTCATTTCGACCGGATACTGGGGACTATTTCACCCCCTACTATTACCACATAACACATATATCACATAGTCTATCTAGCATGGCTGGGCATAACCACCCCTTCGGCCCTATCGACCGGTATTCTGGGGGACTATCTCCCCTACTGTCACTAACACATAACATAACACAATAGTAGCAACCCTAGATGAATATCACAAAGACAATCATCTAATCACAAATCTCCTACTGGTGGGCCGACATTGTGGCCTTAGACCCACCGCTACTGGAAGGTAACTCACCTCAAAGTAGCTGCTGAACTGATTGGGAACTGACTGACTGTTGCTGCTGCTGCTCCGGAAATCCTCCGACTGCAATTCTCACAACATACTCAATCACACACTGCTAACTGTCCTTTGGGTAAAATGACCATTTTACCCCTAGTCTAGCCCTAAGTCAAAGTCAAAGTCAACTTTCAGTTGACCCGACTCGCCGAGTTGGCTCTCCAACTCACCGAGTCCCTATCCAGACGATTGTCCTGAGTCCCTGATTCTACTCGTCGAGTTAGGCTATGACTCGACGAGTTCTTCTTCTAAACTGACATTGAAGTTCTTCGTCCTACTCGCTGAGTTGTATGAACAACTCGTCGAGTTCATCTTCATCCGATGAACACTCATGCTTAGACTCGTCAAGTTGTATGAACAACTCGTCGAGTCTGTTCTTGATCTATGAAGATTTCCTTGGACTCGCCGAGCCAGGCCATGACTCGCCGAGTCCTACCATGGGTGAGTTCAGCTTCCAACTCACCGAGTCACACCCTGTGACTCACTGCTCAAACTCGATACAGCATAAAGGGACAAATTTGGTGACTCGCGAGCAGACTCGCCGAGTCGTCGCCATGCATCCATTAAATACACCGATTTGTTCGATTTCAGTCCATGCCATTCATAGATCTGGGCTTGTAAGACATGAATCACACGTAAAGCTTCCAACTTTACGTGTAGATATTCACCAATATGGATTTTAGGGTTCAAAATGCCTCAAAAGGGTAGATCTAGGATGAACAAGCCACATGGGTCCATAAAGCTAACAGATCTGAGCTCCTGGAGCTCAATCTTGCCTAGATCTAGAGGCCAATCAACTTATTACGAAACATTATACACATACTAGCTTGGGGAATGGCTCAAGAGTGTCTTAAATGAAACCTTAAGCATAGAAACAGGGGGAAAATGGGATATACCTCAATGAAACTGCTGAAAAACACAATGATGCTTGGATGGCTCTTCTTCCTCTTGATCTTCTTCCCCTTCTTGCCTCAAAGCCTTCAAGAACACACACAATAGCCTCAAACTCTCAAGGAACAAGCTTAGAACGAGGGTTGGGAGCTCTGGGGGTGAATGGGGGCTGGCATGTGACATCCCCAAAATCACGGCCAGAAAAGACCGATTTTGTTTATGCTTTATAAAAATCAGAGTACTTCATTTTATAAAAAGGTTGCGGAATTTGTTCCCAGAAAAACATGGTAAATACGTTATTAAAACATTTTCGAAGAAACGTATTTATTTCATTTTAAAATGTTTGGGATGTCATCGTTAATACCGAAACATAAGCATAAACAGAACTTACAATGATTTACACTAGTGATCTACATCTCTTTAAAATCTCTCAGTGTAATGTCACTTCACTTCGTCACCTGTGATATACATAAACTGAGTGGGTCAGGTTGGGAAACCTGGTGAGTACATAGGGTTTTCAACCCACAATAATATAATTACTATTTTCAATCAAACAATCAACCCAATTATCCATCCCCATTATCTTCTTTACTCTTTAAGGATTTAACCTAAGAGTCATCTATCCTGCATTCGTTTATTCCGAAGTCCCTTACCTCCAGGGTAATAGGATTAACACTAAATCCATAGCTGCCAATGTTCATTCATAAAGCACTAATTCCATAGCTGCTATGGTCTATTCATCAGGTACTAAATCCATAGCTACCAGTCTTTATCTAATAGGTACTAGGTCCATAGCTACCAATGTTCAACAGGTACTAAGTCCATAGCTACCAATTCCCAACAGGTACTAAATCCATAGCTACCAACGTTTAACAGGTACTAAGTCCATAGCTACCGGTGTTTGTCCTATAGGCACTAAGTCTATAGCTGCCAATGTATCATCTTCTATCTCTCATCATTCATCTACCCATCTCATACCCAACATATTCGTATATATAAAATACGTATACAGCTTAAATTCTTTAAAACATGTATAAAACGTTCATCCAGCATAGACAGCAAGTATTCAGATAATATGCACACATAGCACGTAGTTTATATAAAATACTTCATATCTATGTGTAAGATGAAAGGGACTATGCACTCATCTGAGAAGGTGGTGACTCGGTACTCGGACAGCGCTTCGTTTACTTTAAAATAATTTCCTTTGATGAAACCTAATATTATCACCACTAGATTTTAGTTTAATATTACCGTCACCAATTATTAGTCTTATTATTATTATTATATAAGCATTTAAACAATACTTTCCAACTACTATGTACAGACAGGGGCCAGACATAAAACACCGGAGGGCAGGACCATTTTGGCGTATAGCACTTCTGAAATCCAACAACCCTATGCGGCCCTTTAAACCAGATTCCCCGTACCGCGAGTAGTTAAAAGATATTATAACGACACTTATATAAGTCATAATAATAGCTCAAATATTTATTATAAATTTATAATAACAATACTAATTTTAAATATAAACTATATTTAAAATTGGGTAAGCATAACTTACTTTCAAGGGGATTTTAGCTACGAGTCGGGCTCTGCAGGGGCAGAACTTCGTCGCTGAATCTTTCTAAGAAAGATTCGTGCAACGCTTCAGCGCTCACCTTATTATACTAAAACTATAGAAAGAGAAGTCGAATCACGAGGGACCGAAATGCTCAGGGGATAAGGAGAGAAAGACTCTTGAATCAAGAGAATGGTGCAAGAAATATGAGAGCCCAAGGCTCTTATTTATACTAATTGAATTTTCAAAAACTACCCTCCATAATTACTTAATGACCTTTTAGTTATATAAACAACTAACACCCCTCTATAATACTATTTTAAATGGATTTAATGATATTCGTACTAAACTAATATCGAAAGAAATCAACATTAGTCTTATCATGACCGCATCGTCGATACCTTTCTAATGATATATACATATGTATGTATGTATATATATATATATATGTGTGTGTGTGTGTGTACGTATACATGATTTATACTTTATTTTAATACGTAAATATGCTATTATAATTTGTAACTCGTTCATACGAACTCCGTTTTTGACGTTCTTTATATCCACGCGTAGGTGGAGACGTACTCTACAACTTTCGTTTAGACTCCGTCGGCTAATTTTGATTTTATTTTTAAAGTTATATTTTTAACAGGCCGGGACGAGATTGGTCCGTTAAAATCTCATAACTTCTTTATCCGATGTCTATTTTCGTCTGTCTTTTTATCGTTATGCTACTAATAACGAGATCTTCGATTCTTGTTTAGGTTGTGTCGGCTAAAAATCAATCGATCTAAAATTCGAATTTCGGGTTGTACACCGCTAATCCGAAACTTCGAAAAATCATAACATCTTCATACGAAGTCAGATTTGGGTGTTCTTTTTATCGATGTTCTTAGTTTAACATATTCTACGACTTTCGTTTAGAGCGCTAAGGCTAAATCTCTCTCTATCAAAAATTTACTATTTACGCTTCCCGGCGTCGTGTCGGTTCCGACGCGAAACTTCGACGGGTCATAACTTCTTCGTTATAACTCGGATTTCGGCGCTCTTTATATGTATGGAAACCTTGTGACATATTCTACAACTTGGTTAAGATTATTTATTCTAAATAATCTTTTTGTCGAAAAGTCGTTTTCGACCCCTATTGCATTTAAATTGACTAGCCCGGATCTGTGGGCGTTACATGGCAAGAGGCGGATATGAGGTTTAAATAGGGTGCAAACCCCTGAAACTTAGGGTTTCATCCAACAGCGGTGACTCGCCGAGTCCAGGATATGGACTCGCCGAGTCGCCAACTCAAACGTGTCCTGGGTCTCGTCCCTACTCTGCAAGTCGGACCTATGACTCGCCGAGTCCAAGGCTAAAAATGGAAAATACTCAAATAAGATTTACATACCAGGAGCCAGGTGCTACAGGTTTGGGGTAAGAGTAAATACATGTGTGCAAAAATGATTGTTTTCTCTTCTTGAAGGAACACAAGTCATGCAAGTTTGTCCCGTTTGTAAAGAGATTCGTGTTGGAATAGTGTCTAAGACTGCAACTATATTATGCAAGTATTTGATCCGGTTGTGCATGGTCCTTTTGGGTTGCCTTCACCATAGCAACTTGATGGATGATTTGTTAAGAGAGAGTAAATATTATAAGGCATAATATATGGTTATTTGATTAATATATAAGTCATAAATTAATTGGAATTAATTTGGTGACTTAAAGAGATTAATTAAATAAAGGGGTATAAACTGTCAATTGTTTGATAGTTAAACTTTAGACTATAAATCCATTGGGATATGCTTTGGACGAATTCTATGAGATATAGGATAGCTAAAATCGTCCAAAGGCTTATCTATGGAATGGATTTGGATAACCTTAAGAGAAGATTATCCAATTAGGGTTTAGGTTGTAACCCTTAAGGAGTCTACAAGTATAAATAGACCTTAGGGGTGAGGGAATTCGACAGACCATCTAAAGTAGCGATACTCTGGCCGAATTCCTCCCCTCTCTTCTCTCCTAAATCATCTTGCTTGCTATTGGTGTTTGTAAGCCATTAGAGGAGTGACATTTGTGACTCTAGAAGCTCCAAGATAACAAGATCAACAAGGAACTCAAAGGTTGATTCTAGATCTGTTTCAATGTTTTTATTTAACCTAATTAGCCATTAGAAGTCTTGGATTCAAAGCATGTTTAATTAGAAAGCCTAGATCCAAGCATTAGGGTTTTGCATGCGCACATAGGAAAGTTCTTATGGCTAAAACCCATCAGTGGTATCAGAGACTAGCTTGGTTTTCTTTAAATTGTTGCTTGATTAACTGAAACAAACCTGCAAAATTCGATTTTGGGTTTATGAGTCATGTACTCGGCGAGTTCCAAAGAGGACTCGGCGAGTAGGCCTGTACTCGGCGAGTCCGAGCGTCTGGATTAGGCAAAACTGAGATTTTTTCATGTTTATCTTATGGAAACTTACCTTAATCATATTAGATCAACCCTAATTCGATTTTTTGATATATATGACTATTATCTTGATCTAATTAAAGATATTTATCATCTAATAAAATATTTAATTTCCTTATGTGATAAATGATTAATTATTTTGATAATTATCTTAAAAGAAATCCTGGATAAATCAAATAAAGATAATTAGGATATTAATTGTTAATTGGAATTATTTGTTATTTGATCCTTCATGTTTTAAATATTTAAAACCTACCCTAAAGTTTTGAAATTTATATTTGTGATTAAAAGTTTTAATTTAGACAACTTAAATTTCAAACCCTAGATTTTAAAAGGTTTTAAAATACAACCCTATACTAATATGATATTACTAGAATAATATATATATGTATAACTAAATGCTAGTCTTACCGTTAGTAGGCCTCATTCACGAAGCTGATCTATAAGGTGGGTATAAGGTTGCGGCCTATAAAATGGCGCTTAATGGGTGTACACTCACACCCACCGCTTGCTTGATTGGTGGAGGGTCGTTAGCCGAACGGGTAGGATAGGGCAACCTCATCTTCTCATTAAAAGTATAATAAGAAATACAAAGTAACTACACGTTTTAAAAATTTCCCAATCTTAGTTACTTTAGGAAAAGTGAATTGATGCAATCCCATGAAATTACACTTTGCACCTTGCTAAGAAGTTAATGGAGCGTGTGTGGTTTACCGGCACACTAATTGGTTCTAAGCGAAGGTGGCAAAGGGTGATTCATTGTTTATCATAGTTCGATGGAGCGTGTGTGGTTTACCGGCACATCGAATAGGTGATCGTTACAATGAAGGCACCATGTGAATTTGCATGGTAATTCACACCCGCTTTGTGATCCTCGGCATCCCAGTCACAAACGAGAGGGGCATATCGAGATTTAAACATGCCATTGAATAGTTGAATCTCATCCGAACCTAGGAATTCTCAAAAACACTTAGGACTAATAGTTTAAGTTTTGTGATGGAGAATTAGTGAATCGTCATTCACTTACCTTCAATTTATTTGCATGTTAGATTACGGCATCCCTTTTCTAGTATGTAAATGTTATTGTTGGATCCTAGCCCTAATTTTCTTATTGGGTGATAATTAGGGATTCTTATTCTAATCTATCTTTGTCCTTTCTATAGATGTCGAACGCAAACAACGTTGCTGCTAGTTCTTTCACGTTGATGAGCCTTTGCCAAAAGGTCACCTTCGATGGAACGAACTTTAGCGAATGGATAAGATACATTCGCACCATTGCTCGCTATGAGGATAAAGAGTATATCCTCGATGAGAAGCTCGAGAAAATCAACCCCGAAGTTGCTACTCCCAAAGAAATCACCGCCTTTGAAACTCATGAGCGAGATGCAACGAAAGTACATTGCATCATGATCGCCACCATGAACTCCGAATTCCAAAAGTCCTACGAGGACATGTATCCATACGAGATGCATCAAGACTTGTTGGAGAGATACCACCAAAACGCGAGACAAGAGCGTTACGAGATTTTCACTAACATGATCTCCGCTAAGATGGGTCATGGAGAATCTCTTACCGTGCATCTGCAAAAGATGCAAAGGTATGTCGACCGCCTTCGCAAGTTAAATGTTGACTTCGGTGAAGACTTGGCGATCGATATGGTGCTTCACTCTTTGCCTCCGATGTACAACCAATTTAGGATGACCTTCCACATGAACAAAGAAGAGGTCACCCTAAGCAAACTCCAAGGTCTCTTGAGGGTCGCTGAGAGCAACTTCAAGGACAAGTCTGTTGCACCTACTCCTAATCCGTCCGTTGCTCCTGTCTTGGCTATTGGTCAAGGGAAGGGAAAGAAGAGGAAAGCTTCATCGAATAACTATCACAAGGTGAAAGCCCGAGATGGTGCCTCTTCTAGTGGGACCAAATTTGATCCCGCTAAGCCCTGCTCCAACCCAAAGGAGGCAGAGTGCCACCACTGCCACAAGATAGGACATTGGAAGAGAAGCTGCCCGGATTACCTGCAAGCGATCAAAGAAGGAAAGATCAAGCCATCTTTCGCAGGTATATACACAATCAAATCTAACGATTCTAATCATGCTATTTCTTGGGTTCTTGATACCGGTTGTGGTTATCACATTTGTTCTAATGTGCAAGGACTAAGAAGAAGTAGGGATGTAGAGCAAGGAAGGATAAATCTAATCATGGGGAACAGAAGATCGTCGCCTGTGACCAAGATTGGAGTGTATTCTTTAGTGCTTAGGAATAGTTTGGTTTTAGATTTGAACAATTGTTGCTATTCGCCAGAAATGGCTAGAAACATCATTTCATTTCATGGTTTATATAGACAAGGATTTAGATTTTCTTTTAATAATGAGAATGGTTCTATTTTGGCTTATCTAAATGGTGTCTTTTACTTTGAAGCTATACCATGTAATGGAATATATGAAACCGTTATGATTGTTGATAACTTAGGAAATGATGTTTTGAATATTGATTCTTCCACTAGTATGGATAAAGCATCCTTGTGGCATTGTCGTCTTGGACATGTCAACAAGAAACGCATAACACAACTCCAAAAGGATGGAGTGTTGGAGTCATTCGACCTTAGGGAAGATGACACATGCGAGTCTTGTTTACTTGGAAAGATGACTAAGTCACCCTTCACGAGTACTTGTGAAAGGGGTGAGGGGCTATTGGACCTAATACATACCGATGTATGTGGACCCTTTAGATCAACCACGAAGGATGGGAACCGCTTCTATGTGACTTTTACCGATGACTATAGTAGATATGGGTATATCTACTTAATCAAGCAAAAGTCAGACACCTTTGAAAAGTTCAAAGAGTTCAAGAATGAAGTGGAGAATCAATTGGGCAGGAAAATCAAGATGCTTCGATCCGATCGAGGAGGAGAGTACCTAAGTCTTGAATTCCACGATTATCTCAAGGAGTGTGGAATAGTTTCGCAATTGACGCCTCCTAGGACACCGCAGTTGAATGGTGTGGCAGAAAGGCGTAATCGAACCTTATTGGATATGGTTCGCTCTATGATGAGTCGTGCTTCACTACCTATCTTCTTTTGGGGGTATGCCTTAGAGACTGCCGCCCATATCCTTAACCGAGTGCCTACAAAGAAGGTTGCCAAAACACCTCACGAGATGTGGACAGGGAAAGCTCCCTCGTTGGCACATATCAAGGTTTGGGGTTGCGAGGCTTTCGTAAGACGAGATACTCACGACAAGCTTGAACCTCGAAGTGAGCGATGTATTTTCATCGGCTACCCGCAAACATCCTTTGGATATCTCTTCTATAGACCGAAAGACAATGTTGTCTTTGTTGCGAGGAGAGGAGTTTTCCGAGAGCGAGAACTCATAAGCCAAGGAGACAGTGGGAGGCAAATCGAACTTGAAGAGATTAAAGAATCGATAGATGAAGGAACCTCTACCGCTGGCATTCAACCCGAGGAGGAAACTCCGGTTGAACCGATTGACGAATCCTTACCTCTTAGACGTTCCGATAGATTTAGAGTTCAACCCCAGTTTTATGGTTTTCATATTACTACCGAAGGGGACACGTATATTAGTGATGGTACACTAGTAAATCTTGATGAACCTAATAGCTATAAGGAAGCCATGGCAAGCCCGGAGTCTGCGAAATGGAAAGAGGCAATGGATAGCGAGATCCAATCCATGTACGATAACCAAGTTTGGAATTTGGTTGATTATGTGCCCGAACGTAAGACCGTTGGGTGCAAATGGATCTTCAAAAAGAAGACCGACGTGGATGGGAACGTACACACATATAAGGCGCGATTGGTCGCGAAGGGCTTTACTCAAACTCCCGGAGTTGACTATGATGAGACCTTCTCACCAGTTGCGAAGATTAAATCTATTAGAGTGATGCTAGCAATTGCCGCATTTCATGATTATGAGATTTGGCAAATGGATGTCAAGACCGCTTTCCTTAACGGAAAGTTGGCTGAGGATGTTTACATGGCTCAGCCAGAGGGGTTTGTGGATCCGAAGCATCCCAATAGAGTGTGTAAGCTTGAGAAGTCCATTTATGGACTTAAGCAAGCGTCTCGTAGATGGAATCTTTGCTTCGATGAGAAAGTCAAAGAGTTTGGATTTGTACGAAGCGAAGACGAATCTTGTTATATGTCAAAGCCAGTGGGAGTATAGTAAGCTTTCTCGTTCTATATGTCGATGACATATTACTCATAGGGAACGACATCCCGACTCTGCAGGAGGTCAAGTCCTGGCTCGGGAAGTGTTTCGCTATGAAGGACCTCAGAGAGGCTTCTTACATTTTGGGAATAAGGATAGTAAGAGAAAGAAGTAAGAGACTAATTGGACTTAGTCAGAATACTTACTTAGAGAAGGTACTAAAACATTTTAGTATGGAAAACTCAAAGAAGGGAGAATTACCGATACAAGGAAATGCCAAGTTGAGTAAGACTCAAAGTCCGAGTACCGAAGCTGAGATAGCAGAAATGAGCCGAGTACCATACGCTTCCGCAGTTGGCTCAATCATGTACGCTATGACTTGTACTCGCCCTGATATAGCCTTCGCCTTGAGCATGGTTAGCAGATATCAAGGGAACCCTGGCAAAGCACATTGGATTGCGGTGAAGAACATCCTTAAGTACCTTCGGAGGATGAAAGAATGGTTCTTAGTCCTTGGAGGGAGTGATGACTTGAAGGTGCGAGGGTATAGTGACGCCAGCTTTCAGACCGACAGGGACAACTATCGTTCGCAGTCGGGCTGGGTCTTTACCCTAAATGGAGGAGCAGTGACATGGAAAAGTTCCAAGCAGGAAACCGTAGCTGATTCAACGTTCGAATCAGAGTACATCGCAGCGAGCGAAGCGTTGAAGGAGGCAATATGGATAAAGAACTTCATTGGTGATCTTGGAGTTGTGCCGACCATAAAGGAGCCCATGGAGATTTTCTGTGATAATGAAGGTGCGGTTGCCTTGACCAAGGAACCGAGGGATCATGGTAGATCTCGACATATCGACATAAAATATCACTTCGTTAGACATCGTGTAGAAGAAGGACAACTCGTAGTGAAGAGGATATCATCAGAAGATAACCCAGCAGATCCGCTTACGAAGGGACTGAGTAGGGTTAAGCACTTGCAGCATGCTAGGAGTATTGGGCTGAAGGATGATATTAGTATAGATTAGATAGTATTAGAAACGTATAATAGATAAATGTAATTAACATTTGATGATTAAATAAAGGAGTTTTATTTATGAGTAAAGTTACTGTCACATGTTAATTGTTTAACTATTGTTTCACTTTGCATGTTTTGACTTCCAGAATAATTGAGTTTATTAGGAATAATCGAATTATTCAAATGGTCCACAATCGTTCATATGTTGGGAGTAGATATGAATGAAGATTGTCATGAATTGGTGTGTAGAATGTCTAAATGGTGTTAGACATAGCAAGGGTTGCTGCAACGTTCATGAGTGCTTATGAACTGGTTTTGAGCATTGGAATAAACCCGCGCTTGCTGGAATCACCTTATGGAATACGATATAAAAGGTGATCGCAAGACGATAATATCATATAGTCTTAAAACCTAGATATATGGTTTATTATTTGTTAATTGATTGTACATTGATAATGCGAAAACGCATCAATGATTCGGTGTTATAAAACGCATTGTTGTGTATAGTTGGTTAATGAATAAGTAAATGCATATAAGTCGAAGTTTATCTGTAACTTTTATATTATGCAAGTATTTGATTCGGTTGTGCATGGTCCTTTTGGGTTGCCTTCACCATAGCAACTTGATGGATGGTTTGTTAAGAGAGAGTAAATATTATAAGGAATAATATATGTTTATTTGATTAATATATAAGTCATAAATTAATTGGAACTAATTTGGTGACTTAAAGAGATTAATTAAATAAAGGGTTATAAACTGTCAGTTGTTTGATAGTTAAACTTTAGACTATAAATCCATTGGGATATGCTTTGGACGAATTCTATGAGATATAGGATAGCTAAAATTGTCCAAAGGCTTATCTATGGAATGGATTTGGATAGCCTTAAGAGAAGATTATCCAATTAGGGTTTAGGTTGTAACCCTTAAGGAGTCTACAAGTATAAATAGACCCTAGGGGTGAGGGAATTCGACAGACCATCTAAAGTAGAGATACTCTAGCCGAATTCCTCCCCTCTCTTCTCTCCTAAATCATCTTGCTTGCTATTGGTGTTTGTAAGCCATTAGAGGAGTGACATTTGTGACTCTAGAAGCTCCAAGATAACAAGATCAACAAGGAACTCAAAGGTATGATTCTAGATCTGTTTCAATGTTGTTATTTAACCTAATTAGCCATTAGAAGTCTTGGATTCAAAGCATGTTTAATTAGAAAGCCTAGATCCAAGCATTAGGGTTTTGCATGCGCACATAGGAAAGTTCTTATGGCTAAAACCCATCAATTCGGTGGATTGATAAAAACACCAAGGGTAAGAAAGTGGCTCATAAGGTGTTACGGTACTTTCCAGTGACCCCTAGACTACTTTGTATGTATTGTTCACTGTACACTTCTAAAAATATGATATGGCATAGTACTGGGAGATCAGAAGATGGTGTGATGCGTCATCCCGTTGATGGAGAGTCTTGGCAAAATTTTGATGTAGATTACCCTGACTTCTCGAGTGAAACTCGCAACGTACGTCTAGGGCTGGCAGCTAATAAATTTAATCCATTTGGTAATATGTGTAATCCGCATAGTACGTAGCCAATTGTACTCACTACATACAATTTTCCATCATGGCTTTGTATGAAAGAGTCATCATTCATGTTGGCCTTGTTGATTCCCGACCCTAAAGCGACTGGAAATGACATAAATGTTTTCCTTAGGCCGTTAGTGGAAGAGCTTAAGTTTTTGTGGCAATCAGGCGTACGTATTAAAGACGCAGCGACAAACACATTCTTCACGATGAAAGCTATGTTTTTATGGACAATAAATGACTTTCCAACTCATAGTAGTTTATCGGGCTGGAGCGGACAAGGGTACAGAGCATGCTCGACTTGTAATGAAGACACTCCCTCATATCGTGCAGTAAATAAAGTTGTTTATATTGGTCATCGTCGGTTCTTAGATGTTGATGATCCATTAAGGATGAGTTTGAAATTTAACGGGCAACCCGAGACAAGACCCGCTCCAAGACACTTTACTAATGAAGACATACAGGAGCAACTAGGTCGCCTAATACTTTGTAAACCGGGTAAACATCCTAACACTTTCAAGGAAAACATGGATCGAAAAGGATTCGAGTTGAACTGGTCGAAACATAGCATATTTTTCGAGCTCGAGTATTGGTCTTCTCTGCAGCTGAAGCACAATATAGATTTGATGCATGTTGAGAAAAATGTGGGTGAGATTCTTTTGGGTAATTCTATGATATGATAAGAGTAAAGACACATCAAATGCACGTGAGGACTTGAAAAATCTGAATATCCAGTGTAATCAATGGTTGCAAGAAAAGGGTAACAAGTTCACTAGACCACATGCAAGCTACTCATTTAAGAAACCTTACCACAAAATCTTTTGTCAGTTTATAAGAGATGTTAAATTTCCTAATGGGTTTGGATCTAACATTAGTAAGAAAGTGGTAGATAATGATACTAACATTATTGGGTCGAAATCTCATGACTATCACATTCTTATACAACGTTTGATACCGACTGGAGTTAGAGCGTTATTAGATAAAGAAACTTCCACACCAATTGTAGATATTTGTACGTTTTTCAAGCAAATTTGCTCCAGAACACTAGAGGTGGCGGATATGAGGAAAGCAAAAGAAGACATTATTAGAATCATATGCAAGTTAGATTTGATTTATCCTCCGGAATTTTTCGACATTATGATTCATTTAGTTTTGCGTTTACCTGATGAAGCGATTGTCGGAGGCCCGGTATGTATGAGATGGATGTATCTGTTCGAAAGGTATATGAAAAAACTAAAAAACTATGTCAGAAGTAAGGCGAGGCCGAAAGTTTGTATAGTTGAAGGTTATATTGCTGAAGAAGCTTTGTCATTTTGTTCGATGTACCTTCGAGATGTCAATCGCCTTGAAATAAACGAAGACGTTGTCATTGAAAAAACAAATTTTTGGATGTTTGAGTCCAAGTGTCGACCGACGAGCGCAACGCAAACCAAACATCTTGATATAAGGGAGAAACATAATATAGAATGGTTTATATTGAATAGTTTTCAAGAAGTCAGACAATACATCGAGTAAGTGTTCTTACTTTTAATTATCTTTCATTATTTATTGTTACTTTTTTCCATTCATCAATTATATATATATATATATATATATATATATATATATATATATATATATATTCATCAATATAAAAAATTCAAATCTGAACATCCTAAAAGTGACGAAAATACCGAATTTCCCAACTGGTTTCTTGAAAAGGTAATAATAATTAACAAACAAATATCTTTGATAAATATAACGAATCAAGAATACATAACACATCAACATATGTTTAATAGGTTTATCAAATGGAAAAAGAAAACTCTTTAGAATTCCACAAAGAGTTGTCAACCCTTTCAATGGGTTCACAAATGGATGTTTATACTTACACCGCGTGCATAGTCAATGGTGTTAGGTTTATGGTACTTATTCGTGATGCACAACACAAAACTCTGAGGTTCTAGTGGTTGGTGAGAATGGAGAGAAATATTATGGTCAGTTAGAAGAGATTATGAAGGTGCAATATCCATATTACTATTCGACTGTAATATTTCGGTGCAAGTGGTTCGATACGGGAGAAATTCCTGATGATAATTTCATAAGTATCGACACAAAAAAAGAAGCGTACGAAGATGATCAACTCATATATGTTTCGCAAGCCAAACAAGTGATCTACATCCGTGAGCCTGTTAATCATCGAAGAAACCAAATCAACAACCCTCGTTGTGTCGTCGAGCATGTTAATCATCGAAATATTTGGGATCTACCATCCGACAATGCTCGTGTCCAAAATGATTACAGTGATTCTGTCCAAGATGTCGACAATGTGGAGGCCGAAAATGTTGACATAGTTCAAAACAACTCTTCATCTGGAGCTAGGCTTTTTATCGACTTCTCACAATACTTTCAAAACAATGTTGATGTAGCTCAAAACAATGCTGATTATGACGATGAAGACGAGAATGAAGTACCTCCGCCAACGGGTAGAATCGATAATGTTTCCGATGAAGAGACTAATTATGATGATGACGATTCTGATTATGATACTGATGAAGAAGACATTGAAGTATATGATGAAGATTCTGATTAAAAAAATCAAATGTTTTTTTTGTAATAGAAACTTTATTTGAAATGTACATTTAATTAATATTGTTTGTCTAACTTTTATGTATGTTGTTTTTCTATATTGTATATCTTACAATTTCACAGGGTAACTAACTTATATTCATATTGTATTTCTAAATTGTACATCTTGTAATTTACAGGCTACGAATGAGGTTTACTTGGGCGATACTCTTGGCCATGATGGCCAATGTTATGAGGCTTGGACATGGAGGTGATGGAGCCGGGGATCCACCACCTCCAGTAGGCTTTGGTCGTGGTCAGCACGAACAGGATGGTGAGTTTTATTATAATATATTTATTAACTATTTTTATTATTTTATAATAAGTTATCGTGACTAAGATTTTTAATTGTATTTTTTCAGCCAAGCTTCCAAAAAAAGAAGTGGCATGTCAAAAAATATCGAGCTGGGAAAGTTGATACGGGCAAACAAGGGAAAACCCATGGATTTTGATTTCAATACGGAAATCACATATTCCCCTATCGGGAAGCGTGATAATTGGTTAACACATGAAATTAGAAGGTATTTGTGGAACAACATCCCTTTGAACGTATATGGTTGGGACAATGTTTCCCCCGCCTTAAGGAACGCAACAGTTGTTCATCTAAAGATAACTTGGATACAATTTTGAGTTTAGTTGTGATTATTATTTAATTAACTAAATTTTTTCTATTTTGCAGAATAAATTTGATTTGAAGTTTTTTGTAAGGCTAAGTCCAATCGACAAAGGGTATTTTATAGCCCTGCAGTCGAACAACAATACATAAGTGGTTAATAGTTTTCTTCACTTGTATCATGAAGCACTCATTGTAATAAACTGAAAAAATAAATTAACATATAAACTAACTTATGCTGTAACACAACCTAGATCTTTCATGTTATTGAATCAATAAAGTTTTTATTTAAAAGAACCAAAACCAAACTTGAAAGTAAACGAAAAATGCAAGGCTCTTTTGTTTAATAATTTAAGAGGGAGTTGGTTGAAAATGCTCTTTGTTTGACTTTCAAGTTAATCATATATTAGGAAAATTTTCTACTTATAAGAGGTTTAGATTATCACTAGGACTATTTTGTAAGGTTCTATATAAAATCATTTATTACTATATTTTTTTTCTCTCCTCTTATGTCGTGTAACCTTTCAGTAAGTATAGTAGTAAGTATAGTCGTTCATGCTGTTTTTTTTTTCTTTTGGGTTTCCACTTTATATCGTTGGTGTTTTTTGTGTTTGTTCTGCATCTTTATTTTATAACAAATTTCACACTTTCTAAGCTTATAGTTTCTAGTTAGTTTTTGCTAAACACGTCCTAATATATTTTATTTTCATATATATTTTTTATTTTGTTATTTTTGCCTTGTTAAAAATTAATCATAATTTAATTCCATTAATATAAAAATAAATCCAATTCATGACCCACCTTTTTTATAATTGTACTAACATAGAACTTGGTGAAGTGGGTTGATTGATGGATATGGATTGGGCATGCACGTTGCCTAACCTGTAAACACCATCCTACTAACATTTAAATACCATTTAGATAAATATTATAAGGATGATGACAAAAACAAGCACCCCACAAAAATAATGATTCCAAATGTGGAAATATGGCTCTAAAAAAACTTATCATAACCAGAAAACACTTGGACATTCCATAAAGAACGTTTCAAGTTCAAATACCAGGGGTTTGAATCCGAGAAAGATTTGTAAATGGTGATTCTACATTAGAAAAGAAAGGGATC
This sequence comes from Lactuca saligna, assembly GCF_052625555.1. Lineage (NCBI taxonomy): Eukaryota > Viridiplantae > Streptophyta > Magnoliopsida > Asterales > Asteraceae > Lactuca > Lactuca saligna. The sequence goes on from NC_136418.1 coordinate 186,398,188, forward strand.
GATGACGTCATAAACACTGTTTAACTTAATGTTATTTATCTCATTCCATATGGGGAAATACAATAATAAAAATTATGTGCTAAAACCATTTTGATGGTTGATAAAAAACTAAAAAAGGGGTCAATGACAACCCTTAGGCAAACATATTCATGGATTTATGGCGAAGAATAATACTGGAGATGCTAGTTGGGTGTATCATAAAAACTTCAATATAATATTTTTTTGCCATGCCAATTGCCATGTGCGTAGTCTTTCCACACGACGGATCACCTACTCTATTTAATTTCCAAATTAATTATTAAACCGTAAACATGATTAGTCATGGATCGACTTCTTAAAGTAGTGGTCTTATTAATCATTAATAAGAAAATTACAAATTTAACCATTTTCTTTAATTACTTTACAAAAAATAACCAAAAAAAACTTCAAATTACAAAATTAGCTACCAAAATCGAAGATGGATTAGAGTCATCTGCGATTACGATATTTGATATGCGAATGTGCAAGCGTTTAAAGCGTGGTGTGCATTAACAGTTGTACGTTCGCAATAGACTCGTCCATCTGCGATTTTATTAGTTGATCTGCAATTTTGACTTTTTAAGGATATAAATACCTAAAAAAAAAATTGAACTTTCATTTTGCAAGGTTTTTATTTGGAGAACTTTCTTTGGAGGTGAAAATCGGTAGCTACGAACAATTTCATGTATATCTAGTCAAATCTTATCATTTTCGTAGTAAAAATAATATGCAAAATCGCAGATGAAACATCAGAGGAAATCGTAGATGAACTTAGTTCATCTCCGATTTCCTCTGATGTTCCACCGGCCAACGTACAACCGCCAATGCACGTCCATGCTTTAAACAATTGTACATTCACAGATCAAATGCAAAAATTGCAGATGACTCTAATTTATCGCGATTTTGGTGGCTAAATTTGTAATTTGGGTTTTTTTTTTGCTATTTTTTACAAAGTAATTAAGGAAAATGGCTAAATTTGTAACTTTCTCTCTCTATTTTTTTTTTTTTTTTGTTAAATTAAAGGTGTAGGAACATAAAAACATGAATTCAAACAAATTGATAAGCATTGTGTCAACAACACCCAAAATATAAAAATATAAAATATTCATCATAACTGTTTGGCCATAGATGGTTATGATACCACTCTTTGGATTCGTCATGAGACCCACTTGCAATGGAAAAGTTTATAGACAGTAACCGGTCTCACAAAATAGCTAGATCACCATGTAGAATTAACTTTAATCAAGGTTTACAACAACAAAAGGGTTTAAACAATTCATACCTCGAGGTGCACTCCGAAATCCATGATCATGGGGAGCAAAATATCCCCCTCTAATGATATATGCATGGATAGATTCAAACACGGGTTAGCGAGTTCTAGCCATAATGGGATGAATACAAGGGTACAAATTAATTTTTCAAGACAATAAACAACTAGTCATCTAATGGCTCACAAACCTCATTTAATAGAAAGAAATGCATGTAGCAAACTCACAAGGTCTAATGATGAAATATTTTTAGCTATTATATATAACTTAATCTGTGTGACTCAGAATTTCAAGAAACGATTATCAAATTGAAAAGCGAACCTTCTTTCAATGGGTGGTAATGTGGTAGGTTTGACTCTAATCAAATCAATTCTTAACATGTTAGGTTTTTTATATGCCTTTATATAAATGTATGATGCAATGTTGGTTGCTTGTTGAGGTCTCGTTTCTTTTAAGGTGGGAGTGGTTTAGATAGAAAGATTTCTTGCGATAAATGGGACTTGTTGTTGAATGCTAAAGATAAAGGAGGGTTGGGCATTAGTAGTTTAACATCGCGCTTTTGATAAAGTGAAGGTGACGTTTTTATAATGAAGGTGGTGCGCTTTGGGTAAGGGTAATTCATATATTCAAGGTTTACATGGTGGTTTAGGTTCGATCTCTTCTAAACCAAAAGGTAGGGACATGGGTTACTATTGTTCGTCTGTTTGATAAAATGAATGACCTCCATGTTATTCCACATTCTTTGTTGCAAAAGCATATTAGAAATGGGGAGCTACGAGGCTATATGCTTTAGAATCGAACAAAGAGTATTGGGTTTTTGATAAGTAGTTTGACACTGGGTAGGTTTAGGGTTGGGCTTATTCTTTTTGTGATGAAAGTGGGTACGACTTCTCAGTTGGTGAAGCTCACGAAGTTACTTGATCAATTGCATCTTTAGAATCGTCCGAATAGGTGGGAATGGGCCATTGATGTGGATAGTATCTTTGATGTGAGTAATAATAGAAAGCACACTAACAATATTATTTTGTAGGAATAATACAACGTCCATACTAGATGGTACAAAATGGTTCTTATAAAGTTCAATGTGCTTCTTTGGAGAGTGCTTCTAGATAGGTTGCTGACTAGAGAGAGCTTTGAGATTGGGGGTTTAATATTCATTCTATTTTATTTGTGCTCCATTCAGCGTGAATATTATAGCTATGTGTTTTTGAAATGTGAACTTGCCAATTAACCGGATTTGGGTAAAGGTTCTTAAGTGGCTGGATCTCTGTTTCCTTTGTTCGAGAATGTGTTGGAGTTGTTTGGTTAGGTAGACTCGTTGACATTGAGGAAGAAAAAGATGATCATGTTAGAGGTTACTGGGATTTGTGGCAGTATCGTAATAGTTTTGTGTTTCAAACACACAATATGTAAAAGAGTCATATGTCCGAAAGTATTGTTATGCATGCCTTAGATTGGTATTTGAATAGGTGTAGTAGAACTAAAATTACTTGTATATCTTCATCTCTCACCCATACATTTTCTCCTCCTCTCTTCTTCTTTCTTCCATTCCCTTTGTTTGCATGGACTTTGAGAAAATGAGGTAGAAAAATAGGAATGGAGAAGGTTGAGGTGGAGCTCGGTTAGTCCCACATCACTGCCCTCAGCCTTATAGCCTTATATATTGCAGGAATCCCTCTAAAAGCATGCAATTGTTAGGAATAAGACTCTCCATGTCACGCATGTCAATACCTTCCACGATCTAATGAAATATATTTATCGAATAATATCATGTTTTACATAAATCGTTCACAGGGCCGGCCCTAGAGCATGGGCAAGCTGGGTCACCAAAACTAGGGCCCCCTTCGAGTCACAGTAGTTGTATATACATATAGGTTTAGACGATATAAAATATAGTATGCAAAAACATAACAAAAGATGGTTGCATTGCAGATGGTAGAGATGTCATACTTTAGGTTATTGGGGTCTTGAGTTCGAATATTGTAACATTCAAATTTTCATATTTTTACTTAGCATAGATATTTTGAGCTGACGCTTCATTTTTCAAGATGCAATTAAATGTATGTTGATTTCTCCTCGTAATATACAGCTTCATAGCACAATTTTTTAAGAGTGTTGAAGCATAACAAGGTTAATTAAGGCATAAATGGGTAAGTGAGAAATTGAAAATATGTCATCTTGTTACTCTAAAATCTGTAAGCCTTGTGCACTTGCAAGCAAAACATCTTATTCTTGCAGACTTGTGCTGTGAAATCTTTCGGACATGTGCTCTTGCAAACAAAAATATAACTTATAAGTTTTTGTGTGCTTTCTTTTGTGGTTTACATTACTTCTTTACACTTCTAGAGTTTAGCTCTGGGATTTGATCTTTCTTTTTACTCTTAGAATTCATGTTTTGGGTTATTATTTGATATATTTTTATAACTACCTCAAAGACTTCATTTATTCTGTGTAGCATGGTATTCGTCTTCAATTTTTTTGTGAGACTTGATTTATAAGTTTCTGTTTGTTCTTTGTTTTGTCTTTTTCCTTTAACTTCTATTGTAGTTCAATTGTGTAATTGGTTTTTATTAGCAGCAAAATTGAAAGAGAACTAAAAAAGTAGTATTTCAGGTGTATTTCAATTTTCCAATGAGAAAAATCAACTCAATATCATATTGTTTTCCTTTAGCTTTTTTAATTGGCATTGTTTAAAATAAATTATTATTATAACTAAAATAATAAAAAGTTACTTAGCAACTTATTGGAAGAAAACTTACAAATGTTAATCTATAACACACGAATGAGAATAGAAATAACACTCATATGAATGAGAATATGACCAACAAAAATCATAATGTAATTTACAAAAAGGAAAATATCGCTAATAAGAATGAATAATCATATGAATTTTAGTAAGTACTTTTGTGTCACTATTTCATACCTGAATTTTAATTATATTTTCTAAGGTTTTAAGGGGTCTCATTTTTTGTCTTTGCCCGGGGCCTCAAAATTTCTTGGACCGGCCTGATCGTTCAACAATCACTATGTTTTTTTTATAAAATTTTTTATTAAAATGATAATCAATCTTTTATAGAGAACAAATTAACCTATTAATGATACTTACGACTCGAGTCATATATAACCTTATGGAATGTCATTTAGGTACAACCGGATGTTCACTTATTCATTAGAACAAAACAATATGGTCTATTGGTTTACATAAATCAAATTTTCAATATTTTATGGAGATCTTTGTTTGGAGTAATACTTTTTAACTTTGTAATATTCCAAGTTACCAACTATTTTATTTTTCTCAAAATAAAACAAAATATGTGTACAAAATAATCAATGAAAGTGATCAAAATCCTTTTTCAATAAAGATATCAAACAAAGTTACTACTTAAAGAACTATACCTCTTCTATGAGTTGCACCAAATACATCTCTTCTTTGATACATCCTTATAACATATGTCTCATAACGATAACCTTTTCATTAAGTATAATTACATATGCTCTTTCAAAAAAAAAAGTATAATTACATATCCAATTTTAATTAAGTTGTCGGTGGATACTAAACCTTTTCCATTGGCGATAACATAATTTGTACATGTCCAACAGAGAACATCAATTCTATTATTCTTTGTACATGTCCAAAAGAGATTAGAGAACATCAATTATGTTTTTCATGGTAACCATAAGAGAATACTACATGTTGTACTAGGGGTGAGCTCGTTCTCAACCGAAGGGTACCACTTTTTTTCGAGGGGGAATTCCTAATACCACAGAGCGAAGCAAAGTATAAGGTATTGTACAGGAACCTAGGGTGGCTATCCATGACACGACACAAAATGAAATTTGAACGAAATTGAAATTCGTGTTCGTGTTTGTGTCATATGTAAGAACACATCATGTCGTGTTGTGTTGATGTTCAAGATTCGACAACTGTGTTTGTCGTGTTTTTGTTTTTATTGTGTTTGACGTGTTTTACAGATTAATTTTGAATTTAAATAAACAAAAAGATTATTTTTATATTCTCTTTTCTTGTTGGTCATTCTTACCAAGTTTTAGTTAGTTCGTTTTCGTGTTAGTAAAACAAAACATGATATCATTTTGCATCGTGTTTATATCATATAATAAAATTGTGGTGTCTTGTTGTGTAGTGTCATCTGAAAACACGACACAAATGCCCAATTTGCTATCCCTATTGATACCAATTCAATTCGGGAAAATATATTTACTTTGAACATAGGGGTGAGATTGGTGTCTACTGAACCGCAAGATACCAATTTTTTTAGGGTAATTTCTAGGATCAAATATCGAACCAAAGTATAGTTACCGTATTGGTAGCGATTCGGTTTGTGAAAACAGGTTGACTCTCTCTCTCTCTCTCTCTCTCTCTCTCTCTCTATATATATATATATATATATATATATATATATATATATATATATATATATATATATACACACACTAGTTACCCTTGTATTACCCTTATATGAAGTTGAGATGGAGTAATTAACACTAAATTTGGTGTTGGGTTTTTAGGTGCCGTTATATATAGCTGACATCCACGGATTTCAAACTCATAACTTTTAGAGTAAATTACATGTTTGATCCCGCAACTTTGGAGTTCATAACACCTTTGGTCCAAGTATCGTGATTGTTGCAGAAATGGTCCCTATGATTAATATGATGGAAAAAGCCGAAAGAAGAGCTACTATGAAAGTTGGGTAATTTGACGGAAGAGGCTGAGAAGAGTGATAGAAAACTTATTTTTTTTTTTTTTATAAACAGCTCTTTCAAAAAAAAAACTTTTTGTATAAACATGTAGACATGTTGAAACTTTACCATATATCTTAAGAAAGAGATATATACGTCCACACATGTTAAGAGAGGGAGAGTGGTGCATTTTGAGGGCAAAAATGACAGTTTTACCCTCATGTGCACAGCACATGAGAAGGTCTTAACAGTGGAAGGGAAACAGAGTCAATAGGGAGGAACCAAACTGCTAATTTAGTTTGAAATAAATAAGGATCATTTCTGCAACAATCACCATAGTTGGACCAAAGGTGTTGTGGACACCAAAGTTTTGGGATCAAATATGTAATTTACTCTAACTTTTATATTATCTTAAACAAATCCCAACCATTCCATGCCCAAACAGCATTTTCCAGCAATACTTATTTACACAAAATGGAAAAAAACGAAATCATGAAACACAAATTACCAGTTTTTTTTTTTTTTTGCTGGTTCATTTTCATGCAAGTTCCACCATTTCTTCAAAAGACTTATACCACCTCCTTTTGACAAATAGGACAATTCTGAAAAACATTTAACAGCTTCAATTAAAAGCAAAGAAAGATGTCTACGAGAACTTATTGCAATCAACAACACTAACAAATGTTACCTTCTTGAGCTTCAACCACTCGCTGATGCATTTACTATGATACTGATGAGAACAAGGCAACGATATCACGCGTTTCCCGAATTTGAAATTCTCTTGACATATCACGCAGCTAAAGAAAAGTCACGAGCAAAACTATTTAAATTTTAAAGGGTAGTCGTGGTATTTTAAATAAAAAATCAAAAGTTAAAACTAAAACTTTGAAAGAAATTTCAAAAGCTATTTCTTACCTTTCTTCCTTGTTCTTTGAGAACATTCCGGATGTGTAGATGTAGTTTGGTAACAGTGAAAGGCGCTCTGTGGATAGTCCTATGTTTTCAACACCAATGGTTTCACTAAGGTTTAGTAATTCCTACACAAAGATTTTAAAAACAAATCAATTCCGTTTTGAAGCTGATAAATGTTTTTGAAAAAAATATATATATATTATTCTTCCAGCAACCTCTGAGCTGGCCCACACCCCTGCCTCATAAAGCATCATGTGAGATGTAAGTCAGGTATTTTGCATTTTGCAGCCTGAAACAATCATTGTACCTCATATCGCATATTATCAGGGTCAATGTCATCTTGGCTTGAATCTGGACTGGATACGTGTGTCTGTTCATTGATCGTAGAACTTGAAGAGTTATATAAAAATAGGTTGAGAATTGAGATAAAGATTTAACAAGAAAAAAAAAAAAAGTATTAATACCAAAGGACTTTCTGTGACACCACTTGCTCTGCCACTGAATTCGGTTATCATGAACTCATCATATTCCTCCCCAAATTCTTGTAAGGATCTAGCATAAGCTTCATCAGTGACTTCTTGTGAGTTAACAATTTCATGCACTGAGGATTCGCCATCATCTTCATCTGCATCTGCATCTTCATCCTCATCCTCATCTTCTTCCTCATCCTCTGAAGAACAACTCGAGTGCTCATCATCTGTAGCCACAGCCCTGTTCCTACCAGATTCTTGATATGATTGATAAACGCTTGCCTGTTGCATACATAAGGATCAAAACGCTTTCTCTTTTTTTTTTTTTTGAAATTCGAAAAGGGTATAGTATAATCTTGATTTGAAATTTACCTGTTGCAAGATAGCTTCTTCCAAACTAACACCTTCTACTTCTGACAAAAACTCTCTCAAATCATCGGGAATATCATTATCAGCGGGCAAACTGCCATTTAGATGATGATTATGCACTTCTATCTCTCTGCTCATGGATGTGATGGTTTATGATCCGCCCTCTGCTTTCTGATTCAAAACTAATTATAAAACCTTTTTTGTGTGTTGCAGAATTTTCAGTATTATTCATTTATTTGTATACTTCTTTACTGTAGTTATAGATTGTGTGGGTTATTACGATAAGAGGAATAGCGTAGACACGTGATACGTATTTGAGTATGACTAGATTTGGGGCCATGAATAGGGTTTTTCTCTATTTGTACTTTAGTAACAGTTTCGACATCAAAATTTTAAAACCCAACGGCAATCCATCAAGATTTAGCCTGCCATTCATGATTCACCCCTAATTTCTCTTGTTGGGTTTATTTATGATCCGATTAATTTTTGGATTTGGGACCTTACATGACAACATCAAAGTAGGATCAACTGATATCTTCAAGATGACCAGAAAAGGAAAGAGATGTATCTAGAATAGCTTGCAATTGATAACAGATAAAAGAGCCCCAAACAACAACAATTTTAAGCATTAACGAACTGGGGTTCTTGAGAATCTTATTAGAGATCAAAATCCCAATTATGGGTTTGTTGATTTTGGGAGACTTGTTACAGATTGTTATAGAATTCAAGAAACCAAGATGTTATAGAAGAATTACCTTTGATGGTGTTGATGGGTAAAGATGAAGAACACAGCCACTAAACGTCGTAACTTTCACCACAAAAGGAGAGTGAGAGAGGAAATAAAAGACGAAAGTGCTGGAGAAGGTGACGTGATCGAACCATACGCGACTGTTGACTATAGTGAGCGTTCTAGGTCCACTCTTCAAACGTTTGGGATCGGATTCTGATATCTTTTTCTTGACAAAATTACACAAATGGCACCCGTGGTTTACGAAATTTTGTTGTATCGATGGTAAGTTATTATTGGGTTATAGTCCTATCTTTGTTAAGTTTTGTTGGTTTTTTCTTTGTTTGTTAAGTTGTGTTGGTTTTTTCTTTGACAAGATTTTTTGTTTACTTATGTTTTTAAGTTTTTAAATTTTTTTTTTTAAATTTTTAATTTTTGTTCTTTTTACCTGTAATAATATGTTTTTAGGTAACCATACAATATTATTTGCAAAATAGCTCTTAAGTTTACAAACCTTAATAATGGTTTAGGGCGGGTGTAGGAATTGATAGTAGGTGTTTCTAGGGCTGTAAACGAACTGAACGTTCGGCGAATCGTTCGTGACTGTTCGGCGGGAAGTTCGTTTATGTTCGTTTATTTAATAAATGAACGAACATGAACAAAAATTATCGTTCATTTAGTTAAATGAACGAACATGAACAATGGTCTCGTTCGTTCATTTATGTTCGTGAACGTTCGTTTATGATGTTTATTTACGTTCGTTTATGTTCGTTCATTTAAGTTTATTTATATTCATCTATATTCATTTATTTTTTATTATATTGTTATATTATATGTTCGTTTATGTTCATATATGTTCAATTGTGTTTTTTTTTATCTTTGTTCGTTTATGTTCGTTTAGCATGTTCACGAACATAAATGAACGAACATGAACAAAGTAATTTGTTAAACGAACGAACATGAACAAGAAAATCTCGTTCGTTTAGCCGTTAGTGTTCGTTTGTTGTTCGGCTAACTTAAACGAACGAACATGAACAAGACCTTGTTCGTGTTCGTTCGGTTCATTTACAGCCCTAGGTGTTCCTGTTTTTTTTTCAATCAAACATAATATAAAACCGAAAAATCATTCATTACATCTAATACAAAAAAAAAATGATTCTTTACATAAAAAGTTAAAAAGATAACAACGATCTATTGCAATTTAAATTTGTCATCTTCATATAGACATTTTTTGAACTCATTCCATTATTTTTTTCATTCTTAACTTTCACAAGTGCTTCAATCTCAACATTGCAGAGCAATGCGTCGTTTAAAAGTCACGTCAATTTTCTGTGCAAGTCAGTTTTCAAGAGTTTCATCTTCGAAAAACATATTTCTACACTTGCGGTCGCTACGAGTAATATCAAAGTCAACTTTACAAGCTTATAAACCCCAAAAGATAAGACCGATGTTTCCCCGTACTACCCATCAAACGATAAAGGTCGGAAATTCCTTTCAAACCGGTGAAGTGCTCATCTTTGATGCAAGAGTGATAAAATATCTCAAGTTGTTGTTAAATGTCTATCATATTCAAATCATCAAAGTCATACTTGTACAACTTACCCAACTTCAACAACTTTGATTTGTCAAATTGTGCAAATGAATCACAAAGGCTCAAAACACTGATGTATTCTAGTAATTGGGTGGTTGTTTCACTAAATCAATCATAATATTTTTTAAGTTGCATATCCACCACTGTGTTGAAGATTTCAACCTAAAAATGAAATATATTAGTCTTTGTGGTCTTACAGTTTCTCGCACCAACATACAAATCTTCCATATTCAAAGTATCAATATTGTGTGTTTAACAAAAATAGGATACATTTGGCAAAATGCTAACAGACCCCGTGTTTCTTAAAGATTTAAATGCCTCCATTGTCCCTCTAACCATCAAAGTCGTTTCTATAATGTATAGATATTTTCTTTGAAGTTGCTTTGACAATATATCCATGAAGCGTAAAATGTTATATATCATATATAAGTAAAACACAAAATCATATGATTTAAAATATGCTAAGATTTCGGACGTTGGTTGACGGTTTTCCAATGACCAAGGTTCTAAAAAACGTAAGGCGTGACTTGGCGGCGGGGTCAAAGTTAAGTTATGCCAAGCCTTGGCGAGCCATGGTGTTTTTCAAGGCGTGACTATTTTATATACATTAAAAGAGATAAATCATATAATTATTGAATTGTATCAAATATATGAAGTTTTTAGAAGTGTTATATTAATATTTAATATAAAAAAGTTAACAAAAACTCAATTATTTTAGGCCCGACAAAAAAAACAAAAAAATCCGCGCCTTGAAAAAAACTCGCGCCATAACGCGATAAGGCACGCCTTGACACGTTCTTTGGGCGCCAAACTTAACAAACCTGCCTTGGACATTTTCGTAACGGCTACACCACGCCTTGCGCCATGGCACGCCTTGAGGCGCGCCATGGCGCGCTTTTTAGAACCATGTCAATGACCCTCCCTCATATTCCACAAAATCTAAAACAACAAGAACATCCATAAACATCTTCATCAAACTTGTAAGTGTTTTGAAATGTGAACCCTATCTTGTATCTCCTGCTCGAACAAGTGTGGTCTCTTGATTTAACTCTCTTTGGTTTCAAGTTCACCACTCTTCGGTTTCAAGTTCACCACCATAAAAGCCTTTTCGCACCCTTTCTCTTTGTAACATCCATAAAATTCAAGCCAATTTAAAACTTTTTTCAAACATTTAAAATCCATTATTTATACAAAATGTTTTCAAAATAGTTTTATATAAGAGTATCCCATAAATCAAATCATAAAAATGTAAGGAGGTGCACGATCACGCCTTTGCCTTCGCACGATCATCCGTGGTACCTAAAACAAAATCAAAAATTGTAAGCTCGAAGCTTAGTGAGTCTCCCCAAAATACCAATGTCATACAAAACAAAACCATATAATAACAAACAGCATTCATATAGAGTCTATAGTATGACTAGACCGCCCTTACCGGGCCTTCAGTCTGACTGGTCCACTCTCAGAACCTTCAGCATGTCTGGTCCGTCTCACAGGTCCTTCAGCTTGTTTGGACCGTTGTTTGGGCCTTCGGCCTGACTGGTATGCCCTTAGGGCCTACAGTCTATCCGGGCCGCCCTGGGTATGTTGGCCTACAGCACAAAGCAGGTCCGCCTCAACTCAACCCCACATACACAATCAACACATAATATCATAAGCTAGCATATACAACAGTCAAACCAATCTAACAAATCACTAATCATAGCATCATCCTATAAACCAGGATATCGACCTAACAGGTTACTAACATAGAATCATCTTATATACCAGGATACCGACCTAACTGGTCACTAAGCATATCAACATGCAATAAACCCAGATACAAATTCGAAAAGGGTCGGAATTGGTGCTTTCGACCTTGTTAGTATAGTGAGGACAACTCACCTCACAATGCCGATCGGAACTGAAATGTCAAACTCCTGAAATACGACTCCAAACACCAAAACCTACAACCACCATTGATCCCATTCCATAATTCCCAGTTTACCAAAATATCCTTAGAAGTCAAATTGGTCAACCCTTGGTCAAAGTCAAAGTCAACGGTCAAGGTCAACAGTCCATGTTGACCCAACTTGTCGAGTGTAGTCTACAGACTCGCCAAGTTCCTTCAGAACCTAGCAAGTCGCGAATTTCCCAATCAAATCGCCGAGTTTCCAGACAACTCGTCGAGTTTATATAGTGTCCCAAATGTTGGGAAAACCATAACCAACTCATCGAGTCATCTCACTGACTTGTCGAGTCCATGCAAAAACCAAAAATGGGCAATCTTCATCCAACTCATCGAGTTTACCATGTAACTCGTCAAGTCCCTTTAGTCCTCTTCTTTTTTAGACGTTTTTAAGCAAAACCTAGGCTCCAAATTGTAGATCTAGCTTCCTAATGTATAGTTTTCACGTAAAGTTGCAAACTTTATGTGCATACAAAGCCCAAAATGTCAAAACCAAGCTAAGGAAGAGGTTTAAGCCAAAGAAAAGGGCCAAAGCTTGATAAATTTGATAACTTTATGACAATGTGTACTTATAGTGGTCCAGATCTGAAGTTACAACTTCAAATCATGCTCAATACAAGAAATGACCCACAAATATGCTAAAAAATGGCCTTCAACCCTTGATTGAGGAGATCTAACACTAAAATGATCAAGGTAACAACTTGTTACCTTCAAATACAAGCCAAGACGGAGTAGGTACTGGATCTAAAAGCTTCTCCTTGATCCAAGCTCTTGAGTCTTCAGTTTTCTTTCACTAAAACCTGATGGGTTTTGAGCATTCTAACACTTCCTAAGTGTACATGCAACCCTAATAACCTTGGATCTATGTTTGTCTAATTTGTCATGCAAAGTTGAACTTCCAAGGTTATATTCCTATCTAGCATACATGGGAACAACTTTAACATAATGAATAGATAGAATAACTTACCTTGTTGTTGCTTGTGTTCCTTGAACCTTGTGAGCCTAGCACCTCAAGTGGTGATGCCTCAAATGCTTCACACAACACCAAATACTCTTGGAAGAACTTATGAGAGTATACTCACTTCTTCAAATCGGCCAAGCCCTCTTTTCTAAGTGTGTAACCGATTTGGTGGAGATTATGTTTCTTATATAGTGTTGTGTAACACCCAGGATTTTGAAAGCCAAGAAAGTAAAGGAAACCCTAAATTTAAGAGGGACTCGACGAGTCCAAGGAAGGACTCGGCGAGTCGGAGCGGGATCCGGGTCGATAAGAAAGTGACCAACTCGACGAGTCGGCCAAGTGGACTCGGCGAGTCTGGTCTGTGCGAGGAAATCCATAAATCCGGGGCTTGGAGCCTATTTAAGCATCTCAATCTTCTTCCTAGGGCTCCTTTACAGCCTCTCACACCCAGAACGCCGCACCTTAAGCCCCCATTGTGTTCATTCAAGCTTTTAGCCATTTTTGGGTGGGTTTAAGGAAGAAGAAGGAGTGGGAATCTTTGAAGCATCAGGGAGTGGCTTTGGATCTGAAGTTTGGGAAGCATTTCAGAGCATTGGAAGGTATCAATTCGTTTCCCTCCTCCAGATTTTCCTTGGTTATGAGTTTTGAGGCTTTTAAGCCATGTTTAAGACCAATCTTGAGCTTGAAGTCCAGATCTGAGGTTGCTACCTCAGATCCATGCTTGCTTTGGTATGGAATCCCAGAAAGTATCAGCCATTGGGTGGAAATTGGAGCCTCTTGGTCCTAAACCCTAGCTATGGGTGTATTTTGCCTAGATCTCCATCTCTACACGTAAAGTTTGCAACTTTACGTGGGAAATAGGCTTGGGAAGGGTAGATCTACAGTTTGGAGCTCATGCATGACTCGGAAGTCCTCTGCATGTAAGTGGATCTTGGTGGACTCGACGAGTCCTTCGAGTGGACTCGGCGAGTAGCTTGAAGGAGAGGAGGAACTCGACGAGTGGGATGAACAGCTCGTCGAGTCGGATGAAGATAGGCATGAACTCGGCGAGTTGGATGAACAACTCGGCGAGTTGGATGAGGATTGCCGTGTGCTCGGCGAGTTTGTTCTTAGACTCGGCGAGTCAGATGGAGTGGTCCCAAACCCTTCGAGTTAAGACTCGAGTCAGCGAGTCGGGCCAGAACTCAGTGAGTTGGACAGGATAGGAATCGGAAATCAGTAGACTCGGCGAGTCAGGGGCTGACTCGGCGAGTAGAGTCGCGAGTGGAAGGACTCTGGATTTGTGAACTCGGCGAGTCAGTAGGGTGACTCGGCGAGTAGGGTTGACCTGGGAGGTTGACTTTGACCAGGACATGGACTTTGACCAGAGTTGACTTGGTTGACCTTTGGAGGTCAGTTAGACTAAGTATAAGGTTGTTATTGGTAGATCGGGGAGCTAGCGGAGCAGCAGTGCGGAGCTAGCGGACAGGTAGCGGTCAAGGGGTTAGCAGCAGCAGTTCAGCAGCACCAGGTGAGTTTCCCTTTTGTGTGAATGGGTCTAAGGCCACAATGCCGGCCCATGTAGTTATGAGTAGAAGACCTGGGGGTTAGCCCTAGGCACAGTATGCTAGCATTGTTTGCAGTACGAGGTCCAGTAATAGCGGGCGGGCGCCCAAAGAATTGTTTATACATGATAGTTTATACTTGTTGTCTGTGTGATACATGTATGTACCTGGTAGGGAGGTGAGTGGGGGCGAGGTCCCGTATCTCACCAATAGCAGAGTGTGGATGGGGTTCCATATCTCACTAGTAGCAGATTAGGGGCGAGGCCCGAATTAGAACAAGAGTGAGAGTGGGCTAGGCCCGTACCTCATTACCATTAGGAGCGTGGATGGGGTTCCATGACTCCTCAGTAGCAGGACATGGGCGAGGCCCAGGGAAGGCGAGGCCTTCGGACAGAACCAGTTGCACGTGTTAGTTATGTGTTATGAATGTTTATGTGTTATTATTTGTTGACGGGCGAGGCCCTGTGACAGGCGAGGCCTAAGTAAAACAGATCTGTATCCGAGCGGGGCTCGAAGCCAGGCGGGGCCGTTGTAGCGGGCGAGGCCCGTGGTGAGGGGCGAGGCCCAAGATAGGGGGGCGTGGCCCAGTATGTGCAGTATGTGGTTATGCATGGTATGTGGTAGGGTGGGGAACTCACTAAGCTTCGTGCTTAAGGTTTTCAGTTTTGGTTTCAGGTACTTCCGGTAGCGGAGGGAAGAGCTCGGGGTGATCGCATGGCACACACCATAGAATAGACAGCCTGGGGACGTTTACTCTGATAACGAACATATGTTTTGAAAACTTATACTCAGATCATGTTTTGAAATGATGTTTTGGTTTAAAGTAATGTTTTGTTAAAAGAAATTTTTGGTCTTAAATTTTGGGTTGTTACAAGTTGGTATCAGAGCCTTGGTTTGAGGGATTCAGGCATACTCTCGGGTGTGCCTGAACTCAAACTGAGGGGTCGGATGAGAAGTTTTCAAAATGTGAAAAGACAGTTTTATAAAAAGGATTTTGAGAATGAAAAACAGTTTTAGAAAAGCAAAAAGAATCCAGAAAGAAAAAGAACTTTGAAAAGAGAAAAGTGGTGTGGTGCATGCAATCGACCGAGCTCAAGTAAGTACCCCAAAATACCCATACAAGTTTATGTCATGATTATCCGTTGGTAGAACCGCATGCTAGAATAGGACTAAGGATCTAGGGAGGATGCCTTATGTGCCTGTTATATGTGCTTTTGATCTGCATGATAGTGCCGAATAGTCAGTAGTAGGATAGCCTGATTAGGTTATGCCTGAGTTATGAGTTGTGTTGCATGCTAGTTCAGATTCTTGCTATGTGGATATGATTGCTTGAGTATGTCATGGTTGGATTTTCCCTTGTCTGAATGCTGCTTGCTTTGTGCACTGTGGGATTCTAAGTGATGGGAGTTAGCCGTTAGGTGGATACGTCACGTCACATGTGATCAGGGTTGAATAATCTCAGAGTGTTGGATTTGGTCCTATTGCGCAGCTCTTGTTTGAGTCCAACCGTTGTAGGAACGAGTCCTTTACTTGAAGGATTATCTGAGCCTCGTCACATGTGATGGTATCCAGGTGATGGCTAATTGGCATTGCGAGGAGGCCTTCAGCAGCTGAGGACTGGTTTGAGTAGTGTCAGAGGTTTCCCTAGGGTAAGCCTAGGATGAGATAGTGCTGGGAGCAGTATTAGTGGATGAGGGACCTGGTGGAGTCAAAGCAATTCCTGAGGAAAGTACGGATAGATGTGGAAGGTAGTATGGGCCCGTACTACTGAAAGCAGAGGATCTGTACTCGATTCGGGAAGGGCAGAGACAAGACCGGGGACCTGGTAGGGGTGTGTTTGGCCTGGTATCAGTGATGAGTGTTCTGATAATGGTTGTGGTGTATTTTCAGCATGGTGACATTGCGAGAGAGACCAGCGGGCGGATCAGGCGCCGGAGAGGGATCAGGCTCGGGTTCAGGGGCCGAGCAGCTCGAGGAGCGGATGAGAGAGTTGATATCAGAAGAGGTTACGCGCAGTATTCTAGCTCAGACTCCTGTGATCTTTGGCACGGTCAAGGAGGGCATACTGGAGATCTTGGAGGAGAGGCTGGGAGCCTTCCGTACTGAGATGATGGCATTGGTGGGGGCGCGTACCTTGACATTTCGAGAGTTCAGAGCCTGTGGGGCACCAGATTATCATGGGGCTAGGGACCCCATTGCTAGCAGTAGATGGTTGGCTGATGTTGCCAACGCTTTTCGTTCGAGCAAGTGTCCCGAGGGGGACAAGGTTAGACTCGCCTCCTGTCTTCTGAAGGACAGAGCAAGGGATTGGTGGGAGGAGATTGGTCATGCTTTGGGGGATGACGCCGCGTTGGACGCGATGACTTGGAGCGATTTCTCGGCCAGGTTCAGGGCGGAGTTTTCGCCGATTATTGAGGTGCAGCAGCTGGCACGAGAGTTTCAGGATTTGACGCAGACTACTGAGACTGTGGCGGAGATCACCGCCAAATTCAGGGAGAGGGCTCTTCTTGTACCGCAGTATGTAGCGGATGAGGAGATGAAGAAGGCTCGGTACCATGAGATGTTGAGGGACGACATCAGGGAGTTCGTGAGCAGGTCCAGTTGTAAGACACTGGAAGATATGATTTCTCGGGCCAGAGAGAGGGAAATTGATTTGGAGCAGATCCGGAAGAGGAAGCCGGATGAGGTTCAGGTGGCTGCGGGTTTGGGCAAGAGGCCCAAGGGATCGGATTCGAGATCGAGGGATCATCAGGACCGCAGTCGGTGCGGAAAGTGTGGCAGGGCGCACGGAGGCGCGTGCAGGAGTGGTAGCGGTGGTGAGTCTGGCTGCTTCAAGTGCGGTCGGACTGGTCATTTTAGCAGGGATTGTACTGTTACCGCCGCGCAGGGATTTGACATGATATGTTTTCATTGCAACCAGCGGGGCCACAAGAAGGCCCAGTGCCCTAGTTTGTTTTCAGCAGGACGGGTGATGGCACCCGCCCCTGCAGCCTTGAGGATCACGGATGGCCGTCAGGGCCGGGTAGAGGCACCTGCAGCAGGGAGCAGGGCTTTTCAGATGACGACCTTGGAGACGCAAGCATCGCCGGACGTTGCAGGTATGCAATTTCCATTTCCAGTTCTTTTATTTTGTGCATGATTTCATTGTTATGGTTCGGCATCATTATCGGTATGAGTATTTTATTTTGATTGGGTGATTGTGATCAAGTTGTGTGCCATCTGCATACCCTGGATAATTGTATGGTAGTTAGGGGGATGTGCTCTATTGAAGAAGGTTTCGAAGGATGCAGTAACTGTAGCATGCTGAGGAGGGATTTGGTACGTTTTGCTAGTTCGGAGTGGTGCAGTGATGTGATGGATTGGCTAAATCCCTAGCTATGGCGGGCTTGGGTTCCTAAATCGATGGGGTATGGAAGGATAGCAAAGATCGGGATTTCTTGAGTATTGTGCAACAAGGGATAAGCAGGATCGAAGTGGGGGAGAATCCTCCGGGTGTGCCCAGAGAGGAGCACACACACCCAGAATAAGTACGTGACCTCCGAGAGGGAAGAGAAGTAGTTTAGCGTTTGATGGATTGAGGACTTCAGGGTTGGGAGTTTGAGAAACTCCACATCAGCTAGCGCGTGTGATGGTATTGGTTAGTTATGGTTGAGATTTCGGGTTGGGGATCGCCTGAAGGACTCGCGGGAGTCGGATTAAGGATCCTGGAGCTGATGGCATGTGGTGCCTTCAAATTAGCAGTCAGTGGTAGGGGCGATGAAAGGCTACGGGTAAGCCGCAGCATTCTTTAGTAGCTTCGTTAGCGGAGTCGGGGCGAGGCCCTTATCTCCTAGTGATCCGGCAGGGATCCAGATTGTGTAGTGGGTGAGTATGATAGGAAGTTGCCTGTATAGCTCTAGAGAGGTGCGGCCTTGGGAGAGGCTGCTCCAGGATATAGTTGGGTGAGACCCGTGGGCGAGGCCCGTATGAGATTGGCAGTGTAGATGAGACCTGGGAGCCGGGTTGCTCAGTAGTAAGGTTGGGTGAGACCCGTGGGCGAGGCCCGTGAGTTTTAGCAGCGCAGGTGGGACCTGGTCGGGATCTTAGTGTCAAGTTAGGGGGAGTCGGGGATCCCAGGTTTGTAGTGCCTGGATGGCAAGATGGAATGAGCAGTTGTAGATGGTCGAGGTTTCTTTGGAAGTCGCTGAGAGCGACCAGGAATGGTGTTGCGACTAGCTACCGGAGGGAACCGGTAATCCAGACATTGATAGGTTGGTAGGGACCAGTGCGGTCCCGGTTTATCAGAAAGTCAGTCGGGGAATAGTTGAATTGCCAGTCAGTGGCAGTGCGAGTATGCAGCGTATGTTGGGGTTCAGTTAATTGAGTCGAGGGGTGCTCGACACCAAGTGTTGGCAGGAGGGAGTGTCAGTGAGTGCTGACGATGATGACCCGTTTTGGGAATAGCAGGGAGGTGTTGGAGTTAGTGAAGGATAGGACCTTCTCGGTGTCAAAGGAAAAGTCAGTTATGAGGGTTTGCCTTGGGAAGGCAAGGGATTTGCGCAAGGAAGAAGTGGAGAACCTCTGTGGGTTCAGTGCAGTATTGGTGGAAGACCAGCGCAGGTAGGTGGCTGGTGTGGGGTATTGGAGGTAGATCGTAGGCGGTGGGCCATGGTAAACTTCGAGGACGAAGTTCAGTTTAAGTGGGGGAGAGTTGTAACACCCAGGATTTTGAAAGCCAAGAAAGTAAAGGAAACCCTAAATTTAAGAGGGACTCGACGAGTCCAAGGAAGGACTCGGCGAGTCGGAGCGGGATCCGGGTCGATAAGAAAGTGACCAACTCGACGAGTCGGCCAAGTGGACTCGGCGAGTCTGGTCTGTGCGAGGAAATCCATAAATCCGGGGCTTGGAGCCTATTTAAGCATCTCAATCTTCTTCCTAGGGCTCCTTTACAGCCTCTCACACCCAGAACGCCGCACCTTAAGCCCCCATTGTGTTCATTCAAGCTTTTAGCCATTTTTGGGTGGGTTTAAGGAAGAAGAAGGAGTGGGAATCTTTGAAGCATCAGGGAGTGGCTTTGGATCTGAAGTTTGGGAAGCATTTCAGAGCATTGGAAGGTATCAATTCGTTTCCCTCCTCCAGATTTTCCTTGGTTATGAGTTTTGAGGCTTTTAAGCCATGTTTAAGACCAATCTTGAGCTTGAAGTCCAGATCTGAGGTTGCTACCTCAGATCCATGCTTGCTTTGGTATGGAATCCCAGAAAGTATCAGCCATTGGGTGGAAATTGGAGCCTCTTGGTCCTAAACCCTAGCTATGGGTGTATTTTGCCTAGATCTCCATCTCTACACGTAAAGTTTGCAACTTTACGTGGGAAATAGGCTTGGGAAGGGTAGATCTACAGTTTGGAGCTCATGCATGACTCGGAAGTCCTCTGCATGTAAGTGGATCTTGGTGGACTCGACGAGTCCTTCGAGTGGACTCGGCGAGTAGCTTGAAGGAGAGGAGGAACTCGACGAGTGGGATGAACAGCTCGTCGAGTCGGATGAAGATAGGCATGAACTCGGCGAGTTGGATGAACAACTCGGCGAGTTGGATGAGGATTGCCGTGTGCTCGGCGAGTTTGTTCTTAGACTCGGCGAGTCAGATGGAGTGGTCCCAAACCCTTCGAGTTAAGACTCGAGTCAGCGAGTCGGGCCAGAACTCAGTGAGTTGGACAGGATAGGAATCGGAAATCAGTAGACTCGGCGAGTCAGGGGCTGACTCGGCGAGTAGAGTTGCGAGTGGAAGGACTCTGGATTTGTGAACTCGGCGAGTCAGTAGGGTGACTCGGCGAGTAGGGTTGACCTGGGAGGTTGACTTTGACCAGGACATGGACTTTGACCAGAGTTGACTTGGTTGACCTTTGGAGGTCAGTTAGACTAAGTATAAGGTTGTTATTGGTAGATCGGGGAGCTAGCGGAGCAGCAGTGCGGAGCTAGCGGACAGGTAGCGGTCAAGGGGTTAGCAGCAGCAGTTCAGCAGCACCAGGTGAGTTTCCCTTTTGTGTGAATGGGTCTAAGGCCACAATGCCGGCCCATGTAGTTATGAGTAGAAGACCTGGGGGTTAGCCCTAGGCACAGTATGCTAGCATTGTTTGCAGTACGAGGTCCAGTAATAGCGGGCGGGCGCCCAAAGAATTGTTTATACATGATAGTTTATACTTGTTGTCTGTGTGATACATGTATGTACCTGGTAGGGAGGTGAGTGGGGGCGAGGTCCCGTATCTCACCAATAGCAGAGTGTGGATGGGGTTCCATATCTCACTAGTAGCAGATTAGGGGCGAGGCCCGAATTAGAACAGGAGTGAGAGTGGGCTAGGCCCGTACCTCACTACCATTAGGAGCGTGGATGGGGTTCCATGACTCCTCAGTAGCAGGACATGGGCGAGGCCCAGGGAAGGCGAGGCCTTCGGACAGAACCAGTTGCACGTGTTAGTTATGTGTTATGAATGTTTATGTGTTATTATTTGTTGACGGGCGAGGCCCTGTGACAGGCGAGGCCTAAGTAAAACAGATCTGTATCCGAGCGGGGCTCGAAGCCAGGCGGGGCCTGGAGCGGCGGGGCCGTTGTAGCGGGCGAGGCCCGTGGTGAGGGGCGAGGCCCAAGATAGGGGGCGTGGCCCAGTATGTGCAGTATGTGGTTATGCATGGTATGTGGTAGGGTGGGGAACTCACTAAGCTTCGTGCTTACGGTTTTCAGTTTTGGTTTCAGGTACTTCCGGTAGCGGAGGGAAGAGCTCGGGGTGATCGCATGGCACACACCATAGAATAGACAGCCTGGGGACGTTTACTCTGATAACGAACATATGTTTTGAAAACTTATACTCAGATCATGTTTTGAAATGATGTTTTGGTTTAAAGTAATGTTTTGTTAAAAGAAATTTTTGGTCTTAAATTTTGGGTTGTTACATGTTGACACATCTAGGGTTAAACCCTAATGTGTCATGACTCTTCATTTCCATGACCCATGGGTTTGTAACTCCCATGGAGCATCCATGGAGCATCCTATGGGTGGAACCCAACTTGATGATCCATGGAGCCTTTTAGCCCACTATACAAGATATGGATGATTTACTTAATCAACCCATATATTTAATTAGTTATCTTTTGATCACTTAATTAATTCTAAATTAATTCTTGATCAAACTAATCAAATAATATTATTAATATATTAGAACTTATAATATATTAATAATCTCCAAGTGTTATTTCTCTCATTTAGTTTATCCAATTGCATGGTGCCATGCAACCCAAATGGACCATGCCGGGTCGGGTCAAGTACATAACAGAAATAGTTATGGACTTAGACACCTTATCCAACAGTCTCCCACTTGGATAAGTCTAGTAACTATTACTGCAAGTATGACTTCAGGAACCGATCGGCAATCGTAGCTCTTTACAAGGTTTCTCGAAACTTGAGAAGATGATGGTACGCCATTTAAGATAAGTGATCATATAATCCTCTGTTCTAGATATCAGTCGGACAAATACATGGAACAATGTCTTACTTATTGTCCAACATTTGTTTCCCGATTTCCGATTTGTTTGACAAAGAACTTTATTGAACACATCAATCTAGTTCTGACCGGGCCCGGTACATAGGTCAAAACAAAATCATCGAGGGGCCCAGATATCAGCTTCTAATCCAAGAAGGAACAGATAAACTTCGACTCATATGTTTGTTCTACTACTCATTGAATTACACATAAGAGCACGATTTTATAACATCGAGTTACCAATGCGTTTTTCGTACAATTAATGCATAACCAACTCGTAAGTAACAAATCATATCTCTAGGTTTAAAGACTTATATGATATTACCGTCTCACGATCACTCGAGATAGAATTCCATGAAGTGATTCCAGTGAGCGTGGGTTGAGTCCAATGCTCAGAACTTATGAGCACTCATGATTGTTGTAGCCTTGTCCCAGACCTCTACAACCAAACATGACAGTCTTGATTCATACCTACTTCCGACATATGACCGACTGTGGAGGTTTGAATAATATGTTAAACCAAACAAAATTATTCTGGAAGTCAAAACATGCAAAAGAAATATAGTAAACGATCGACAAGAGATAGCAACACTTTACTCATAAATAAACACTTTTATTCATCATCAAATGTCAATTACACTTTACAAATTTCAAGATTATCTAACTACTAAATCTAATATCATCCTTCAGCCCTATGCTCCGAGCATGCTGGAGATGCTTAACCCGAGTCAGTCCCTTCGTGAGGGGATCTGCTGGGTTCTCATCCGATGATACCCTCTTTGCCACGAGGAGTCCTTCTTCGATCCGATGTCTGATGAAATGGTATTTTCTGTCGATGTGTCTGGATCTCCCGTGATCCCTTGGTTCCTTGGCTAAGGCAACTGCACTTTCACTATCACAGAAAATTTCCATCGGCTCTTTAATAGCTGGTACAACTCCAAGGTCTCCAATGAAGTTTCTCAGCCATAACGCCTCCTTTGCCGCTTCGCTAGCTGCAATATATTCTGATTCACAAGTAGAATCTGCCACTGTCTCTTGCTTGGAACTCTTCCAAGAAATTGCTCCTCCATTTAGGGTAAAGACCCAGCCCGACTGAGAGCGGAAGTTATCCCTATCAGTCTGGAAGCTAGCATCACTATACCCTACAACTCTCAAGTCATCACTTCCACCGAGGGTAAGGACCCAGTCCTTAGTCCTTCGTAGGTACTTGAGAATATTCTTTACCGCAATCCAGTGTGCCTTGCCAGGGTTCCCCTGAAACCTGCTAACCATGCTCAAGGCAAAGGCTACATCAGGTCGAGTACACGTCATAGCATACATGATCGAACCTACAGCCGAAGCATATGGTAATCGACTCATTTCTGCTATCTCAGCCTCAGTGCTAGGGCTTTGTGTCTTACTCAGCTTGGCACTACTCTGGATGGGCAACTCTCCTTTCTTGGAGTTTTGCATTTTGAATCTCTTCAGAATCTTCTCCAAGTAGGTACTTTGACTAAGTCCAATTAGTCTTTTACTCCGATCTCTCAAAATCCTTATCCCCAGAATATAGGCAGCTTCACCAAGGTCCTTCATAGCGAAACACTTTCCAAGCCAGGACTTTACTTCCTGCAAGGTTGGAATGTCGTTTCCTATGAGTAGTATGTCATCCACATACAATACCAAAAAGCTAACTATACTCCCACTAGCCTTGACATATACACAAGATTCATCTTCACTCCTAGAAAAGCCAAATTCCTTGACCTTTACATCAAAGCAAAGATTCCATCTGCGAGGTGCTTGCTTTAATCCATAAATGGATTTCTCAAGCTTACACACTCTATTAGGGTACTCGTTACTGACAAAACCCTCTGGCTGACTCATGTAAACATCTTCAGCCAACTTTCCATTAAGGAAAGCGGTTTTGACATCCATTTGCCAAATTTCATAGTCATGAAATGCGGCTATGGCTAACAGAACCCGAATAGACTTAATCTTGGCTACCGGAGAAAAGGTCTCATCATAGTCCACTCCAGGAATTTGAGAGAAGCCCTTTGCAACCAGTCTAGCCTTATAAGTGTGTACTTTACCATCCATGTCGGTCTTCTTCTTGAAGACCCATTTGCACCCTACAGTCTTTCGACCTGGTACATTCTCAACCAAGTTCCAAACTTGATTGTCATACATGGATTGTATCTCGCTATCCATAGCCTCTTTCCATTTGGCAGACTCGGGGCCTGCCATGGCTTCCTCGTAGCTGTTAGGGTCATCTTGACTTACTAGTGTCTCATCACTAATAAGTGTCTCACCTTCTGCAGTAATATGGAATCCATAGTAATGCTCAGGTGCACTCCTAACTCTCGTGGAACGCCTCAGAGGTACAGATTCGTCAATTGGCTCAACAGGAGTTTCCTCCTCAAGTTGAGGGCTAGAGTTTGAAGTTCCTTCACCACTTGACTCTTGAATTTCTTCAAGATCAACTTGCCTCCCACTGTCTCCTTGGCTTATAAACTCTCTCTCTCTCGAAAGACTCCTCTTCTTGCTACAAAGACCACGTTGTCACTAGGTCTGTAGAAGAGGTAACCAAAGGAATGTTGTGGGTAGCCGATGAAAATACACCTCTCGCTTCGGGGTTCGAGCTTGTCATGAGTCTCGCGTCTCACGAAAGCCTCGCAGCCCCAAATCTTGATGTGGTCTAGTTTAGGTACTTTACCAGTCCACATCTCGTGAGGAGTTTTGGCAACTTTCTTTGTAGGGACTAGATTAAGGATATGGGCGGCAGTCTCTAAGGCATACCCCCAGAATGAGATTGGTAGCGAAGCTCGACTCATCATGGAACGAACCATGTCCAACAAGGTTCGATTACGCCTCTCAGCCACACCATTCAACTGTGGTGTCCTAGGAGGTGTCAATTGTGAGACAATCCCACATTCCTTTAGATAGTCGAGGAACTCTGAACTAAGATACTCACCACCCCGATCGGATCGAAGCATCTTAATGTTCCTGCCCAATTGATTCTCGACTTCTTGTTTAAATTCCTTAAACTTCTCGAAAGTCTCTGACTTATGCTTGATTAAGTAGACATATCCATATCTACTGTAATCATCGGTAAAAGTCAAATAATAACGATTAGCATCCCTTGTGGCATGTTTGAATGGTCCACACACATCCGTGTGTATAAGGTCCAACAAACCTTCACCCCTTTCACATGAGCCTGTGAAGGGTGACTTTGTCATTTTTCCAAGTAAGCATGATTCGCAACTATCATTTGACTTTAGGTCAAACGACTCCAAGACTCCATCCTTTTGGAGTTGGCCTATGCGTTTCTTGCTTATATGTCCAAGACGACAATGCCATAACGATGCTTTATCCAAGTTATTATTATTAGTAGAATCAATACACAAAACATTATTTCCTAAGTTATCTACAATAGATACAGCTTCATACACACCATCACAAGGTAATGCTTTAAAATAAAGTACATTATTAAAGAAAGCATTAATCGAACCAACTTCATTATCAAATGAAAAGGTGAAACCTTGTTTGTACAATGCATGAAAGGAAATAATATTTCTTGCCATTTCTGGCGAATAACAACACTTATTCAAATCTAAATTTAACCCACTACTTAGCGATAAAGTATAAACTCCAATCTTGGTGACAGGTGTAACTTTCCTATTCCCCATGATTAAGTTTATTCTTCCTTGCTCCACATTCTCACTTCTTCCTAGTCCCTGCAAGTCACAGCAAATATGAATTCCGCAACCTGTATCAAGGACCCAAGATTTCGAATGGGGTGAGTTATTAGAAATGATAGTGTAAATACCTGCATGGTTGGGTTTGACTTTCCCATCCTTTACATCTTGCTGGTACTTTGGGCAGTTCCGCTTCCAATGAGCTTTTTCGTGGCAATAGAAGCATTCCGCCTCTTTTGGGTCAGAAGAAGGAGTAATGAAACCTTTCTTGGTTCCACTTGAAGAAGAGCCATCAAGGGTCCGAGCCTTGGTACCCTTTGAAGATCTCTTTCTCTTCCTCCCTCGACTCTGCCCGATTGCCAAGACCGGAGTTGTTTCTGGAGTAGGAGTGATAGCAACCGACTTCCCCTTAAGACCTGTTTCTGCGGTCTTGAGAAGTCCCTGAAGTTTGCTGAGGGTGACCTCTTCCTTGTTCATGTGATATGTCATGCGGAATTTATCATAGCACGATGGTAAGGAGTGCAAAATGATATCTATTGCAAGCTCCTCAGGGAAGTTCACATTAAGCTTCAGCAAACGATCCACATACCTTTGCATTTTCTGCATGTGGCTCGTGACGGACTCTCCGTCCTTCATCATGGTTGTTATCATGGAGCAAATGACTTCGTACCTCTCTTGTCGTGCACTTTGATGGTATCTTTCCATCAAGTCTTGGTGCATTTCATAAGGGTAGAAGTCTTCGTAAGACTTTTGGAGTTCAGCTGTCATGGTGGCTAACATGATGCAAGCCACCTTGGTTGCATCTCTTTCATGAGTATGAAAGTCAGCGATCTCCTGGGGAGTTGCAGTGGACTCGTCAATTTCCTTAAGCTCCTTGTCAAGGACATATTCTTTGTCCTCGTAGCGGGTAATCATCCTGATGTTTCTGATCCACTTATTGAAGTTGGATCCATCAAAGGTGACTTTCCCACACAGACTCATAAGAGTAAAGGAGCCATTAGGATTCGAGCCAGAAGCATTAGTTGAAGACATCTGAAAAGAAGAACGAGTTTAGTTTAGATTTAAGAGAGTCCTTAATAAAACACCCAAATGTAATATTAAGGCTAGGATCCAATCACAATATAATATAACTTAGAAGAGGTATGCCGTAATCTAAGCTATACCATATTTGAAAGGTAGGTGAATGACGATTCACCAATTTCCACCACGAAAACCGAAATATTAAATATTTAGTTTTTATTGGTTTTAGAAATTCCTAGATTCTTTGAGATCCAATGAACTTTTCAAAGGCATGTTTCGATCTCGGGAGTGCCCTCCAGGTTTTGTGACTGGGATGCCGAGGATCACAAAACGAGGTGTGAAGTAACCATGCAAATCACTTGGTACCTTTAAAGTTTATCACTCAATCGATGTGCCGGTAAACCACACACGCTCCACCGATACTATAATAAACTTTTAAGTCACCCTTTACCTACCTTGTTAAGTCCAAGTTAGTGTGCCGGTTAACCACACACGCTCCACCAACGACTCAGACAAAGTGTAAAGTGTAATTTCATGGATTAGCACCTTATTCACATTTTTCCTAAAGTAACTAAGATTGGGAATTTAATAAAATGTTTAGTTACTTTATATATTCATCATACTTTGAATGAGAATTTATAAGTCCTTGTCTTACTCGTTCGGCTAACGACCCTCCACCAGTCAAGCAAGCGGTGGGTGAGAATATACACCCATTAAGTCACCATTTTATAGGCAACAACCTTATACCCACCTTATAGACCGGCTTCGTGAATGAGGCGTACTAGCGGTAAGACGACTTGTTCTTATACATATATATATAATTATTAAATTATCATAATATAAGTATAAGGGTTGAATTTTAACTTTTAAAATTCTAGGGGTTGGAACTAAAGTTTTATCTTAACTTTACTTGTTCCAAAACTTGAGGGCAAGTTTTGTAACTTTCAAAACTTTTCATTTCTTGTAACTTATGAGTTTAATAGAGTCATAAAATGAAGACTCTTCATTTTTATAACTCTTGTGTTTTCTTAATGGTTTTTAACTCAAGTGACTCTTGGTTTTCCATAACTTAAGGATAAGTTATGGACTCCATTAAAACACATTATGATCAAGAATTAAACTACCAAATAGGTTACAAATAATTCCTATGATCATCTAAAACTTCATAAGAACAAGAACATGAATATGAACATAATCAAAAATTACATAAAACTTTGTAATTTTGATAACTAGTTGTTGTAAATGAATTAGCAAAACATTACACCACCAAAAACAAGTTTACATTTACTAAAACAGTTTAGGGTAATGTTTCTAATTCATTTTCCAGCTACTGAATCGAAATTCTGCACTCATTCGACCCTACTCGCCGAGTGCATGAACATGACTCGCCGAGTTGGTTGAAGATACACATGGACTCGACGAGTCCCCCCTATAGACTCGACGAGTCCGATCGCAGACAGCAAATTTCCGATTCTGTTTTCAACTTTTAAGCACAAATAAGAACAAACAAGCCTAGGCTCTGATACCACTGATGGGTTTTGAGCATTCTAACACTTCCTAAGTGTACATGCAACCCTAATAACCTTGGATCTATGTTTGTCTAATTTGTCATGCAAAGTTGAACTTCCAAGGTTATATTCCTATCTAGCATACATGGGAACAACTTTAACATAATGAATAGATAGAATAACTTACCTTGTTGTTGCT
The DNA here is from genome assembly GCF_052625555.1 of Lactuca saligna. Lineage (NCBI taxonomy): Eukaryota > Viridiplantae > Streptophyta > Magnoliopsida > Asterales > Asteraceae > Lactuca > Lactuca saligna. Next base: position 186,426,603 of record NC_136418.1, read on the forward strand.
TGTGTTCCTTGAACCTTGTGAGCCTAGCACCTCAAGTGGTGATTCCTCAAATGCTTCACACAACACCAAATACTCTTGGAAGAACTTATGAGAGTATACTCACTTCTTCAAATCGGCCAAGCCCTCTTTTCTAAGTGTGTAACCGATTTGGTGGAGATTATGTTTCTTATATAGTGTTGACACATCTAGGGTTAAACCCTAATGTGTCATGACTCTTCATTTCCATGACCCATGGGTTTGTAACTCCCATGGAGCATCCTATGGGTGGAACCCAACTTGATGATCCATGGAGCCTTTTAGCCCACTATACAAGATATGGATGATTTACTTAATCAACCCATATATTTAATTAGTTATCTTTTGATCACTTAATTAATTCTAAATTAATTCTTGATCAAACTAATCAAATAATATTATTAATATATTAGAACTTATAATATATTAATAATCTCCAAGTGTTATTTCTCTCATTTAGTTTATCCAATTGCATGGTGCCATGCAACCCAAATGGACCATGCCGGGTCGGGTCAAGTACATACCAGAAATAGTTATGGACTTAGACACCTTATCCAACAAAACCACCTTCCAAGCTTTTACACACACAAAATGAGGAGTAATACACGATTAGGGTTTTCTGAGGTTGAAGGGGACGATAAGAGAGGCAGAGGGTGGCTAATGAGCCTTAAAATATGGTGCAAACCCTAAAAATTAGGGTTTTCATGTACAACCTCTACTCGTCGAGTTCGGGTCTTCCAACTCGTCGAGTAGGTTCCATAAACCACACGGCCATATCCAGTCTCTACACAACGAGTTGGGGGCATCCAACTCGTCGAGTAGGTACAAAAATGAATATTGAACTTTAAAATTTATACATGGGAGTCGGGGTGTTACACTCTTCCTTGTTCCCGTAGTAAGTCTTTTCTTTTACACAAGGCACTAACAACATTAACTCCTAACAAAATTTGCTCAAAAAAGTCACTAACACAAGGCACTAACAACTTTAAAATTCTATTGTCGCATACCCTCAACCTGCGCGTCCCTGGTCAAACTCACAATATGGGAATCCATGGCTATCCTCATACATCTCGTTGGGGTGGAAGACCCCACTACCTTGTGGCTCAAAGCGTCCGCCACCACATTCGCTTTACCAGGATGGTAAGGATCTCACAATCATAGTCCTTGACTACATCCAGCCACCTGTGCCGCCTCATGTTTAGGTTGGGCTAGTCCATGATGTGCCTCAAACTCTTGTGATATGTATATATGGTACAATGGACCCCATATAGATAATGTCTCCAAATCTTTAGGGAAAAAACCACCGCTCATAACTCTAAATCATGAGTAGGATACCTAGTCTCATGTGGCTTTAACTGCCACGATGCATATGTAATCACATGTCCCCTCTACATGAGGACCGCTCCCAACCCTATGATGGACGCATCACAAAATACCACAAAGTCTTCAACTCCTTCAGGGAGAGTCAACATTGGAGCGTCACACAACCGCTGCATAAGGTTCTCAAACGTCCTATGCTGCTTGGGGGCCCACCGGAAATCCACCCCCTTCCTCTTCAGATGAGTAAGAGGTACCACAATCTTGTAAAAATCTTGTATAAACCTCTATTAGTACCCTGGCAATCCCAAGAAGCTTATGATATCTGAGGGAGATTTCAGAATCTCACACTGCATAACCGCCTTAATTTTGGATGGATCAACCAAAATCCCTTCCTGATTAATGAGGTGTCCAACGAACTGGACCTCTGGCAACCAAAACTCACACTTCGAGAACTTGACATAAAGTCGTTCTCGCCTCAAAACTTCCAATAACTCCCGCAGATGCTCTTCGTGTTGATCCCTAGTCTTGGAATACACCAAGATATCATCTATGAATACAATAACCGAGCGATCGAGTATTGGCCTGCAGACTAGGTTTATCAGATCCATAAACATAGCTGGCACGTTGGTGAGCCCAAACGGCATCACCACGAACTCGTAATTACCATAACGATTCCGAAACATGGTCTTCTCCACGTCTTCCTCTCTCACCCTAACTTGGTGATATCCGGATCTCAAGTCGATCTTGGAAAACCAAGATGCACCCTACAACTGATCGAAGAGATCGTCTATCCTCAGGAGTGGATAACGGTTTTTCATCGTTAACTTGTTCAACTCCTTATAATCGATGCACATCTGGTGTGAACCGTCCTTCTTCCTGACGAATAGGATCGGTACTCCGCATGGAGAACCACTCGGACGAATAAATTGTTTACCCAACAGCTCATGCAACTGCAGCTCTAACTCCAACTCACGTCGCCTAACGGCTTCCTGAAGATCCAAAATAGTATCACAACGTTGCCTGGCAACAAACTGACGGATATCGCTCTTGAGCATGCTCAGATAACGAGTCATCTGAGACTGCTCGGAAGCAAACTTCGGGCAAAACATAGCCCTATCCGTGAACATGCGGGTGATCTCTATCACCGACTCTTCATCCTGCTTCAAAGTCAAAAACTCCTGAGCAAGTTGCTCCTGCTCCAATCGTGGAACATAGCGAGCGCGGAACATATCCCTGAACTACTCCCAAGTAATAGCAGCTCTCTGATCATCAGTGTACGACCCAGTCGTAAGTCTCCACCAGTCCTTGGCCCCAATCCTCAGCAGGTTCATGGCGCACCTGACCTTTTGGTCAGTAGGACAGGAGCACGTGAAGAAACAGCCCTCCACGTCAAATAACCACCTCATAGCCCTGATCGCATCCCGAGTACCATCAAATGTCGGGGGCTTCGTATTATTGAAGTCCCGATACTGAAAAGCCCGACTGGCTCCTCCTCCACCCCCTGCCACGGTTACAACCAACGTGGCTACGGTGGCGGCCGTCTCTGCCAAGGCTACATAGTGCTCATCAAAGTACTCGACCATAGCGGTCTTAATCGACCCAAACATCTCTATTAGTTGTACTCGAAACACAACAGCAATCTCATCATGCAGGAACTCTCGAATCCTAGCATCCAACTCCTTTATCCCTATCTGCACCACAGGCTCAGGTGCTACAGGCACATCCTAACCCCCGTCTCCTGATCCTCATCCTGACCCGGATCCAGTCGTAAAATGTCTTGTCATCACCATACTGAAAATATACAAAGGGCGTCAGATAAACAACATAAATCGGGAGACCAATTCTCACAAACTCTAGGGATTGTGACTTCCTTGTTACGCTTATGGGTCCTGTGATTTCAGTAGTACAGGCCCATACTACCTTCCACACCTACCCATATTTGTCCCAAGTATCATCACAAACCCTAATAATATACATAATCATGACGAACTCTCCATCCTCACTCGTAGAGGAGAACGAAATATCTCATATAAAGAAAACACTAGCACATTATATAATCAGGAGATTTCTATCATCCAATCCTTAAAGATCCCTAGCCTAGTACTAGCATGTTGTTCTAACATATCATAATATCAAATAACTATACGGTATTTTAGGGCCTACTTACTGGCTCCGGTTGATCGTATACTTCGCATCCTCCATCCTTTATTTTGAAAACCGATTAGAACTTATTCTGAAAATCTCCTTGATTTGAGACTGGATTCACACGAGTGTTTCTACAATTCACTCGAACCAAGGCTCTGATACCAACTTGTAACATCCAAAAATTTAAGCCAAATTTAAACTTTTCCAACCATTAAAACCCAAATAGTGTGATACAAATTGTTTTCAAAATATTATTCATCAGAGTGTCCCAAAAATAAAATCATAAGGATGAGGAGCGGTATGGTCACACCTTTGCCTTGCCATGATCTCCTGATGTACCTGAAACAATAAACTGAAAACTGTAAACTCAAAAGCTTAGTGAGTTACCCCCAAAATACCAATACCACACTGATAATACCATATCACTAACAAATAATCACAACCTGCATACAGGGCCTCCTGATTGGACCGCCTTGCAAGGCCTACAGTCTATCTAAATCTATTCCAAGCCTTCGGTGTGACTGGGCCGACAAACAGGCTCACAGCCCATCCGAACTGCTCATCGGTATGTTGGCCTTTAGCACAAAGCAGGACCGCCTCAACCACCACCAGCCATATAACGATGTACACATAAATAACATAACCTAGCACATATATCAGGTATAACTACCTCACAGAGCATCAATCATAGCAATCTCATATACTGGAATACCAACCTCACCAGATCACCAACATACTATTCTATCGAATCATCATAGTATAACAACATCATGTCTATCTTGATACCGAACTAACAGATCATAATTAAATGCATTCTACTCAAATCAGTATACCAACCTAAAGGGCCGACCTTGGTGCCTTAGACCCTTTTTACATAGTGAGGATAACTTACCTCGCTAGTGGCTCGGGATAATACCGCCCACTCCTCCAGATATAGCTCCAACAGCCTCGCCTGTACCCATGAGTGACCCACCAAAAATACTAAAATTACCAAAATGCCCATGGAAGACACAGGACAATTCCCAGAGAAAGTCAAAGTCACTGGTCAATGGTCAACAGTCCATGTTGTATTGTTGTTGAGTGCAACTTTCCCCTCACTGAGTCCCTACTGATTTAAGAATCACCCGACCCAACTCGTCGAGTCTCTAACAGAATCGTCGAGTCATTACGCGACTCAGAGTTTGAGAACCCAAACTGACTCACCGAGTCATCTCCCAGACCCGCCAAATCCACACAGGACCAATGCGGACAAAACCCTACTCGACTCGCCGAGTCATCTCCCAGACTCTCCGAGTCCATACGGTTATTCCCATGATCAGGCGATATATAACTATTTTTTCGTTCCAAACAATAGATCTAGATCCCTAAAGTGTATTAGCAACGTAAAGTTGCTACCTTTACGTATTTACATGCCTTAAAATTCGAATCCAAGCTTGAAATGAAGCTCTATTCATAAGGAGGGTTCTTTCATAGCCATACAAGGAACTTTATGAACTTAGGACCCAAGGGAGGTCCAGATCTGAAGTTTCAACTTCAGATCTACCTCATACACCACACTCCCTTCATGAATATGCTAAAGGAAGCCCTAACTCCATCCATGAGAGGTTCTAAGAAGAAATAAATCAACGTAACAGCTGATTACCTCCAAAACATGTCCCAAACTGAGATGGATTCAAGATCTACACGAATTTCCTTGATGCAAGCTTTTTGATCTACAAGTTTCCCTCACTAAATCACTTTCCAAAGCCCCAAAACACTCACAAAGCTCACACACATGAAATTAGGGTCCCTGGCTCTCAAAGGGTGATAAGGGACAGTGGGAGGCGCTAATGGTTTAATATATATGCTCCTCCGCCACCGAACTTTACAACCTCTAGAAAGATCGTGCTTCTCCGACACCATCTCACTGACGAGATCCAAGTCGAACAACTGGAATTTGAGGGTCAATAGTGGTGGAGGTTATGTCGCCGGAAAGATTATTGGTGGTGGCGTCGGAAAGATTATTGGTGAAGGAAGGTTAAGTTACAAGGATATTATGGAGCTGGAGTTGGGGTTGGGATTGGGGGTTGGTTGGAGGCGACGATTGTAGTTTTACCGGAGAAATCTTTGACAGAGGGTTGGAGGAGAAGATGAAAAACATGGTGACAAGACATTTATAAGATGAGGAAATGGGAATTTGTATCTAGGTTGACAACAAATGGTATTTGTAGTGAAGCATCTCAATTGACAACGAAAGAGTTGAAATCGACAATGTCCACATTCAAATTTCGTTGGGATGTTGGTGTCCTACGGATGTGGATCGGTGATGAAATGGGAAAATGTGGAGGCAAATGAACAAGAAAACAAAGAACACATCTTCGCTCACAACCTTCAAAAGAGAGAGGGGAGAGAGAGAGAGAGAGAGAGAGAGAGAGAGAGAGAAATTTAATGACTTTTATTTTTGACGTGGCATATCTCACCTATCATCGGAATATTAGCCCAAAAAATAAATATTAATTGACACATATATAATGTCAACCGAGAAACCATTTAAAATCGGAAAAAATGACTATATTGATAGGAAAAACATGACTTTAATGACCTAATTTGCAAAAAAAAAAAAAAAAAAAAAAAAAAAGCTTTGATGACTTAACTGGAAAAATACATGACATTTTCCAAAAACTTAGACATAAATTTTTTCCCTCGGTTTCTCCCCGATCGAGAAAACCACAATGACCTCACAAACGCTCCTCCTCACCTTTTACACTTTTTTTTTCTTCTGTGTCAAATCTTTCACGCTACATGCACTACTAGAGAGACTATAGTGCTTTAGACTTTTAACAAAGAGAAACCACTATCAAGTAAAACAAGAACACTATCAAGTAAAACAAGAAAATTTAGTGTCAAAACCATGAATGAAATACATCTCATACATTACACAAACCACAACTGAACATTATCAAGTAAAACAAGAAAACTAAAAACACGTTTCTTTTACATCTAGAGTTATAATGCCCAATTCTTTTACATCTAAACTGTCAAAAAGATTTCTTGAAACTTCATTAACTCTTCAAAATTTTGGAGACCAGACAACACAAAGCAATCAACAGCCTCATCAATAGTTGAAATCAGAAAATACGTAGAGAATAGCCACCATCTATAAGAGAGCAATCAACTTTACACCATTTTGAGTAGATTGACATTATTTTGATTGAATCAACCAAAATTATGCTAGCTGAACTTGCATTAAGAACAACCCCATCAGAAAAAATAAGCAATGTATATGTAGTTGGTTCCTTAATAGCTAGCATTGACTTTAAGCAGCTGCAAAAAAACAAACTAATATTGAGATAACAATTGTTTTACAAATTGAAACATGTACCTGATACACACAACAAAGAATGATACACACCGAGTACTACACAAATAATTGGTGTTAATCCACAAAAACTGGTCATCCACCAAGCAAAAAAATATATTACAAAATGGATATGTTTCATATCATGATTTCCAATCGCCCTAAATGTGTACGATTAAATCAGAAAAACTAAAAAAATAGAAAGAAAATCGTCTAGACAACGTTAAATTCAAGCTAATGTGAGGAAGGCGACGTCGCCGGAGAAGGTAGACCGCGATTAAAGTCTGAGAGAACGAGGACGGCGACCAGGGGCTGAAATGGCGGTGAGGCTGATGTTATTGGAGAGGGATCAATTCTTAAACGACGAGTGTCGAAGATGATTCTTAAGCAGAGGGTCTGAGATGGCGGAAAGCCAGAAATTTACCTGATAAGCGTAGCCGATTATAACAGGGAAGAGGTGAGAATAAAAAAAAAAAAAAGGTCGATGCAGGGTATGATAATCGACTAAACCTGCCATGGCAGCAGGTAAAGGGATTCATGCGATATGTGATATAGAAGGTAAGGGTAATATTGTCCATTTAATTATTTTTTTCAATTTTAATGACTTTATGTTGTAAAAAATGATGAATAAATAATAAAAACTATTTAAAAATTAGATTTGGACAAATTTGATATTTTAAAGCATTAAGAATGACAAATATGATATTTAAAATTTAGATCGGACAAATACAATATTTAGACGATTAATAAGGGTATATATGAAATTCTTCCTAATTTATATTTCAAAAAATTATTTGTAACTACATTTTGATGGAAAAATATTATGTATTTTAAAAAGACAATGACTTGTAAGGGTAATTAACTTTACATTTTATACATATCTAGTCAGCAAGTTTATTTTTGTGTTCGATATATCATTGAATTTGTTGAAATTAGTCAAAAATGACCAATACGATAATAATAGTGGGTTTTTCCGGTTTCCAATGTCTTTTCCAGCCAAACATGAATTTTCTGACCATCTTTGGATTTTTCGATCATTTTCTCCGACCAACATTGAATTTTCTGGCAATCTTATTCATAATGCGCGAAACAAAAACCCTTAGAAATTTAAAACCGTGTTCTTAAAAACTAAAAACAAAACCATTGAAATGAAAATCATTTGAATGAGGATGAACACGTTCCTGAAATCGAAATTGTTTTTCCATAATCGTTTGAAGGGTTTTTCAAAAATCAGAAATTGTTCATGAACTTAAAATAAGAATGATTTTTGAATCGCATTCCTAAATAGTGTTTTCATTAGATTTCGAGTTTAAGTTTGAAAAACCCTAACATTGTTTTGTATCATATTATGAGTTTGAGTGAGTCTGAAAACCCTAAACTCACAAAGAATATGGTATCTGAAAATATGATGCAAAAAGGCTTGAGTTTGGATTTGCAAATCGGCTCTGAAATCGGATTTTTTAGTTCAAGTTCAAGTTTGAACATGCTAATTTGCTATGAAATTTAAATCTGCAAGTCAAATCTAAAATCATATTTTTTTTGAACCTGCAAATCTACAAATCGAATCTAAAATCCAAAGTTTGTTGAAAGCCCTCAAGTGTTTGCGCTTGCATCTTGGTTTTAATAACCGAAACCCCACCCTTTTCATCGATTCATTTGTAAGTTTGTGTGTGGCCCTATTAAAATGGTGAACATGGATTGGTATTTGTTGTGCATGTATGTACTTTCACCTAGGGGTGAGCATTTGGACCGAACCGGACTAGATCGGTTTGCAAAAATTGGTGGATCTTTGATTGGACTTGTTGATACTTTCTAGGTCTGGAGGCCCAAATGTTCACCCCTACCCTCTCCCTAGCTTCCCTCCTTTTCTTTTCCAACTTTTCCAAATTGTTTGTTTGGTGATGGATTGACTTTTAAGTTGTGTCAAAAGATGAAAAAGCCATTATTATCGGCTTTTAAGTTGAGTCAAAATTGTTTGGATGGAAAAGATGACGGAAATCAGAATAAGCCATCATTATCGGTCATATTGGTAATTTTTGAACAATTTCAATAAATTCAATGGTATATCAAACACAAAAATAAATTTAACGATGAATAGTATATACTATGGTTGTTAAAATCGCGATCTTGATCGTAGGATCGTACGATCGTAGTTATGAAAAACGATCTGGATCATAAAAGGATCGTATTTTGGGTAGGATCGCAGGTAGGATCGTAGGATCGAGATCCGCTCCGATCCTACCTTTCCTTGATTTTTTCTTTTTTTTTTTGCAAATGAAATTTTTTTACCACTTCATGTCTTTTATCATTTACCAATGTACCATTTATCATTTTTTATTGTGACCTATGATTAATCTTTTGAAGTTTTTATAACTTTTGAACGAAAAATTAAATGTTTGAAATAATTTTCATGGTTAAATATTATTAATTAAAAATATATTTTATTTTGTGGAATCTTAGGATCTCGATCCCGATCTTAGGATTTCGATCTTACAAACCCAAAAACAATCATAGGTAGGATCTCCATCTTAACAACCTTGGTACAAACCTAAAACTGATTACTCACAAATCTCCGTGTTTAAAAGATAAAAGTTATTTTTTCGTTGGATTGTCTTAGGTGCTGTTTGTTTTTTCTGAGGAAAAATATCTGCAGTCTGCGGACCACATCTGTGGACCTCTACAGTAGAAGAGGTGGACCAAACGTCTGCAGTCTGAAAAAAGAAGACTGTTTGTTTTTTTAACATCTACGGGCTATTAAAATAAACTGAAATCTAAATAAACTGATTTTTTAAAACTTCAAAGTGAATTTTTTATATATTTTTACGACTTTATTATAAATATATAACGAATCTAGATCAACTTTTATGTATTATTATATAAAAAATAAAAATAAAAATGGTATTAATTCATATACATATTTGATAAAACCCAACAACTTTGATTGCAAAGTTATAACTAAACATTATAATTAGTGATCAAAGAATTTGATACATAAATAGATGGAAATAAACTTCAATTTTTTCAAATAAATCTATTAAAAACGTACGATAAATATTTTCTCGAGAAATTGATGATACTCTATTAAATAAAGTTTTACAAAAATTTGGCAAAAACATATAAGAATATATTATGATTTTTTTTTTTTTTCATATTTATATAAACAACTTCAACGACTATTATTATAATAAATTTTTATTTATAAATTTGTTAAAAATATCATGTTTGTATCGTCAAATGTTTTTTTTTAAGTTTTGTATTTTTTTTTTTCATATTGTTTATCATTAATAAAGTTGGAAAAAATATAAATTAAAAAAAAAAACTTAAAAAAAATAAAGATATATATGTTTTTTTTAAGTTAGAAGATATCTGAAGATGTTAGAAGACTCTGGTCCACATCTGCGCCAAGAAGAGGGCGCGCAGACATTTTTAGGTCTGCAGTCTTCAAAAAAACAAACAGTCTGCGAAGACTAATGTCTGCGCGGCGCAGACAGAAGACATCTCGCAGATCTGCAAACAAAAAACAAATACTACCTTACTGTTTTATCATCATTTTGTTTCTTGGATAACAAATATACAAATAAATAAATGAATAATAAGTAAAATAATAAATAAATATTGAGAAAATCTTAAATTTTGATTTATCGTTAATTTGGGCCATCCTGTTGTTCCTTCATACACCCCACGTTGACCTCACAACAATCTCTTATTGTTTTATGATCATCCTTTTGTTTCGTGGATAACAAATATACAAATGAATAATAAGTAAAATATTAAATAAATACTGAGAAAATCTTAAATTTTGATTTATCGTTAATTTGGGCCATGCTATTGCTATTGTTCCTTCATGCACCCCACGTTGACCTCACAATATCAATTGATATTAATATAAATACTTAGATGTATTATGCCATCCCAAATATCGTATTTTAATATTCAAGTTTCTTCTCTCTCTCCCAATGACCCATGAAAAAGTATATGTCACATATCTATTAAATATTTAACGAGAATAGCCGTAAATAACAATTTGTACTTAATTAAGTTGTATAATACAATATTTTAAATCACAAATTGTTGTTGTGTATGGGAAAATTTTGTTGTGTCATTAAGGGTTTTTTTTTTTTCTTTTATTTTTTTTAATTTGCAGTGTCAAATCTTTCACTGTTTATGTTTGAATTGTACTACTAGTATGGATTGGATATCTAACAAAACAAAAAACGAAATAAAAAATAGGACGTGTAGAAACCATCTTTAAAATAATTAGTCTCCATTATAATTGTAATCGTTAATGATAGTTATAAGTAAAATAAGTTTATATATTAAATTACGTTACTCTATTCTCTATATACACTAGTGGATATCTTAAATAATTATCTTAACTAAAATAAAATTTTGTTTTGATTAAATAAGTTTTTTTCTAAATTAACAAGTTATTATAATAGTTAACAATTACACAAAATTTATAAATATATTTAATTTTATTCACGTACAAGTCACAGATAAAGGTTATTGCGTAATTTGATTATAATTATAATAGATGTTTATGTTATTATATCGTTCAAATTAATCACAACTTTATACATCAACTTAATATGTAAATATTATTATTTTATAGTTAATGTGTTGAGATTATTTTAGTTTCCATATATTTAACTTTATTTAAGTTTTCTTGTTCTACAATGATTAGAATCTTTATCTTTAGTCTCATATCCTATAAAATGATCATTGTAATCGGTTAAAGGAATAAGAAAAACATAAAAACAATTTTACTCATTCAATTTATCAAAGCAAAACCTAGAAATCAAGTCCTAGTGTTTGTCTACCATGTCTGGCGGTGAACAACCAGGTTCGTCTAAAAGAGGAAAATCCATTCTCGATATATCTTTGCCTTACTTCTTCACCAATTCCAATCATCCTGGACAAAACTTCGTAGGAGAAAATCTCCTACACAATGGAAATTATGACGATTGTGAAAACGAGATGTCGAATGCTCTGTTTGCTAAGAACAAAATAGGGTTCGTTGATGGAAAGCTACTACTGACACAAGAAGATTCAAACGAATTTAACAACCGGAAAAGATGTAATGTAATGGTGCGTGGATGGCTAGTGAGCTCCATGGAGAAGGAGATAAATAGCAGTGTGAAGTATGTTGTCACCGCTCGTGACATATGACTAGATCTCAAGGAGGGATTTGGAAAAGAGAATGTTCCTCGAGTGTATGAATTAGGACGAACGATTACCACCATACAAAAGACAACTTGTCTGTCTCATCATATTACAAAAATCTAACAAGCGTTTGGGGTGAAATTCGATTTATAAGCCAAATCCCCACGTATACCTGTAAAGTGTGTCGATGCGAAATCAACAAAGAGATCACCAGACTTTGTGATAAATAACGCCTTTACGAATTTTTATCGGGTTAAACAAAGAGTTCAATACAATAAGAACACAAATCCTTAGTAGAAGCCTTTACCCACCTTAAATGAAACATACCACCTTATTAGCCAATATTAACAACAAAGAAAAATTAGGATGAAACAGAATTCCAGTTCATAAGTTACAACATTCCAGACGACGAAAAGGTCCATTTCTCTTCAAATTAGTAAATTTGGATCATAATCAAGGGTTAAGAAAGACAATCAAAGAAGGTCAAAGGATAAGTGGTGTACACATTATCAAAAACCCGGTCAAATGGTGGAAGGCTATTTCGAACTAATTGGATATCCGAAGCGGTGGAACACGAAAGTACAAATGCAAAGAATTAGACTGAAAAACAAAAAATGAAAGCTATAACAACAGTTGTGGAAGAAGCGGATTCTTAAACAATCATGAAGGAAGAATGTGAAGATATCACGAGAATGCTTAAGGCGTCCAAAAGTATTGATAAACCTCCTAAAGCCAACATCAGTGGTAAGAATAATCCAAAAGCATACATGACTGGTAAGATTAAAACTCCAATTTCTTGGATTATTGATTCTAGAGCAAGTGAGCATATAAATCCTCATAAACAATGGTTAAAAGACCTTAAAACTAATCAAGGCAATTGTTTTGTCACTATACCTAATGGTGCATTTGTTCTTATTAAACATAATGGCCATATACATCTCACTGATGGTTTTGATTTGAAAGATGTGTTAAACATTCCAATTTTCAATTGCAATCGATTTTCCGTAAATCTCATTTCAAATGAAATATGTGTTAACGTTCATGACCAAAACGTGTTATATATAGGACTTACATTCAAGGAACCTAATTGGGACGGGTAAGGAACATGGTGGACTATACTGTTTGGAGTCATTCAAGGAAAGTAGGGTGGCAATGACGGTTCCTAGTAAAGAGATGATTTGGCATAGAAGGTTGGGGCACGCTTTAGAGGGAGTAATGAAGAAGTCATAACAAATAGATGTAGGTAATTGTAATCAATTTTGTGATTCATGTATTAGAAAAAAATAAACCAAACTACCTTTTCCTATTGGTTTTTCTAAAACAATAGAGAGCTTTGAGTTAATAGAGGTCGATATTTGGGTCCATATCAAAATGCTACAATAAATGGGGAACATTTTTTTCTATCGTTTATGATTATAGTATAGGAGTTTGGGTTTACCTTATGAAAACTAAGTTTCAAGCGGGCCACCTACTTATATCATTCTGCAACATGATTAAAACACAATTTAACATAAACGTTAAGAGAATATGAACCGATAATGGGTGGGAATTCAAGTCTAGATATATGATGGAATTTTATAAGGAACAAGGGATGCTTATAGAAACTTTGTGTCCATATACGCCATAACAAAACAATATATGTGACATCCCCAAAATCATGGCCAGAAAAGACTGATTTTGTTTACGCTTTATAAAAATCAGAGTACTTCATTTTATAAAAAGGTTGCGGAATTTGTTCCCAGAAAAACATGGTAAATACGTTATTAAAATATTTTCGAAGAAACGTATTTATTTCATTTTAAAACGTTTGGGATGTCATCGTTAATACAAGAACATAAGCATAAACAGAACTTACAATTATTCACACTAGTGGTCTACATCTCTTTAAATCTCTCAGTGTAATGTCACTTCATATCAACACCTGTGATATGAATAAACTGAGTGGGTCAGGTTGGGAAACCTGGTGAGCACATAGGGGTTTCAATCCCACAATGTTATACCATATATATAGTTTAAAATTCACAAAATATACAATTTCACCATACATATATATAAACAACTCTTATCCCATCCCGTCGATCCTCGCAACGAGGCTATCCATACTCTCGGACCTAAGATTAGTCGTTTTACCTACTCCATACTCTCGGATCAGAAATGAACGAATTTACCAAATCCATACTCTCGGACTAGGGACGAATGACTAATCCATACTCTCGAATTAAAGATGAATGATTATGCCTAATCCATACTCTCGGACTAGGGATAATAGCTAATCCATACTCTCGGATTAACGACGAATGATTATGCCTAATCCATATTCTCAGACTAGGGACAATGACTATGTCTAATCCATACTCCCGGATAAGTGACATGTACTAACTTCTATTCTCTGAGTTTAACTCACTTGTACTCGTAAGAATATACTACCCAATATTCCTCATATTTAATTTAGGTCTACTCTTTATCCTAAATTATCAAATATAATCAGGTATGTTCTTTAACACAAATTTCAAGCAACATTAATTAACTCGCACATAAACATATAATTAATACTTCAATCAATACTTGTATTAAAATCATGTTCGTGAAAGAGACTATGCACTCACCTGAGAAGGTGGTGACTCGGTACTCGGACAGCGCTTCGTTTACTTTAAAATAATTTCCTTCGACGAAACCTAGTATTATCACCAATAGATTTTAGTCTATTATTCGTCCAGACTAATTAATAGTCTAGCTATTATTACTATTATATAAGCGTTAAAAAAAATACTTATATAACCCATAATAATAGCCCAAGTATTTATTATATGTTCTTAATAACGTTAATATAATTAAATAAAAACTATATTAAAAATAGCGTAGGCGTAGCTCACTTACAACGGGTTTTATAGAAAACCAGGCTTTGCTTGGAGCAGCGTTTCCGAGCCAAAAAGCTCTTCTTCTCGGAGCCGTCGAGCACTCCGGGGCTTCCGCCTCGTGCTAGGGAGGTTCCCTAGGCTTTTCGCGGGATTTCGGGGCTAGAGAGAGGTTCTAGAGAGAGTAAAGAGAAGAAAGAATGGGAAAGGTGTGAAGAAAATGAGGGTGAGAGAGGTGGTATTTATAGGGTGAAAATGGCTAAACTTGGTGCCACATGTCACCATCTAGTGGCAAGACTTGGGGAGAAAGCAATGGCCAAGATTGTGCCACATCACCCATTTTCGCACAACACACTTCCGACTTCTAAAATCCGTAACTTTCACATACGACCTCCATTTTTGACGTTCTTTATATCCACGCGTAGGTAAAAATAATATCTACAACTTTCATTTTGACTCCGTTGGCTAATTCTCGATCGATCTTAAATTTAACAGTACGAGGCGTTTAGACTGTTAAATGACCGCGAAGAATTCGTAACTCCTTCATACGGACTCCGTTTTCGTCTGTCTTTTTACCGTTGAGTTCCTATTAATGAGATCTTCAACTCTCATTTATTTCACGTAAGCCAAAAACCGCTCGAACTAAAATTCGAGTTTCGGGCTGTACACTGCTAAGTCGAATCTTAGAAAAATCATAACTTATACGAAGTCAGATTTGGGCGTTCTTTTTATTGACGCTCTTAGTTTAACATATTCTATGACTTTTGTTTAGATTGCTAAGGCTAAAAAGTCTTCTATCGTAAATTCACTATTTACGTCTTCCGGTGCCGTGTCGGTTTTGCCGTAAAACTTCGGCGGGCCATAACTTCTTCGTTATAACTCGGATTTCGGCGTTCTTTATATGTACGGAAACCTTGTGACATATTCTAAAACTTGGTTAAGACTATTCATTATAAATAATCTTTTGTCAAAAAATCATTTTTGACCCCTATTGCCTCTAAATTGACTAGCCCGGATCTGCGGGCGTTACAATATAGTTGAGAGAAAACATCGACACCTCTTGGAAATAGGGTGTGCATTATGTTTTCAAGCTTCTTTGCCAATGGAGTTTTAGGGAGATTGCATTTTAACTACCTCATATATCATCAAAAAATTACCTACTAAGGTTCCTAAAAACAAAACTTATAACATCCCAAAAATCACAATAAAATTTACATTTTTTAGTTAAAGTAAAATCATTGTTTCAATCAAAACTCAAGTCATAAAAACCAAATATCATGTATAATTATCCCAAAATCAGAGTGTTATAAAATCTCCAAAGCATATCACTGAAGAATGTATACGATCACGCCTTCGCCTTGCCCTTATCCTCTAAAGTACCTGAAACCATAAGTGATAGCTTATATTATTTCCATATTTTTATTAGTTTATTTTAGTATTTTTACCTCTTTTTATTAATATTGCATTGTATATTCTTTATTTTCTTTATCATGGATCATATCGGGGACTTTCTAATTTCCATGAGATATTTTGTAGGGTTTTGGAGCTTATTGCAGTTGCAGTTTGACTGGAGTTGGGCTTAGTGGGCTTTTTGATGCATTATTGGGCTTGACGGATCCATCAAAGGAGATTTAGGCTTAAAAAGTTGAAGATTTGGATGAAATGGGCTTTTGAAGATGGGTCATGGATTCTTATTTTGAGCATGGACTATCCATATTTAAAGCTTGAAGGTGATTGGCCAATTTCAAATCATATGAGTCATGGAAGGGACCAAGGGAATCTTGGGTAGTGGAATGGTTAGTGGATGTCACACCCCCAAACCAGAACGGCGGAATTGTTCGAGGGCGGATGACTTCATGTAGTATCATAACAGTTCAGTAAATAGTAAAGAAAGCAAACACAACCATCGTAAATATAATTTAAAAAGTTACATAGTTGATTGTAATACATGTTTCAAAAGAAATTACATTTATGATGATATATAAATTTGAAATTTGATGCCTTAGCGTTCCTTCCCCAAAAGTTGTGGTTTACCTGTATTTCTGAATCCCTGAGAAATACAAATAGTTTTGAAAAAGTATCAACAATTAAGTTGGTGAGTTCATAAGCGTTGTTGTATAAGGATTGTATGCCTTTTTGTATAAAGTAAATGAGTTTGTTTCTAGAAAATCCAATATTTTCCATAAATGAATAGTAGTTTTAAAAGTTCCAAAAACCGGAATGCATAAGTATTTTCCATACCTAAGTAGTGTAAGTAGATTTATATATGTATATATAACCACTAAGACGCTTGTTAGCCTCATAAATCAAATGTTTAAATACTTCATATGAGTTTTATAACCGTACTATTGACCCAGACTGTCTGTCATAATGTGCTTCAGGCGTCGGAATGATATGACGTTTAGCTAACCGTTTAGGTGCGGGATTGTCAATCCCGTATAGATCTATACACAAGTATCACGCTCTCCCTACAGGGGATTATGGTTTATAACACAAGACTTAAAATACGTACTTGAAAGTACGTGAAGTAAATGTCTCAAAAAAGTTAGTATCAAATAGATTTACGTATGAAAAGTCCATTTTTCTTGTAAATGTAAGTATTTCCTTTCCATAGTGTTTATAAAGTGTAAAATATCATGAATATCTAGTAAGCTATACCAATTATAGTTTTTCAAAAGCGTGTTTCGTTTGAATGATAAACCTTAGTTTATTACCAACTTTGCATGTAAAGTATAACATTTGTAATAACGTTATTTTACTTATTTAACATTTATACACAAAATGTAGATAAAGCATTTGAAACTAAATGTAACGATTTGCATTTTAACATAAGTTTTTCTTGTGTTTCACTTGTATCCCCCCCCCCCCCCCTTAAAATATAGTAAAAACGTGAAAATATAGGGGTATGAACTCACTTGGTACTAGTGACGGTTTGAAGAAGACGATGTTTAACTCGGGCAGCACTTCGACTGGAACGAAGCAAATTTCTCGGGAACTTCGGGACTCCGCGCTTCCGTCAAGGCTTGGACACGTAACTGGGGCATCGGGGTAGTCTCCGGACGCTTAACATTGAGTAAAAGTAGAAAGGAGAGTAGGATTGAGAACCTAAACCCGAGACCTTCAGTTTCTATTTATAGGGCGCACTTGTGAAGCTTACGTCGTGAGCATGGAGTTGCTAAGGTCGTGAGTTCGATCTTATCCCCTCCGTAGACTAGACGTCTGATAGCCCGTCTCTAGCACCCATCAGTCTAGCTCACGTCGTGAGCTTCAGGATCACGTCATGAGTCCTCTGTTAGTGTGGGAATTTGTGTCCCAAACTTCGGAAATTCATATCTCCCGCATACGAGTTCTAATTTTGACGTTCTTTATATCCACGCGTAGGTGAGAATATACTCTACAACTCTCGTTTAGACTTCGTCGGCTAATTTTGACTTTCATTTTTAATATTAGATTTTTAACAGGTCGGGACAAGAAAAGTCCGTTAAAAAATCATAACTTCTTCATCCGAATTCCGTTTTTGTCTGTTTTTTTACTGTTGTACTACTATTGTTGAGATCTTCGATCCTCGTTTAGGTTGCATCAGCTAAAAGTCGTTAGATCTCTATTTCGAGTTTTTAGCTGTCTACCGTTATATCCGAAGCATAGAAAAATCATAACTTCCTCATACGAAGTCAGATTTGGACGCTCTTTTTATGTATTTTTACGGTTTAATGATATATACGACTTTCATTTAGATACCTAAGGTTAAAAAGTATTTTATTGAAATTTCACGTTTCACGCTTAACAATGTTTTACTGGTTTCGCTGCGGATTTTTTATTGATCATAACTTCTTTGTTATAACTCGGATTTGGGTGTTTTTTATATTTTTGAGAACATTGACACGATGACTATCATTTTATGTATCCCAATTAAGACTTTTGAACATTTCATTTCTGACGCTATTTTTATTTATTTATCATTTCAAAATAGATTACAATACTTGACTTAGGTCATTACATTGACTTGAAATATCGGGTTGTCATAGTGGAGAAGAATGGACCAATAGCATTCCAGCAACACTTGCGAGGGTGGGATCTCAAGCGCGCGGGTACCCGCGTAACTGCACACTTTTGGATATTTTGGTCATTTTGTTTACCATTTACCTTGGGGGGTTGGATCTTTCAGCAACACTTTCGATTTTCCACCATTAGAGAGCAAATAGAGGCGATTTTGGGAGCTTGGATACATTTCTTCTCAATTTCTAAGTAATTGGTAGATTCTTGATGCAAAAACACTTTTGTGATTGTTATTTTGTTGCCATGAGTGGCTAATTTCCCTATTTTGGTTAACTTTGGCTAAAACCATTGAATGTTTGTGGATTTTTGAAGTATTTATACTTAATTATCATTTATCTTATGTTTATGATTCTAGTTCATATTTCTTATGATTGTTTAATACTTTGATCATGAGCTTGGTACTTGAATGAGCAATTGTTGGTTTATTTCTTTGGTTTAGCATTGAATCATTGAATTTACTTAGAACAAGGGATTTATGATGGTAGAAATCATCTCTAGCTTATAAATCATGACTCATTTAAGGATGTGTAAGCATTAACATCCTCTAGGAATTGGAGATTCTTTCATTCTTAAGGCTAATCAACTATTTGGGTTCAATTGCTTCAATTGGATCCTTGATTTTGATTAAGAAGGTGCGTTGTGGGCTTCCCTAACCTCCATAAAACCTATGAGGAATATTGGCATATCATGCTTCGTGATTGCTATAACCAAATTGGGATGAATGATGAGCATCATATTGAATCCTAATGATAAACATACAAATGTTCATTATGTTGAATTACCTTGGTTAACCAATTTTCTCCAATATTTGAGCATCTCATCATCTTGCTTAATTGCAAGCTTTTTAGTTATTCAAGTCTTTTAGTTTTCAAGCAATCAAAACACACGCCTTTTAGTTTAATTGTAGTTAGTTAGTTTATTTACACTAGTTCTATTGGATTGCATTGGTGATTGAATACAACCATTTTCCTGAGGATCGATACCCTTTTTTACCATTATATTATGTTTTATTTACAAAGAGTGTAATTTGCTTGGTGGACTTGACATCCCACCAATAAGATAAAACTTCACATTGTATATGTATTGTTGTGACGAGTATTTTATGGGAACTCACTAAGATTCGACTTATAGTTGTTGATTTAAAATGTTTCAGGTACCTCAGATGACCACTAAAAGGTAAATGCGAGATTGTACATCATCCAATAGTTACATGTTTTGAGAGATACCTTGATATTATTACTCTAATTTTGATATAGTTGTAAAACAATGTTTTTGTGACTTATGATTTCTATGATAATGCCTTTTAAAAATGAAAAAAATTAATATGGTTTTTGGGTCATTACACAAAAGTTTACTAAACATTACTTAGGAATGGGTTTCAACAATCCAAAGCTGATCATTCGATGTTCATACATCGGAAAGGTTTCATACACCTTATTTCTCCCATCTATGTCGATGATGTCCTCTTAATGGGAAATGATGAAAGAAAACTTGAAAAAGTAAAAGCACAGTTGTAAATACAATTTAGCATCAATGATTTAGGGCCTTTAAAATATTTCATTGGTATTGAGGTAGCCTCTCCTTTTGAAGATTTCGTTATTAGTTAACATAAAAACACTCTTCATATATTAAATGATTTGGGGGTTCAAGGCAATTGTCCTAGTTCGTTTCCCACGGAGCAAAACTTACACCTTCGTAAGGATGATGACAGTCCAGAAGTTGATGCAAAACTATACCGAGGATTAATTGGCAAGCTACTTTATCTTATGGTTACTCGCCCATATATAACTTTTTTGATAAGTCAACTAAGCAAGTTTTTGAGTAAACCAAGAACTACTCATTTAGATGTTGTACATAGAGTGCTTCGCTACTTAAATACCACACCAACACAATGTTTATTTTTGCCTTCATCCAGAAACCTCAACTTAATGGCTTACCGTGATGCTAGTTAGTTGAGTTATCCGTCTACAAGAAAATCTTGTAGTGGTTACATTATTAGTTTAGGAGGATCTCTTATTTCCCGGCGAATGAAGAAACAAAGGTGATGTTTGTTTTTTGGAAAAAAACATCTTCAGACCTCTTATTGTTGCGCGACACAGCACACACGCAACACTTTTCATCTTGCAGCTGTTTGTTTTTCAGAAGTTTTCGGATTTAAAAACCTCTGCATGTGTTCTTCTTGGCGCAACACTTGTTTGGCTCTTCCTTCCTCTTTTTTTTTTTTTCTTGCTAAAATATTGATTATATATTTATGAAATCTTATTTCACAATTTTTTTTTGTTTTTTTTTTTTGTTTATTCTTGTTGAATTTTTTTATATTGAATAATAATAATTTGTTGATTAATATCATCATTTCATGCTAAAATATCATTATTTTTTTTTGTTAAAATATCATTATTTTTGCTGAAATATCATAAATTTTTGCCGAAATGTTATACATTATTAAATTTTCGATATTAAAAAACTATTTTCGGATTATAAAATCAGTTTATTTTAATTTTTAATATATGCAGCAGTATGCATATGTTAAAAAAAACAAACACACTTCTTATTACAGTCTGCAGCCGTTTAGTCTACATCTTCAACTGCAGAGAGTTGCAGAGGTGGTCCGCAGACTTTATGGATTTTTGCTTCAAAAAAAACAAACAACACCAAAGTGTTGTTGCTAGATCTTCGGCTGAGACAGAATATAGATCCATGGCTAGCACAGTGTGTGAAATAATTTGGTTAAGGTAGTTACTATAAGATTTTGATGCTACACAAATTAGAGCAACTCCTTTAATGTGTGACAATGAGGCAGCGAGATACATAACGATCAATCCAGTATATCATGAGCGAACCAAGCATGTAGAGATTGATTGTTATTTTGTTATACAACGTGTCACAAATGGATACGTGGAACCTTGTGCCATTCAATCTAAGTGTCAAATGACAGATTTGTTCACTAAAGTTTTGGGGCAAATCCTTTTCGTTTTCTTTGTAACAAGTTAGGTGCTCATGATCTATACAGTTCAACTTAAGTGAATGTTGAGATTATTTTAGTTTCAAAATCCTTATCTAATTCACGTACTTATCTTTAGTTTCATATTCTATAAAAAGATCTTTTTTGTTTGAAACGATAAATAATTATTTTTTTCTCCTGAAGTATTGAATCCATGAACACCTAGTTAGATGTTAATTTAGAATTTTCATATTAGACAAATGGGCTAACCTCAACTTGTCTTCTAAAAAGATTTTTGTAATCAATTTTTGGAATAAGAAAAACAGAAAAGCAATTTTACTCTTTCAAATTATTATAATGTCAATGAAATAATTATTTTTAACATATATTTACCAAAAAAAATATATAATATAATTATATGACGCGCCACTCAAGTTAACAAATAATGTATTCATATCATAGTTGTTACAAAGGCATAACTTTTCTAAAATTTGAACTCAAATATTATATATAGTAGGTAAAGAATAAAGAAAAATATAATTGAGGAATAAACGAACCTAGATCTTAAAACCGTATTAAGGGAGTTTTTTAGGTAAATATATATAGTTATATAAATATTTCACTATATAATAGAGGAACAATTTACTTCCATTGATCCTTATTTCTTTATTAATAACTTGAGAGTTTACTCGCAACACTCCGGAAGCATCATCGTTGCGACCCAGCCTAACCCAGCCTGGCCCTTCTCCGGTCCACCACTCTCCATTTCTCCCATTCCAATATTATTTTATTTATGCTTATTATTTCTTAAGAAAACAAATAGGAAAATTAATATTCATGTTCTAACACACTGTTTTAACTCACAACTTACGAGTTCACTCACGAGTCCTAACTCATTTTCTGTATATATAGCTTGAAAGATCGTGACAACCTTATTGAAGACTATAACAATGGCGGGACAAAGTACGACGTATTACACCCCCACCACCAAGCCCAACGCCACCGCCACCTCCGCCCATCTCTTCCGTAAAAACAACGTTTTATTATCTTGTCTTGTCTTCTTCCTTTGTTCTTTCTTCTACTTATTCGGTTCATGGCAACCCCGTGTCGCCACCACTTCCACTGTCACTTCCCTCCTCACCTCCACTGTAAACTGTGCCTCCACCCAACCCACCTCCTTCAACTCAACCATCGACGACACAAACAAAGACCTAGACTTCTCTGCCCACCACTCCGCCGCCGCCGATGATTCCTTCACTGTAAAAACCTACCCACCTTGTTCCGTCAAGTATTCCGAATACACACCATGCACAGACCAAAAAAGATCATTGAAG
The DNA here is from genome assembly GCF_052625555.1 of Lactuca saligna. Lineage (NCBI taxonomy): Eukaryota > Viridiplantae > Streptophyta > Magnoliopsida > Asterales > Asteraceae > Lactuca > Lactuca saligna. The sequence continues at coordinate 186,449,769 of NC_136418.1, forward strand.
TTCCCAAGAGATCGTCTTATCTACCGTGAACGACATTGCCCGGAGAAAAACGAGCTGCTTAAATGCCGTATTCCGGCGCCGTTTGGTTACAAGAATCCGTTCAAGTGGCCGACGAGTAGGGATCTCGCATGGTACGCCAATGTACCACACAAAGATCTCACCGTCGAGAAAGCCGTTCAGAATTGGATCAGGTTCGAGGGTGACCGGTTTAGATTCCCCGGCGGTGGGACCATGTTCCCCAATGGCGCTGATGCTTATATCGACGACATCGGAAAACTAATCAATCTTAACGACGGGTCGATCCGAACCGCCATTGATACGGGTTGTGGGGTAAGATTCTTTTTATGATCAAGCCAGCCGACCGTTTTATTTTAATAAATTTCATATTTAAACGGAGAATTTTTTGGTGTTATTTTTAGGTAAATTGTCTCTGTCGCCTGTTTTTATAATTTCCTATAAAAACCATTCTTAAAAATGAAAATTGCCATTTTATGACAATTTTAAAGTTCTAAAATATGAAGCTACATTAAATATAGTTAAATATAGAAAATTGATGTGACAGATTAATTAATTTATGTATATCTACTTTGGAATATAATAAGGTTTGAAAACGTTAATTAATGCACAGTTTTTACCTTTGACAATTTTGCAAGTAGGAACATATTAGGTACATAATTGCTGTCAATTTGATTCAGAAACAGTTATATCACAAACTTTTTGTTGTCCCTTTTGGTCCATTTACCCCACAGTTTTTATTAATTTATCTACAAGTATAATTAATGATAATTCAAAATCATGCCGTCCAGTAAGCAAATACATTGTAAAAGACAAGATTACCCGGCAACAGTAACATGTAAAAATATATAGTTCCTAGACAACGACTGAAATTACCATTCAATGTAACGAATAAATCAACGTTGAGGAATCTGAAAAGCCGATCTTTGATTCGTATATAGTATTAAACTTGAAATTTAAACAAAGTTAATATATGGAAAGATTATATTTATATCCTTGTGTAATATGGAAATAAAATTAACATATCATCTAAAAAATAAAAATATGGATGTAATTACTAGGTGGCAAGTTGGGGGGCATATCTTCTTTCAAGAAACATCATAGCGATGTCATTTGCTCCAAGGGATACACACGAAGCGCAAGTACAATTTGCTTTAGAGCGTGGTGTTCCTGCTTTGATCGGTGTTATCGCCTCCAAGAGGCTTCCATATCCTTCAAGGGCTTTCGACATGGCTCATTGTTCTCGTTGTCTCATCCCATGGGGACAATATGGTAAATTCCCCTCCACATATATATATATATATATATACCCCACATGCATGTCAATTTTAAATATTTGCATCCATTGACAAATTGAATTTTAATTAATAATATAATATAATATAATATAGATGGAGTGTACTTGATTGAAGTGGATCGGGTCCTCCGACCTGGTGGATATTGGATCCTGTCCGGCCCACCAATCAATTGGGAGAATCACTGGAAAGGGTGGGAAAGAACAAAGGACGATTTGAACGAAGAACAAACCCAAATTGAGAGAGTTGCAAAGAGTCTTTGTTGGAAGAAAGTGGTCCAAAAGGGCGATCTTTCGATTTGGCAAAAACCGATCAATCATTTGAACTGTAAATCAAATCGCAAAATCTCCCAAAACACGCCTCTTTGCCCGATCCAAAATCCTGATTCTGCCTGGTTCGTCTTGATCAGTTTTCCATTATATATATATATATAATATACATACATAATCGATTCATTCCGAATAATATGATTAATTTCATGATCAAATGAATACTACTTTCAGGTATAGAGACATAGAGACATGTTTGACTCGATTGCCAGAAGTGTCAAGCAGCGATGAAGTTGCAGGTGGGGCAATTGCAAAATGGCCAGAGAGATTACACATGGTTCCTCCTAGGGTTAGCAGTGGAAGCATCGAAGGTGTATCACCGGACATTTTCCAAGAAGATGTGTTGTTGTGGAAGAAGAGAATTACATACTATAAAACTGTAAATAATCAGCTCGGACAACCGGGAAGATATCGTAATCTTCTTGACATGAACGCATTCCTCGGTGGTTTTGCAGCTACACTCGTTGATAATCCTTTATGGGTCATGAACATTGTACCCGTTGAAGCAAAAGCTGATACACTTGGTGCCATTTACGAGCGTGGACTCATTGGAACCTATCAAAGCTGGTATATATACGCTCCATATACATAGATAAATCACAATCTAAGCATCCTTAAAATCCACGAATTATTACTAACGAAAGTTTTTGACATAGGTGCGAGGCAATGTCTACATACCCTAGGACGTATGATCTCATCCATGCAGATTCAATTTTTACGTTGTACAAAGACAGGTTATTGTTTTTACTTAATTAAGCTTTATATATCCAAGTGTTTTTTTTTGGGGTGAAAATTAAGATTAAAAGTATGTGTACGTTACAGGTGTGAGATGGAAGATTTAATGCTGGAAATGGACAGAATATTGAGGCCAGAAGGGAGTGTGATAATAAGAGATGACGTGGATTTATTGGTAAAAGTAAAAAGAATTGCAGATGGGTTAAATTGGGAAAGTCAAATAGTTGACCATGAAGATGGGCCATTGGAGAGAGAGAAGCTTCTTTTTGCTGTGAAATTGTATTGGACTGCTCCTGCGGATTCTGACCAACCAGCATAAAAGTCAAAATTAGTTCAATTTCCAACTTAAAAAGTTTTATTTTTTGAAATTAGATCTAAAATTGTATTTTAATCTTATATTTTTCAGTTGCGATTATAAACACTATTTGAATTATTATTTATAATTTTAGATAACGTGCCGCATCTTTTTTCCCATTTCATAAAATATTGTTTTAAAAACATATATGAAAATATTAAAAAGTCAATTTAGACTTTAATGCTTCCATAATTCGGCCGAATAGTCCATTAAAGCAAATTTTGATGTTATTTATTAGAGTAGAAACTAAAAGCTATTATATTAAAAAGTAAACAATATAAGAACAATGAATATAAAATAATCTAAAGAAGTTATTTATACAAGCAAAATCGTATTTTGGAAGATTAGTTGTAACTATGTTTCACAAAAAAAATAAAAAATTAATAATAATAACCATAGAACTAAATCGAAAAAAAAAAGGTTTTAACTTATTTTTGTGGTTCGATTATAGTCAGCTGATTAACTGCTTAGTTAATAAATTTTTTATAACTAAAACACTCGATCGGTAGATAATTTCAAAATAAGTACAGTATATGTTTTCGAAATAATCTATCAAAAAGGCCAAAACAAAATTTAAATTTAAATTTTAACCAAAAACAATCGAGAAAGAACTACCAAAAGTAAATAAGGTTGTCGTCTTCTAGTTTTTTTATTTTAATAATTTTCCAACGAAAGGTTATCAAGTTTGGACGTCGACCATTGTTTCTTCTCATAATGCAAATTTACAGCGATACAAGATATTATATTTTGAGTATTTATTTTGAATTTAAATATTTTGTGGCAAATAATAATAAGTACTTGCGATTCTTATTTCCTATAAATAATAACTAATTATCTCTTTATTTATGAAAAAAAACAAAACTAACAAATGAACAACAAATTGCGATTATTAGTTAACATAGACATCTTTAAATTAAATGCTATAATTGCTTGATGTGATCCGCAATTCCTAATAATAGTTCAAAAGAACTAGCGGCGTAGCTTGTTGCCCGTTTTCCTTCAATCGATATGTATTGAATTCAAAAAAAGAGAAATAGACTCACTAATTCATTTCAAAAAATATCAATTTTATATTTTAAATCTAGAGACCATCTTATACACCAAAAAGATTTTAACCTAGCATTGTGATGTTGTCCTTAAAGATCTTTAAGATCAATTGTTCAAATCATGTCTGGAACACGCATGAAATTAAGAATAGTTAGGATTATATTTGCTTCACCGTGATAAAAAAAACATCCTCTTATTATACATAGCAAATATAAATTTTAAATTTTCGATTAACATAAAATATGAAGAGTAGGTGAACCAAAAAACCTAATTTCTCTGTTTCTAAGTTTTGGATTTTTTTGAACATCCTCGCTAAACATCTAACAGCATTGAACAGATTATTATCATTTCAAAACTATTTTATGGTTGCTAAACATATAACATCATACAAAAGATCAATATAATTTCAAAGCTATTTTATGTTTAATACTTTATTACAGTTGTTTTTAATTTAAATATAATGATCGAATATCATATCACTAGTACAAACCCATTTAATAATGCTATCAAAATGTTTGTCGATCCATATTTCTTATTTTTTTATGCCAAGGTAAAATTTATAAAAATAAACAAATAAATGACAATGGTGTTTTGTTTTCAGCAATCAAAAACTAATTAAATAAACAAACGTTCCACTTATAGAAAATGAAATTAATATTTTATTGCATAGTTGTTTGATTAACGTGGAGTGGAAGATATGATTACTAGAAAAAGACTTCTAGGGAACCTCGAAACAATGTCCGAGGTAAAACGTTAATTGCATAAGGAAATTAGGCTTTCGATCAAAGTGGTTTTTTTAGAAAAATATTTATGGGTGCATTGGTGGAGCTTCAATATTTCATTTGGGTCGAAAATATAATTTGTATAAACATTGGTGAACACGGAGCCATAGTCAAAATTTTATATTTTTGGACTAAATATGTATAAAATTAAAGCATAGGGACTATTTATGCCAAAAAAATTAAGGGGGGAGGGGGGGGGGGGGGGGGGCACAGCCCCCTCTAGCCGTATGAAAGATATAGGGTGGGTATTCTTTTAAAAATAGTTACCAAATAGCCATAATTTTGGAATTAAGGCTTCAATTGAGAAAAAAAAAAGATTGAGAATAAAAGAATCATTCTCAGCCAATCATTTAATTAATATGTAACCATAAATGATACGGTGACAAACTTGTAAATATGATATAATAGCTTTCAATCATAGATATGTACCTGTGGAAAATTAGATAACCGTTCAAATTTATTCTTAATCGATCGTTTATCATCTAAATTTCTCCTCCAACCTTTAACAATCATCCAAAAAATTTCAATTAAACTCTCGATCAACGTCGTCAAGTGTTAATCAATCATCAATCTTCGTCAATAGCACGTTTATCAACACCATTCAACAATAGATAACAAAAATTTGTTTTTGGTTCTTTCAATCCAGCATTTAATTCTGCTTGAATAGGAGCATATCTTCAACATCTACGATTAATTATATTTTCAACGTCATTAGGTCAACATCAACACCATTTCAAAAAGCTAATTTGTATGCACTCCAACTGTTTGATGAAATGCATAAACTAAATTACCATGTTATATTCACATATGAATATGTTTTCGTACCTAAACCAAATTTTTTATTATTAAAATACAAAACAAATATGCAAGTCTGTATGTTATTCATATGTGAATAATATATGAAAATTCTATATATTTATGAAAATACCTTGTAATATTCATATGTGAATATATTGTGTAATATTTACATATGAATATACAATCTATTATTAATAAGTGAATGTATCACCTATATTCACAAATGAATATATTATGATATTCATATGTGATATATCATGTAATACTATGTAATATTCACATATCAAAATACAATCTAATGTTCATTAGGTAATATATCATCTAATATTTACATGTGAATATACCTTGTAATATCACATCTAAATATACAATATAAACAACATACATATAATATTCACATATGATTATACATTCGTGTGTGAATATACCATGTGATAAATTGTTATTATTATAAACTAATGATATATTTTTAGTATAAACTTTTTTTTTATGTGTATTCACATGCTTGTCAGGAATGGTTATAACTCAATAAATGAATAACATTTCAATCAATAGTTGGTTCATATTTCAATAGTTGACGCTTAGTTGGTACAAATGAGAATATATCATTGACGAAGACAATATATTTTTATATTCTATGTATAAATGTTATACAATTTAATATATTCTTCATCTTGATCGTGTTAAATACAAATGTGAATGATATTCATTAACCAATACGATGTTGTTTGTCTTACTATAATATTGAATTTACATGTAAAATAATATTGTTACAATATACAAAAAAATAAATAAAAATCACAAACTAATTCTTGTAGTGTATTATTTATTTTTATATATAAAGGTTGTATTCACAAATGAATAAATCAACATGTATAGTTTATTCACATAAATAAAAATAATAGATTATAATATTTTTTTACTAGTGAGATTGGAGTTAGTAACATCATCAATAAATATGCCATAATGATTTCTAAACTTTATTCATATATGAATTAGATAACATGTCATGATGATGTCATTATTAGTAGGAATGAAAAATTAGTGACATCATCAAAAATTTGCCGCAATGAAGTTTAGTCTCAGAATTGGACGAAATTCGTATATTTGATGTAAATGGTGCGATTTATAAAACTCACAACTTCGCCATGACGTACGGTATTCTTCGTCCATTCGGGACTGTTTAGGGCTTCAAAATGCCGTTTTTTTTTTTTTTAAATAATTTTTCAGAAAAAAAAATTATCATTTATTCATAAATGAATGTAACAGTGATAAAAAAAATGCTTATATGATTATTTTATTAACCATAAAAAGCTTAATTATATGTGAATAAATATACATTCTTAACGAATACTTTTTTTTTATATTTATGTTTTATAATTTTTGTACTTCTCGATTTTATTGATAGTTTTATTCATCCTATATCCTAGTAAAACAATACCTTTATGCCAGGTGACATTTTCTGAGCCCTTCCTAATGCTTTTTTCTCCGCCTGTTAGGTGTGTCAAACCTAACAAATAATAGGGGTACAACAGACTCCAAATACACTGCTTTAATGCACTAAAAATTAGTACAAGGGAAGGAGGGTTGAACCACAGAGACACGTGATAAAAGTCTATACCTCTTTGCGCAAGGTACTTTGGTCACAAATGGGGTTTTGTTTGCAAAAGTCAAATAATGGAAATAACAATCAACTTTGAAACATGCAGAAAATGAAATAGATTTGTAAACAAGTTGTAAAAGTGCTTCCAGTTCTAGTTCTTAATGTTGTCATTTAACCTGATTATGACTTGATGTAATTTGTGATTACTATTCTAAGTTGGTACTGAAAGATGTTAACACGCTCTAATACCTCTCGCTTTCCAAATTATCTAGCCAAAACACGCTCTTTTACTAGACCTAACTTTACTAATTCAACCTAAACACACTCTTAGATTGTATTGAAAATTTGCATTAAGTTTTGTACAAGCTTCCCAACAATGTCCATTTCTTCTCATACGCTCGAAAGTGTGAAACATGTGATAAATGTTCTACAATAAGAAAACCTATTGTTTGTTACCAATCATTAATTTGTAGAACGATTAGGTGCCCTAAAAGTTATTAACTACACAAATCACATGCTTCAAGTCAAGCAATCAACATGTTTTGAATAAGAACTAGAAACTAGGGTTTCTTAGCCACACATGGCTAAGAACAAATCAAACAAGAATAAAGATGGAATTCGAATGTTTAATGCTTACAAAAAATGAAATCAAAAGTGTTTGCAATGATTAGGTCTTCTCAAAAGCTCCAAGAATTCTCCCAAAATCGCCCAAAACTGATCCAAAAACCGTTCTTCCCTTCAAAATGACGTTCTTCTATTTTTAATTAAAGTTCACGTGCTTTCCATAAGACCATGCGTTTTTTGCATGGTCATGCCTTTCGCCCATGTGTTTTTGGCATGGCCATTTGTCTTGACCATGTGTTTTTGGCATGGCCCATGCTTTTTTCTAAAAATCAAATAAGTTTTTAGTGTTGGCTCCATCTTCAATCTAGCTTCACCATGAGTCATGTTGCTCAAATATGAGATGATAAAGGACAAACACGACCCGTGTCAGTGTGACAAGAACCACATTTCAAACGTAGTCCTTTGCTATGATGACAATGCAACAATGACTCGAGTTATGTCTTCATTTTTTGTGCCATGGAATGACCAGTTCATCTTCTCTTCATACTCCAAAGCTCCAAGTTCCACGCTCCATGCTCCAAGTTCCATCCTTCATGCTCTATGCATCTAAGCTCCAAGCTCCATGCCCTATAATGCCTACAAAATAAATCAAAAAATAGTGAAGAACCAGACATTCTTAATGAAATATGTTATTGCCCAAATAATTAACCAAATGCAAGAATTATGAAGCAGAATGCTATGAAAGGATAGAAATAAACATGAAAAATAGTTGCATAAAATGCACCTGTCACCGCCCAAATTTACAAAGTGAATTTACGATTTTACCCCTCTGCTCCTTTACACTCTAATGGCATAAAAACCCATCCAAATAATCAGGGATTTTTGATGATTAAATTTCATATCCGAAGTAACTAATATCCCAAATAATCAGGGATTTTTTTTTCCTTTCTAAATTCCATTTGAGAACGATGTAATAGACAAGAAATACATAATCTTCTCCAAATTTGAAATCCATTGGTTAGGGTTTCAAGTTGTATTATCTAATGCATACATACTGTGTATTTCATATACATCTCCATCGAAACCATCTCCATCACCTTCATCTCTCTCATCCCAATATACCCCTCTGGTTCTTACATCTTTGTAAGTGTTCCTGTCACTAACACTCTATTTTTCCCTAACCACTTCATACATAAACTCTAGTAAGCAGCAACAATAGTAACCCTCTTCTTGATTACAAAAATGAGAGCTCCAATCTGAGGAGGTATGTTTCTCCTGTTGGATTAGTGTTGAAGTGCGTAACTATATTTGATATGTACTTGATCCAATTATGCATGGTCCTTTTGGGTTGCTTCACCAAAGCAACTTGACAAGGTTATTTAAGAATGTGAGAGGATATTATGGTTTATTAATATATTATAAGAATAATATATTAAAGGAGAAATCATATTTATTTGATTAGTATTGGTCATACACTGATTAGGAATTAATTTGGTGACTAAAAGAGATTAATTAAATAAAGGGGCATAAACTGTCAAATGTAAGATATTTAAGTTTTGGGTTGGGAAACCTAATGGACTAGGGGGGGGGGGGGGGCGAAATTATGATGGGGATCCATCATATTTTCGTCCAAAGGCCCTAATCTAGAAGGTTCTATGGGATGCTTGGTTGCTAAGCTGTCCATTACGGTTTAGACTGAAACTCTAGCAGCCTATACTATAAATAGAGACCCTTGGATGCAATTTTCGGATGCTTGACTCCAAAAAGAAACCCTAGGGCCGATTTTTAGTGTTCTTCCTCCTCTCTCTTAATAGCCTTCTTGCTTGTGGGGTTTGTGAACCATTAGAGGAGTTACAATGACTCTAAGCTCAAGATCAAGAAGATTCAAAGGATTCCGAGCAATTTGAAAGAGGTAAACAGTTAGATCTGTTCTTATAGTGTTAATTTCAAATTATACATGTTAGATCTAGGGTTGCAAGTCTTGGATTCATTGCATGTACAATAGAGAAACCTAGATGCAAGCATTGGGGTTTGTATGAGCACATAGGATTGTTCTTATGCATAAAACCCCTCAGTGGTATCAAAGCTTTGATTAGTTTATGTTGTATGTGATGCTTTAACTGTTTAATTGCTCAAAATCGTTTTTCATGGCTCTGCCCGACTCAACTCACGAGTCTGAGCATCTAGCAGAGGATATTTCGGGATTTTGTTGTTGTTTTGTTATGAGATTAATGCCTGAATTGTTTTTTGAAGATTAAATCCGAATTTTATTGTATTTGAATCATTATCCCTACCAAAACAATAAATAATTTCAAATCTTTTGAATAATAGTTTGTTTATATGATAAATATGAATTATTTATAATATTTGGTAATTATCTTTTAACTAAAATTGGATTAAGTCAAATATAGATAATTATGAAAGTAATTGTTTAATTTAAATTATTTGTTATTTGATCCCTTTTGTTTTGAAAAGTTCAAAACTTGTCCTCAAGTTTTAAAATTTAAATTTTAAGATTAAAAGTTTAATTTTGAGTAATTTAAATTTCAAACCCCTGGAGTTTTACAAGTTTAAAATTCAACCCTATACTACTATATTATTACAAGATATATATATATATATATATATATATATATATATATATAAGAATAAGCTAGTCTTATCGCTAGTAGGCCTCATTCACGAAGCCGATCTATAAGGTGGGTATAAGGTTGCTGCCTATAAAATGGCGCTTAATGGGTGTACACTCACACCCACCGCTCGCTTGATTGGTGGAGAGTCGTTAGCTGAACGGATAGGATATGGCACTTAATACCTCATTATAAGTATAATGAATATTGCAAAGTGACTAACATGTTTTTACAAATTCCCAATCTTAGTTACTTAAGGGCAAAATGTGAAAATGATGTTATCCCATGGAATTACACTATGTACCCTTGTCAAATGTTAGTGGAGCGTGCGTGGTTAACCGGCACACTAATTTGGGATGGACAGTGATGGAAAATGGTGGCTTGATGTTTGTCATAGATCAATGGAGCGTGCGTGGCTAACCGGCACATTTATTAGGTGATAGAGACATTGAGTGCACCATGTTGATTCGCATGGTTATTCACAACTTGTTTGCGATCCTCGGCATCCCAGTCGCAAATTTGAAGTGCATACCGAGATTTAAACATGTCATTGAAAGGTTCAATGAATCTCAAAGATCTAGGAGTTTTCAAATACATTTAAAACTTAATCTCTTTTTCGTTTTTCACGGTGAGAATTAGTGAATCGTCATTCACATACCTTCAAATTATTTACTTTTAGATTAATTTGGATTGAAAACAACTAACACATATTTTTCATAAATCTAAAATAACTCATAAAACAAGGTAACACAAAAAACTTTTGGTAATCCATAACTTGAGGACAAATTATGGACTCCATTATAATACATTTAGATCAAGAATTAACTAACAAACACTTTTGTAAATAATTCCTATGATCTACCAAAACTCATAAGCATGAACAATCCATATCAACAATTTCAAAAACTTACATCAACATACATAAATCTTGAAATGTTGATTTTAACCTTAAAATTGGTTTACTATAATCATTACCACTTTAAACCCAGGTTTTATAAGTCCAAAGTAGCTCAAGGTAATGATTCTAGACCAATTCCAGCTTTAAAACTTGAAGATATGTTGTCAGGGGGTCCAACTCGTCAAGTGCAAGAACCAACTCGGCGAGTTGGATGAGTTTGTACTTGGACTCATCGAGCCCCCCGTCTAGACAACACAAATCTTAGATTTTTCAGCAATTTAAGCAAGTATAACAAGAAGACAAGCCTAGGCTCTGATACCACTATTGGGTTTTGAGCATCTAACATTCCTATGGTGTACATGCAACCCTAAATACCTTGGATTTATGTTTTCTCTATTATACATGCAAATATGAATATTCCAAGGTATTACCCTAACTAGCATACAATCTTTGATACTTGGGTAATAAAATAGATAGGATACATACCTTGTTGATGTAGCTTGACTCCATGAAGCTCGAGAGCCTAGTGCCCCAGGTGTGACACCTCAAATGGTTCACACAACATCATCAACACTTGGAATAACCATGAGAAGAAGACATGAGACATGGAAATCGTCTTGCCCTTCATATTATCCACAAGTGCCAATTTCTCCAACCAATGGGATCTTTATATAGTGTACACATTAGGGTTACACCATGTAACCCATGACTTTACCCATTCCTTATGCTCCATGGAATTTTAACCTCCATGGAGTATCCATGGATCACCACATGGGTTACACCCAACATAAGGAATCATGGATCATAAGCCCACATATATAAGAATGAATGATTTACACAATCAATCCCCATATATTTAATGAGTCTCTTTTGATCACTAAATTAAGTCCACATTAATTCTTGATCAATACTAATTAAATAACATGATTTCATATTAATATATTAGAACTTATAATATATTAATACATCACAAATGTCTTCTTCTCACAAACGGTCTATCCAAATGTTCCGATGTCATGCAACCCAAATGGACCATGCGGAGTCGGGTCAAGTACATACCAATTATAGTTATGGACTTAGACACTAATCCAACATTATTGAGATTAAACCATCCACTTTACGGGTATTAGGATCAAACCATTTAATACTAACAACCTCACCCCTACTAAGGTAGGACAAGACTAAATATTTCATAATTTTCCCGTTTTTTTAACTCGTATTTGATAATTCTATAACATGGGGACCTAATGGTGGTATTTTTTATTAGTTGGTAAGCTATTTTGACTTTTGTCCCATGTTTGGGGGTGTGCATTTTAGGTTGGGTGGTATACGGGTGAGGTGGGTAGGAGTATGTGTGTTCGCGTGGAGTAAGTGGATAAGTTAGTGGTGAAATTTTAAATATACTTGAACAAATAGCACATTTAAAATGCATAAATAGTTAAATAAACTCAAATTATCTACACTAAATTTTGAAGGGTTAAATATGAGTAAAAAAGGTTATAAGAGGTTGGTTTGGTGATAGGATGTGAAGGGTGTATGGTATGGATTTATAGGTGAGTTGGAGGTGGGGTGAGCTGTTAGGCTACAACGTGGGCTTATGGCAATAGGCACATAAGTATAGGTATAGGTAGGTATGTGATAGGCTTATGTGTGATTAGCGGTGTAGGTTATGTATGGTGAGGATGGGTGGGTGTGAGAATGTTGTTGTGGATGTGGGGTGAGGTGGGTGGTATAGGTATGGGTGTGGGTGTGGGTGGGGATAAAGTTTGGTAGATGGGTGGGTAGGTGTGGGGTATGGGGTGTGGAGGTAGTTGAGGTGGAAGTGGACCTTTACTTATAATACTAAACCATAAGTATGCCTTATGCTTTATGTCACAAGCCATATGCCCTGAGCCTTATGTCTTGAGACTCAAGCCTTTTTACTTAAGTTGGAAGACATAAACCATAAGGCTAAGACATAAGGCATAAGCCTTAAATCATATGATCCAGTCATAATCATCATGTTATAAGACTGTAATCCTTAATTTATAAGCCCTAATATCCAAGCCATAAGCCTTAAGCTATAAGTCATAAGCCTTAATCCATAAGCCCTAATACCTAAGGCATAAGCCACAATACCTAAGTTATAACGCCATAAGCCTTAAGTCATAAGTCATAACTCTTTAGCCATAAGGTCTGCCCTGGGCTAACCTAAATCACAAGTTATAAGACATATGACCTAAACCTTAACTCTTAAGCCATAAGCCTTATGTATTAAGAAATAAATGATAAGTCACAATCCATAACCTATAAGCCTTAAGGCATAAGCCTTATAACATAAAATAAATGATAAGTCACAAACCATAACCTATAAGCCTTAAGCTATAAGCCTTATAACATAAACCATAAATCATAATTCATAATCCATAAACCATATGGCATAAGCCTGAAGTTTCCTGACGGACTCAAAGATAATGTTGAGTATATTTGTTGGCCAACTAATACTAATATGGAGTTTTTCTGGTCCTTCAACTTTGTTCCTCCCAATCTTCCTCAGAGTAATTCTCATTTTCATTCTACTAATCCCCTAAAAAGTACCTTATTCGTTAGCATCCCCCCCCCCCCCCCCCCCCCCCCAAAAAAAAAAAAAAAAAAAAAAGTCCACCAACATTTCTATCTCTCGTAGGGAAAACACATTTTGTTGTATAAGGAACGAAAATAACAACCTATACTTAATGCTCAATCATTATTTTTAAGGGTTGGAAGTACAAGTTTTTACCAACTAATGGACTATTTATAATTTACTCCACAATTAATGATTTAGTATTATATTACCAATAGAATTATAAATTTGAAGTTACAAATTTATTACATTTTATTTCAATTTTAATCGACAGAATTTTTCCAATTTTGACCGATTTTAACCAAGTTTCACTCCTTTTAACCGTTTTTTACAGATACCCCCTTTTCCCATGTTGTTGACACTGTTCTCCCTCGTCTACCTTAAATTGAAAATTCAGTTCCCTCCCCACACATAATCTTTCTCGTTGTTTCTTCTGTTCCTCTTCTTTTTATTTCCAAGGATCGGAGCTCTGGTTGAAAGAAAAAGGGTATTAGGAAACCTTTCTCGTTTTCCCACCCTTTAGGTCAATTGTCCACCACCGCTACTCCATCGCCCCATGTTCGATCACGAGCTTACCGATAGTATCGTTGTATGGCTTCAACCCTAATTTCATATCTTCTAATTATGTGAGAACCCAACACCGTCAAATCCCTTTGAAACCCATAAACCCCTTTTAAATCGTTGGCACCGCTCCACCACCCCTATTTGTCAGTTGCAGCTCCACCTCGCTAGGATGGACTTAGTAAGACAAAGCTCAACAAAAACCTACATATGGCGAATGAGGAAGACTGATGAGGAAGAAGACTGAAACTCACTCTCTTTTACGATATTACATGGAATGAAAAAAACTGAGGTCTGCCATTTGTTTCATATTTTGTGTTCATTACATGAAAATTCATGATTTCTTAATTCTTATTATTCTATTATTATTTTTTAACCATTGAACCCCATTATCTCACATTGCCACGATTTCTTTACTTCCCCTCTAATCGACCCATTAACTATTGCACCGATTACATCAACGACTCTTATTTCAGAAATTAGATGTCGTACTAGACGAATCTAAAATTTCAAAGATGCATTTTTATTTCTCAGTTGATTCTTGTTTCTGAAATCACCCTTGATTTATGAAAGTCTGAAGTTTTAGAATTTGATAATTGAAAGACATAAATCATCGAACCACCCACATCGCCCACATGGTTTCTTAATTTTTCTAAGTTTAAATCTTCTTGATTGGTAAATTCTATTTCTTACTTTAATGAAAATTCCGTTCTTTTACAATGTAACATAATTTTGATTTCGTAGACTGTTAAATTTAATTTTTTTTTTTCAAATCTGATGTCGTCATCCCATTATTCTGATTTCTGATGCATTTAGATTTCTTATTCTTAAACATATACAATGTCTCATTCTTAATTTCAGATTTATCATGAATACTAAATTTCCTACACATTTACTGCAACTTCAAGCAGATTACACTATCTCATCTTATTTTTTACAATGTTAATGTCATTGATGTGAGTGTTTTTCTATACCTGGACCATTTTACCCCTACATGGCGTTCATTGTGTGTTGCTTTGTTGGTGCATTGAGAATTTCAAATTTCATATAAACTTCATATTTTTGGTTAGTTTGCTTATGGTTGTTGTTTGATGTTGAGATTGCTATTGGGAGTGTATTCATATATCTTGACCATTCTACCCTTGGATTTTTTTGGTGCGCTAATATAATCTTTACTTTTGTTTGTAGAAGGTAAATGTCAAACCTTGATCCTAGTGTTTTTTCGTGAAAGGATTCTAAGCAGTATCTTATTTGAAGGTAATTTCAACCCACAAACATATAACCTCCTTCACCATTATGGTTATTTTAAAGTATTTTTTACTCTTTTAGTATGTTATGGTAAAGATAAACCATTTTGATGCAGGTCTTGACAGATGCATGCAATACTTTGTGTTTCGCTTTCGAGTGCTCAAAAAAGTATAGTTACTTCCATAAAAGATAAGAAATGTTGCTTGGAAGTTTGTTTAGAAGTTTACATTAGTATGCATGTTAATAACTACTCCGTATGGTGTTTCGGCCCCAAATTGACAATATTACGCTTATTATTTTTCTTAGTTTAAAAAGTTGGTATTTAGATATAATGATAATATTTTAGTATATGTTTCCATCCTTTTAATTGTATTGTTTCCAGCACAATGCTAATTCATATTTAATAGAATTTATCTACTTAGTCATTCAATTTTTCATTGTTTTTTTGAATTGTGTGATCAAAAGTCGAAAAGGGGCATTTTAAATTTAAATGCTATTATCGGTATTCTCTATGGGGAGTTGTTTTGATTTGGTTTTTCAGCTCTAAAATGGAATATAATAAGAAAATTGGGAGTATTTTACTACAAAAGGGCAATATGGTCTTTTACATTTTTTGGGGTTCTAGATGCAAAAATTGGTACAGATCATAGTAACAATTTATGTCCCATTCTAGAGGGTATTTTGGTCGACTTAAACGAGTCATTCAGATGCAACTTTAATCATTTATTTTGTAGAGGTTGACATCACTCCAATTGTTATATAACCAAAATGGATCCCAAAAGTCAAACTGATTTATAACCAAAAATCATTTGATGTAGATAATTCCATCAGTCTTCAAATGAAAATTATTACATTTTACTACAAAAATTGTCCCAAGCTCTAATAATAAGTTATACGGTTTGGGTTTTAGTCAATGGCTCTATTAAGTCACATGGTTGACTATTTAACAAAGGGTATTTTGATGAAGACTCTTCTTAAATTTATACACAAACTAGGACAAAAAGAAAGACCATTATATAATTATAGTCACATATTCAATGACAATACTATAATTATACTGATCAGACATTATGTTTCTTCTAACTATATTTACTTATAGCCACACATAACAATTGTAAAGTTAACAAAATGCAACTTACACTTACAATATTTATTTTCTTTTTCAAACCCAATTTATCATATTTTGACACATATTATAAAAGGCACATAACCATAAACTACTAAAATTAACTTGTTTTCATGCTTTTACTTAGTCGCTGCTAAACGTTACCCTATGGACACACAAATATTTAATGTGGTCATATATCCCCTCTTAGCTACAATGGATTTCATGACAGAAACATATACAATTGACTCATGTTACCATAAATGTCGTTGCTAGTGAAATATGGCCACAGTGTTCGAATGTGGCTAATAATTGTCACATTTTATATAATTAAGTGTGGTTATGTTGAAAAATACCTTTAGTATTTTACAAACTGAACATTAAATGTTGAAGGGTATGTTTTGTACAATATTGCTATTTGTGGGTAGAGTGTATAAGTTTTATGCAGGTGATATAATTCGGGTTAATGCTCGGGTTAATGCGCGGATCTTAAGTGTTTACGGGTTGTTTATGGGTTGGTCAAGTATCTTGTATCCGAAGTATTTTTAGTTCAGTTGTTCAGATTGAGATACACACACATCTTCTTTGTTCTCTCGGTATCTGTTAGGGTTTCTCTAGTAGAAGTTCATAGTCTCTTTAGATCTTGTTCTTATTTTTCATCTGAGAGTGAGTGTGATTGTAGTGAGATTTTCTGGTGTAAGTTGATGTATAATCGAACTGGTTTATATTAAATAAATTGTTCAAGTTGGGAAGTTTGTGTGTTTGTGTTTTTAAGATGGTATCAGAGCTTTCAGGCTCCGATTTGTTGTTGTAAGACGGTCGATCGTGATTTTCATCATCGGATCGTCAATCTAAGGACGGTATGTTTCTGATTTCGTCTTGAGAAGATCATTTCTGTTCTTTACAGTTCTTGTATGTTTCTTGTTCAAGATCCTGGTACTGCGAGAATGTTTTGATTCTTGCAGGTAACAAGTAAAGTTGGAATAAATGCTTGTGGTATTTGCGCTTCGCTTCTGTTGATCTTCAAAGATATCATAATCGATTAATCTCTACTCTGAAATAACTCTCTAGGGGTCGGATTTGATCACCGATAAACCCTAGTAGAGAACGGACTTAGAGAGTCGATTCCCTTGGTCGCTTCCAACTCACTGTGAGGACTGTTTTGTTCTTTTTTTTTCTATTGATTGGGAATCTGTGACTGTATTGTGCACACCATTGTCTGGTTCTTGCATTATATGTTCTTGCTTCTTTGTTCTTTGACACTGTACTGATTGTCTTGGGCCCTAACATACCTGGTGACCATCTGGACATTAGATCAGTACTGTTGTCTTCGGCTTGTGGTATTATTTGTTGTTCTTTACTCCTCTTTAAATGGCCGGAGACACTACTTCGAGTGGTGATTCTGGTTCTATACCTAGTGGAAGTGGAAAGGATGAGTCAATTAACTTTGATGATCCTCTCTACATTCATCCATCTGATAATGCTATTACTTCAATAGTTACTACAAAATTAACTGGAAATGAAAATTTTCGATTATGGAAGAGTTCTATTTCTAGAGCTCTCAAAGCTAGGAATAAACTTGGATTTATTGATGGTACTCTTAAGAAAACTAGTGTTGATGAGTCAAAAAAATCTAAGTGGGATAGGGCTAATGCTGTTGTATGTTCCTGGCTTTTATCTTCTATCTCTGATTCTATATATCAGAGTCAAGCTTACTCTGAGGTAGCTGAGGATATTTGGAATAATTTGTTTGAAACTTATAATAAGTAAGATGGATCTGTGGTGTTTAATATACATCAACAAATTAATACACTTAAACAAAATGGAATTTCCTTGTCTGACTATTTTAATAAACTTGATTCCTTGTGGAAGGAATTTGATGGTCTTACTAGCTTGACTGAGTGTACTTGTGAAGCTGCTATCAAAATGAAAGATCATTCTAATCTCATGAAACTTATGCAATTTTTGTCTGGGCTTGATGAATCCTATGGTCAAGTAAAAAGTCATATTTTGTTAATGGAACCTTTACCTAATGTTAAAACTGCATTTTCTATTCTTTCAAGAGAAGAATCTATTCAAAGAAATGGATCCTTGTCTTCTCTTCAGTCTTCACAGTCCTTTTCCAAGTCTCAACCTGCTGCTTTTAATAGCAGGTTTAATAACAAATCTGGGTTTAACAACACTAATAAAAATAAGACTCAATCTGTTCAGTGTAAAAATTGTGGAATTAAAGGTCATACAATTGATAAATGCTATAAGCTAATTGGTTATCCCAAAGATTTTAAGTCAAGAAATGAGTCTAGTAATCAGAATAACTTTAATAAAAATGTTTCTGCCAATTCCTCTACTACTACTTCTGGTAATTCTATTCCTTCTAGTACTCCTGATTCTAGTAGGGATTCAGAATTTCATCAGCTCACAAAGGAACAATACTTCAAATTTTTACAACTTATTGGTGATAGACAGCTTAATGAGGAAACCTCTGCCAGTGTTAATATGGTAGGTACTTGTCTGTTTCAAGCCTTTAATTCCTCTGTTAGTCCTTTAAAGTGGATTGTTGATTCTGGAGCTAATCAACATATGATTGCTTCTGATTCTCTTCTTCATGATACTGTGGATGTATCTAAATTAGATCTTCTGGTTAGCCATCCTAATGGTACTTCAGCTAAAATTGAAAAAATTGGAAATTTGAATTTGTCTAATTCTTTGACTCTTTTTGATGTTTTTGCTGTTCCTGATTTTAATGTTAACTTGTTGTCTGTTCATAAGGTTTGTAAAGACAGTAATTGTGAGGTTGTTTTTAATGAACATAGTTGTAAAATTCAGGGTTTACAATCAAAGGAGATGGTGGGGAATGGTAGAGAATCTGAGGGTCTCTATTACATCAATAGTGAACCTTCAGGTAATTTGTGTAGTAATAGTCATTCTGTTTCTGTGTGTTGTGTGTCAAAATTAACTTGGCATAATAGACTTGGTCATCCTTCTGATCAAGCCCTAGGATCTTTAAGAACTCAATTAAATTTTGGTAATGAACTACTGCCACCCTGTGATGTATGTCATAAGGCTAAGCAAACTCGGGAGTCATTTCCTGCTAGTCAACATGTTACTACTAAACTGGGTGAGTTAATACATTTGGATGTTTGGGGACCTTATAGAGTGACAACTTCAGAAGGGTTTAGGTATTTTTTAACCATAGTTGATGATTATTCTAGAGCTACATGGGTTTATTTGTTGAAATCAAAAGATGAAGTTTATGGTTGTGTTCTTGTTTTCTTTAATATTTTGTTTAATCAATTTGGAGTTAAAATTAAAACAGTCAGGTCAGATAATGGAACTGAGTTTTTGAATTTTAAAATGAGACAATTGTTTGAATCTAAAGGTGTTTTGCATCAAACTTCATGTGTTCACACTCCACAACAAAATGGAGTGGTTGAAAGAAAACATAGACATATTCTTAATGTTGCTAGGTCTTTGATGTTTCAATCTGGGTTACCTTTAAAATTTTGGGGAGAGGCAATCCTAACTGCTGTTTTTTTAATTAATAGAACTCCTACATCTGTTTTACATGGTTCTTCTCCTTATGAGTTGGTTTATAAAATTGCTCCTGTTTTTGATAAACTTAGGGTTTTTGGTTGTTTATGTTTTGCAACAAAGTTAAATAATTCTGACAAATTTTCTGAAAGAGCTGATAAGTGTATATTTCTTGGTTATGCTTTTGATAAAAAGGGTTATAAAGTATTAAGTCTTGATACAAATCTTATTTTTGTTTCCAGGGATATAAAATTCTATGAGTCTGTTTTTCCTTTCAAGTTAAAGCATTCATCTTTAACAGATAAATCTAATGTTGCTTTGAATGATCCCTTTTCCTATGATGAGTCAATATCTTCTAGTATTTTACTAGACAATACTAATTTAGATGAACTGAGAGGTGCCCATCAGTTGAGTGGTATTGATGCAGACCATAACTTGGATGAGACTGTTTCTTTTGATGTCAGCAACCAGTCTGGTGAGGCAGATGTGCCCTTATCTGATGAGGTGGTTCCAAATTCTTCTTTATTGACTGAGGAAAATGTTTTAATTAATACTAGTCCTTCTGAAGAACAGTCCTCTAGGGTCACAAGGTCCGGACGTAGTATTCATATGCCTCTTAGATTTAGTGATTATGTTGTGGAAGGAAAACATAAATATGGTATAGAAAGATCTGTCAATTACTCAGCCTTAAATTCTGAAACTTATTGCTTTATTGCTAATCTTAATAAAACAGTAGAACCTAAAACTTACAGTGAAGCAGTTTTAGATCCTAAATGGATAAAAGCAATGAATGAAGAAATGGAAGCTCTATATAGGAATAATACTTGGGAAATAGTAGATCTTCCCAAGGGAAGAAAAGCTATTGGTTGTCGTTGGATTTATAAAATTAAGTATAAGTCAAATGGAGAAATTGAAAGATATAAAGCTAGGTTAGTTGCTAAAGGGTACAGTCAAAGAGAAGGTATAGATTATGAGGATACTTTCTCTCCTGTTGCTAAAATTGTTACTGTCAGAATTTGTTTAACTTTAGCTATTCATCATGCATGGCCTTTATATCAATTGGATATAAATAATGCTTTTTTATATGGTGATTTGTCTGAAAATGTTTATATGCAACTTCCTGAAGGGTATCATTCAAAAAAGGATAATAGAGTTTGTAGGTTAATCAAATCACTTTATGGACTTAAACAAGCACCTAGGAAATGGAATGAGAAGTTGAGGTCTTCTCTTTCTTCATTTGGTTTTGAACAAAGTATTAATGATTATTCATTATTTGTTAAAAGAATAAAACATGTTATAATCATTTTGTTGGTTTATGTGGATGATATTATTATCACTGGAAATTGTAAAGATGAATTAGAAAATGTTAAATGTTTTTTAAAATCTCAATTTTTGATAAAAGATTTAGGAGAGTTGAAATATTTTCTTGGAATTGAAGTAATTAGAACAGATCAGGGTATTTGTCTAAATCAAAGGAAATATTGTTTGGAATTGCTGCAAGAGTTTGGTATGCTTGCTTGTAAACCTGTTAAAACACCTTTGGAACCTAATCTTGTTATTAAGAAAGAATGTGATCTAGATCCTTCTGATTATGTGGTAAATATTACAGAATTTCAAAAATTAATTGGTAAACTGATCT
This sequence comes from Lactuca saligna, assembly GCF_052625555.1. Classification (NCBI taxonomy): domain Eukaryota; kingdom Viridiplantae; phylum Streptophyta; class Magnoliopsida; order Asterales; family Asteraceae; genus Lactuca; species Lactuca saligna. The sequence continues at coordinate 186,471,506 of NC_136418.1, forward strand.
ATTTAACTATGACAAGACCTGATATTTCATATGCTGTGCAAATTTTGAGTCAGTACATGCATAAACCTTATAAATCTCATGTGAATATAGCTTTAAGATTGTTGAGATACTTAAAAGATTGTCCAGGGAAAGGAATTCATATAACAAAAACTGATTCTCTTAGTCTCATTGGTTTTGTTGATGCTGATTGGGCAAAATGTTTGTTTAGTAGAAGATCTGTTACAGGATATCTTGTTTATTTTGCTGGTTCACTTGTATCCTGGAAAAGCAAGAAACAGAGCACTGTTTCTCGTTCTTCCACTGAATCTGAATACAGGGCATTAGGGTCTGTAACTTGTGAGGTAATTTGGATTCTAAAATTACTATATGATTTGGGAATAACTGGTTTAACTCCAGTCAATATTTTTTGTGACAGTGAATCAGCAATCAAACTTGTACTAAATCCTGTATTTCATGAGAGATCTAAACATTTTGAAGTAGATCTTCATTTTGTTAGAGAAAAAGTTGAAAATGATATTATAAAAGTTAATAAGATTGATTCTTTAAATCAAAATGCAGATGTTTTAACTAAAGCTCTTGGATCTTCTCAACATGAATATATTTCTAATAGACTAGGTTTAATAAATGTTTTTAAATATAATAAATCATAAGTTGAATTAATGTTCAGTTTGTGGGGGGGTGTTGAAAAATACCTTTAGTATTTTACAAACTGAACATTAAATGTTGAAGGGTATGTTTTGTACAATATTGCTATTTGTGGGTAGAGTGTATAAGTTTTATGCAGGTGATATAATTCGGGTTAATGCTCGGGTTAATGCGCGGATCTTAAGTGTTTACGGGTTGTTTATGGGTTGGTCAAGTATCTTGTATCCGAAGTATTTTTAGTTCAGTTGTTCAGATTGAGATACACACACATCTTCTTTGTTCTCTCGGTATCTGTTAGGGTTTCTCTAGTAGAAGTTCATAGTCTCTTTAGATCTTGTTCTTATTTTTCATCTGAGAGTGAGTGTGATTGTAGTGAGATTTTCTGGTGTAAGTTGATGTATAATCGAACTGGTTTATATTAAATAAACTGTTCAAGTTGGGAAGTTTGTGTGTTTGTGTTTTTAAGGTTAAACTTTTTATTATCTATATAATGGACACAAACTAATTTAAATGTATCCAAATATAATCTCTAAATTTTTTTAGTGACCTTTTTAATAAAAAGTATGACAGATCATTTTTCGAAAAGTTTTACCGTATGTCATTTTTGTACTGGTGTTAATTGAGCATCGAAATTTTATTAACCCCACAAAATTGCAAACAAATTTGTTATCAACCTGCAATATACGTGATCTATCGGGATTTTAGTTTTGACTAAACAAAAACATGGTAAAACATGAAGTATTTTTTATTTAAAGTTGATAAGCTGAACTTGCAGCCATTATACACTTTCCTCAACAACTTAATTCTAAAACACCATAAAACCCAATTAAAAGAAAGAGTGAAGTTGATCAACACCTGCCTCCTCCTTGATCACTTTAATTTAGTTTCCTGCAATCAATCCATCAAAAAAGAAGTTATTTCATTTGAGAACCTAACGTAAGCTTATTGCATGCAATCATTTACGTACCGCAAGTAACAGGGAGGTTGCACTGGGTAGGGAGACGGGTTGCGACTTGGATAGTGCTGCAAAGGCAGTCACGATCGATGGATTGAAGAGCTCCACAGCAGTCTGAGTTCGGCATCAAGTCTGTCGAGCCAGGAACCACAAAGGGTGCACACACGTTCAGATTTGCAAGCTGGTTGGGACATGTTTGGCCATAAGTTCCAACCACAAGTGCTAGAACCAACAAAACCAGTGTCGCTTGATTGATTTTGGAACCATCCATGCCAGCCATTAATGCTAATTAATATACTACAGTGTCTACTGCTCTTTCTCCTAGCTTTGCTCCCCCCGTTTATTAACGAATTGCTGCAGTATATTTTAAAAAATATTTTTTTTTTCTATTTTAAAAGGTTTTTTCTTGATTAATTTATAGCAGAAGTTAATCCGGACTAGTGGAACATATTTGCATGACTCACCTAATTATGGAGTTTGGAGCTCACCTAATAATGGCCCCAGTTTTGTCACGTTTTAACCTGTAAACCCACTTGCAATCAATAAGGTTAGCATTGGGAACAGGGGTACTAAAATCCAAGTGCCATAATTTTTTTTAACTTTATATTCTTAAAATTAGCAACTTTTTATATAACTTTGTTGAAATTTTTTTTGAAAAAAAAAACAAAAAGAAAAGTCCGATTTTTTAATTGTTGTTCAGCAAATTTTTAAAGAAGCTGTGTTTTTTTGATATATAAAGTGAAAAAAAAAGTTTTGCGATCTCTAAGTATTTTTTTTTGTATTTTTATGATTATGTTAGGGGTTTTTTTCCATATAACACTTCCTTTTATATATATATATATATATATATATATATATATATATATATATATATATATATATATATATATATATATATATATATATATATATATATAAGATCAATGGAGAACTAAATTGAGGAAAAGAATCAACAAACTTTTTATCTACAATGAATTTAGTTACCAAATTTTACATGTGCATATACATACATATATCTAAAAGAATTGCAAAAAAAACTGGAAAAAAAAATTATATGCATGTATATATGCATATTTTTTTGAAAATGTATATATGCTTACAAAATATAAATATGTACTAAGAATACATTTTTCTGAATTTTTTTTAAATCTTATTTTCGAAATATAAGATATATTTTCATATATTCTAAATTTTTTTTAATATTTAAAAAAAAAATAAATGTTTTTTATTGTTTTTATTTTTTAAGTTAATTATTTATTTTTTTAAATTAGCCAAAAAATATTCCTTACATTTCGAAATTAGTATTTGAAAAAAGTTTTTTTCATAAAAAATGTATTTTTTATGCTTCTTCATATATATTTTTTTTGTATATATGCATATTTTTAAAAAATATATCATATGCACATTTATATTTTTAAAAAGACAAAATTCCAAAAATGGTCCCTGTGGTTAGCAAAATTATGTGATTTTGGTCCAATTTTTTTTTTCCGATGCAGCAGTGGTCGAATTTCGAATATTTTGTGTGGTTTTGGTCCCTATGATTGGTATTTTCTGTATGGTTTTGGTCAATACTCCACCTGAAATGACCAATATACCCTTAAATATCTCCTTTTTAACTTTTATTTAATTTATTATTATTTTAATTAAAAGAAAAAGAAATTATCACACCTACACCCACCATTTATCTCTCCTCCTGCTACTATCACCATTCCCCACACCATTTGCCACCAACCACCTCCATCTCCCCCACCCTTGCATCTCATTCCTTAACCTGATAAGCCTTCACCACCAACCATCGGTCATTAGATTTTTTCTAGAAAACCCTACTAAATGCCTCTCCCTCCCAGATCTTGCCGTAAAAATCAAACCAAAAGCTTCGTCGAGCTCTGCTCTCACCATCCACTAAGACATGAAACATTGGAAAATTGATGGATTTAAAGAAGATGGTGAATGTTGAACCACATATCCATCTTCTCCGACGGTGAATATGGCTTGATGTTGATTTTGTTGTCGAATAGTCAATGTTGAGGTGGCTTGAAGGGAACATATGGGGTCGATGGTGGTGACGCATCCATCAAAGCAAAAGAGAGTTGAGGGCTAGGGTGTTCAACTTCCCTGACGCCCTTCTCCCTGATTAGCTTCTGCTTCTTTCGAACAAGATGAGGAAAAGAGGTGTAAAGTCGATTTCAAGGATCCGAGATTGGCATTCCCTTCCTAATTTGAGCTGAAATCATACAATGGTGTAGAAATCGAGCAACTATTGCAAAGGCGACAACGATCGATAGTGGTGATAGTCCAGTTGTTCCGGGTGGTCGATACGGTGGCCTGTAGGGTTCTTTAGTTGAAGCTTTCACCTGATTCTGTGATTCAATCAATATATTTTAATTGGTTCGAGCCTAAATTTGTTAATGGCATCAAGATATCACAGTGGGCAATCTAGGGTTTCATGAAACATCAAGTTTGGGACATCAGATATGGCGAAGTGGAGATATGGTCGGAAATTTTCATCAGTGGCTATAGGTAACAAGACGATGGTGGTTTTCAAATTGTGTTTTTATAAACGGTGTTGGTAGCAGGTGGATCGTGGTGGTGAACGATGGTGGGATATGTTGGGAGTTCTTAAGAGTCTAACATCTGATCGGTGTGTGTGAGAGAGAGAGAGAGGGAGAGAGAGAGAGAGAGAGAGAGAGAGACTTTTTGTATCTTTAGTTTTTTAAAAAGAAAAAATTGCAAATTTGGTCCCTGTGGTATGTCCAAACTAGCATGTTTGGTCCAAAATGGGTTTGGCTTGCAAAGATGGTCCAATAGTTTCTATTTGTTGCGAGTTTAGTCCAATGGCTTAACAGCCGTTACCAAGCTCCCGTTAATTTACCCATGCCCCTCTCACTTAAGGGTATTTTAGTCCATTCATCTAGCCCCTTTATTATTTTATTATTATTTAGTCCATAAAGAGACTACAACGTCTCTATTCTCGTCTCCAGCAACAAGCCCTAACTATCACTCCCTCTCTGATTTCATCTTCTCCATCGATCACCCCCCTGTGATTTCATCTTCTCTATCGACAATGGTGATGTGCGTCTGCAGAAAGTGGGCGATAGTTCGGACATCGTGGACAGATAACAACCCAGGGCGCCGATTTTGGGGATGTCCTGACCCAGTACGTGTGTTAAACTTTATTTTGAAGACTACTCCCTGATGATCTAATGTTTCTTTCTTCTTTTTTTCAAGAATTCATCATGTGGGTTTATTGGGTGGTATGATGAACCCATGTGTGCTCGTTCCAAAGTTATAATACCAGGGCTGCTTAGGACAATCAATAAGCTACGAAAAGCAATGGATGATATAAGAGGACAAGCAAGCAAGCATGAAAAAGCAATGGAGAAGATCAAAGAACAAGCAACTATGTTGAAGTATTACCTAGTCTATAGTTGGATTTTTTTTTGTTGTTGTGTTGCTGTTCTTGTTGTAAGTCCACAGGTTGATTGTGGTCATCTTTTGTAATAGGATAGGGGTATATGTGTCTGGTTTAAGTATTTTTTTGCTAATGTGGAACATTGTTGTAATGCAAAGTAATGGTTAATGAAAATTTGGTATCTATTGGCCAATTATGGATTTGTTCTATTGTTCATACATAACCTTCTAAAGATAACATATAATGCATCCATATATAGTTAACACAAAAGCATACTAAAGACATAATACCTATTACCATGTTCAAAATACATGTCATAAGTTAATTGAAAACAAAGTTATTGCAACAAAAGACATCCTGCATCTAGGAATCAAACCAAAGTTGTTCAATACAGTCAAACCAAAAGATAAAACCAACATACACCATCAAGTCCCTCCCTGACCTTTGCATGTCCTGGAGTTGTGCCCTTTGTTTCCACACTTACTACAAGTCACACTAACAAACTTTCTTGTTAGTTTCCCACTACCATGTGGACCATGACCATGAATCTCACTGGGACCAACATCTGACCTTTGACTTTGACTTTGAATCTTGCTTTGACTTTTCTCCTCCATGGATTGCCTTCTCTTCCTCTTGGGTGTCCCAGGTTGATTACGGTATGGGGGAGGTGTGATCTGCATTGGACACTCACTTCTAGGCCACAATGCCCGACCTTTAATTGGTTTCACCTTGTACCCATATGCAGTTTTCCAAGTTTGTAGCCAGTGCACCTTGTGGACATAAGTATGGAGCTCTTGTACACACTCACCATGATCTGCTTTGTTATACAACACAGAAATCACATGTCTGCAAGGGATACATGTTAATTCCCATTTCCTACAGCTGCATACCCTTTCATGCATATCAACAACATGTTGATCATTCCATGGGCCTTTGACTTGGTATTTTTCATCACCACACCATTCTGCAATGTACTGAGTAGCAGCTGCTTCATTCTTCTCCATGATCTTTGTTGCTGTTGGGGTGAGTGGGCCTAAACACTTTTGTTGCACCTTGAGGACATTGCATATCCTCTTCATCATATATTCCCTAATAAACTCCAAGCAGCTAATAATTGGTTTGTCTCTCCCATCAACTAGCTTGCCATTAAACACCTCACAAAGGTTGTTTAACAGCATGTCTGTGGTTGCTCTCCCTGTATAGAAAAGGGTAAAAGTGTCATAATGTTATGTGAAGGGTAAAATGGTAAAAGGGTCATAATAGCTTACCTGTGAAATGGCTTTTTGCCCAATGTTGTGGTGGTATTGACTTCAACCATTCATATGCTGATTTGTCATATAAACTGAATTGGTGCATGAAATGGTTAAACTCTGGCACTGTTGTAGCTGTGGCACAATCCCAAAGGTGATCTTTATATTCCTTAGTTCTCCATTGTTTCTTCATGTTCTCATGTATATGTCTGAGACAGAACCTATGCTCAGCACATGGGAACAGTTGACTAACTGCTTGTAGCAAACCCTGGCAACAAATTACACATGATTAACAAAATAAACATTAAAAATAATAAATAAACAACCATTACCTTTTGTCTGTCACTAACAAAAGTGAAATTAGACATAGCATGTAGATCCAAGTCATCACCAAGACATTCAAGGAACCACTTCCAAGATTCGCAGTTTTCAATCTCTACGATGGCATATGCAAGTGGGTATATGCCATTGTTGGAATCTAATCCAACTTCAGTTAAGATCTGGCCTGGATAAGGGCCTTTCATATGAGCCCCATCTAGCCCCAAGAAATCTCTTAAACAAGCTTTGAATCCCTTCTTCATCCCCCCTAGACAAACATAAATTCTTTTGAAACATCTTGAAGTGCAATTCACCAAATTAGATTCTGAAACATCTCCAAGTTCTAATTTGACTGTGGTATCAGGATTGGTTGACTACAACTGAAGGATATAGTCTCTCAGAACTTCATACTGTTTTTTGTAATCACCCACTACAATCTTTTTTGCATCTGCTTTAGCTCTAAAAACTTTATGGATTGAGAAGCCCACTCCATACTTCTTCTGTAATTGTTCTTGGAGAGCTTTAACTGGGATAGTAGGGTTGGATTCTACTTGATCCATGATTTGTTTGGACATAAACTTCGCTGTTGCAGCTCTCACCTTCCTTGTATTCATACAAGTGTATTTGTCTTCATATGTTTTAATGTACCAGCTACTTGCATCTGTAGACCTCGAGGCATGTAACATCCAAGGACAAGAAGAATCTGCTTTTTCCTGACTTGTACCACCTTGTTTGTCCTTTTCTTTACTTTTCCCTTTACTTTTCCCTTTAATTTTCCCTTTACTTTTTTCAGCTTGGGTAGGTCCACCAACTCCATTACATATGGCCCTCAATCTGGATTTGTCATTTTTTTTAAATGCAATATTCTTTTTTGTTTCCAATGCATGCATTTTGATTTTCTCTTTCAACTCCTGCTTACTGTTATACTTTTGACCTATTTTAAAATGACACTTATGAACCTCACCTAAAGAACAACTTTTTTCCTTACTTAGTTGTTTCAAAACTGCTCTTCTCTTCCTGTCCTTGTCAGAATCCTCATCCATGGAATCAAAAGCATCATTGTCACTGACATTAACTCATCTGCTTCTTCATCACTCTCATGTTGTCTAGGATTCCTAGCCCTTTTATCTAAGAACTCTACTTCTGTATCAATGCTCATGTTAAAATCCCTCATATCAACTTCAATATCTTCAATTACATTATCTTCATCCACCCAATAATCACTATCATCACTATCATCTTCCTGCTCTGTTTCACTTCTTTCTTTACTTTCAACCTCACTTACATTTTCTTTTCCACTACTATCCATGTTAGACTGAGGTTGGTTTTCACTTCCATCTTGGACAAAAGCATCAGTTTGATAGTCAAAATCCCAAAAGTCATTCATTTGAGGTTGGTTTTCTTCATCCACCTGAGCTTGGTTTTCTTCATCCATTTGAGGTTGGATTTCTTCATCCATCTGAGGTTCATTGACATCATGCATGTCAGTGCCATTGACTCCATCAACATTGCTTTGTAGTATTTGTTGGTAGAGTCCAATATCAAAATTAGTAGCTGCCTCAACAAAGTCTTTGGCTATCTGTTCAGTCTCACCAATATCATCAAAGTATATTTTCTTACTGCAAGATGCCATCACTCCATCCTTGCTCATACCCCTTCTCCTATTATATCCAGGTGATAAGGATACGACTTGAACTATTTCATTAACTTGGATTTCAAGTTGGTTTGCTTGAGTGGGCACCACATCAACTAAATTATCAGTAGGTGTAGTCATCACAGGTGTTTCCTTTGATTGGTCATCAGGAGCTTCATCAATGTGTTGCACATCCTCATGTGGTTCATCTAACTATACAAGGGTAACCTTGGTAACAGGCTTAGGATTCAAGAAATAGGTGAGTAGTCTTGTTTCACCATGCTCTGTGTATACCTTCATCACTTTGTGCTCACTGACATATTGAGAAAAGTTTGCAACATCTTGATCATTTCCTAAAGGGCGAAGACCAAAGTGGAAGTCTCCACCAGGCACAAGAAAATGGTAGTATATAACAGGAGGAACCCCATATCTAAAACCCTTCATGATTGCATCGAGCTCATGAACTGAAAACTCATCTATGTCTACCATGTCAACATAGTTTACAGTTCCATCAATGTAACGAACATCAGGGTACTTGGTGAACTCACCTCCATGGTACAACTTAATGGTAAACAATGTTGGGTGTCCATCTTCAAAATAAGAAAAAAAAACACCTCAGTTGGACTTACTTAAAAAAATCAAGAAATCAAAAGATGAAAAAGGGCAAATTACGTACCATAAACAACCTTGGGGTTGAAGGGTGTGTTTAACAACCTTACGTGCCACATTGTTATGTTTATCCACCGATAATCTCTACAAATCGCAGCTTAACTAACAGAACTGATTTTGTGTCTAGGGCTTTTATTGATCTTGGTAAAGAACGGCGTTCTACTTTATTGAGGAGGAGACGAACTGCTTTTATTGAGCTTTAGCGGGAACGGTTACAAGGATGAATGGACTAAAATACCCTTAAGTGAGAGGGGCATGGGTAAATTAACGGGAGCTTGGTAACGGCTGTTAAGCCATTGGACTAAACTCGCAACAAATAGAAACTATTGGACCATCTTTGCAAGCCAAACCCATTTTGGACCAAACATGCTAGTTTGGACATACCACAGGGACCAAATTTGCAATTTTGTCTTTTAAAAACATTAATATTAATATAAAAAATAAAAAACTAAAGGGTATAATAGTCATTTTAAGTGTATAGGAATCAAAAACACTAAAAAGATTTAAAATTGAACAACTAATACACCACCAAAAATTTTTGGACCAAAACCACAGAATTTTGCCAACAAGGACCAATTTTGCAATTTTGTCTTTTAAAAAAGATTTTTATGCCTCTATATGCATAAGAGAAAACACACACACACATATATATATATATATATATATATATATATATATATATATATATATATATATGCTAATGCATATGATTATGATTATGTATATGCATATGCATAATAATAAATATATTAAATATGCATATGAATAAGTATATGCATATGCATATGAATAGGATATGCATAATAATAGCATATGTATGTATATACATACTAATATGCATAGGCATATGTTCTTATTTATATGTATATATGCATATATATATATATATATATATATATATATATATATATATATATATATATATATATATATATATATATATATGGAAAAGTGAATATACCCTTAGGGTATATAAGTTTAGGTACCCAAACTCACTATACTACGCCGTTTTGTATTATATAATACATTCTAATTATCTAATGTTCTTATAGTATAACTTCTAACTTGATTTATTTCCATAATTTTTATAAATTACACATTTATTTTCATCTTACATAATTTTCATTTTCAACTATAATATATGTAGCCTAATATGTGTTCGACAAAAAGATGTGATATAAGAGAAAGATAATAGTGAATTTCAAAAATCTTGACAGTAAATCAAGTTAGAGGTTCATGTTTAAGAAAATTATTATGAATATATCAAATAAAACGATGTATTATGGTGTGTTTGGGTACCTAAGCTTATATACCCTTAAGTGTATATTCACTTTTCCCATATATATATATATATATATATATATATATATATATATATATATATATATATATATATATATATATATATATATATATATATATATATATATATATATATATATATATATAACGACGCACGGTTTATATGACTAAGTCTAGTCCGATGTCATTGGCCGCGTACCAAAAACATCATACTAGGGACTTGATGATATATGGTCCATTAGCATGACCTAGATTGATATAGAGGGCCAGACTGGCCTGGCACGCTCCTGCTAGCCATGTATGGCGTTCCCCTGCTACCCTTGCTAGCCGTGTTGGGGACTCTCTTACCGGCCCGGCCTGGCGATCCCCTGCCAGCCTTTCCTGGTGCACGCTTGTTAGCCTTGCCTAGGGCGCGCCCGTCAGCCCTGCCTGGCGCCTCCGAGCGGCCTTGCCTAGCTCCTTGATAGTTGGGCCTGAATTGGGCTGGCCCAAAGCCCTGACCTAATTCCCTTTGACCTAATTGTCTCCTATAAATAGAATAGTGCCTCGTCCATGAAGGGGGACCTTTCCATAGGACTCTTACCTAAGTGGTTCAGCCGCCACTAGACCTCTCCCCATGGCTCAGCCACCACACTATACTCCGGCCGGGTGGCTCAGCTGCCACTCGCCACTGTCTGCCACCATACACCACCACCATCACCAAGATGGTTCTCTCCAACTATGGAGAACCAGCTCAGTTTTACCGGATGATCTAACTTGATCGTCGGTGTCCGCTCTCGGGGCATATTCCCTAGGGCGGCTCTAACTACTTTGCTCTGTGATGTCCAGATCTTCGCCGCAGCAGAAGACCAGAAAACTCGTCGGGGGTCGATGTCGCATCATTTGGTGCCATCCCAGATTCGAGCAAGTAGCAAAAGCCTCAGTTGTTTTCAAGCTCGTCTTTTGGCCTAGATCTTTCCAGATCTATTGGATTTAACATCAAATTTGCTCAGATCTGTTCATTTCTACCCATCATTTGTTCAGATTCGTTTGGCTCATGCCAAGATCTATTCATATGCGTTAGTTATTGATAAGATCTATTCAGATCTGCTTCTCCATCGTCCAATCTCTTGATCTGTGGAGTTTTCTCACTCAAAACTTCAGATTTGCCTCATTTTTTGCTCAGATAGCTAGATATGTTTCGTTTTAGTTCATTTGAGCAACTCTCAAGTTTCAAAACACTTTCTCAGATACAATTTTCATCAATATTCTGATGGGTTCTTCAGCAAGTAGTAAAGAAAGAATTTCTTATGAGTTCTTAACCCATTTTCGTTTTTATTTTGGTGTTTTTTCAAGCAATCTGAGAATGAATGAAGTTTTCATAGTGTTTTACCTCATCTCAAGTTGTTTTCCTAAAAGAATTTGTTTTTGGTTTCTGATATTCTTGGCAAAACTATGTTGAAGTTGTTTATTTAATGTTTCCTTCAAAGCTTAAAGAAGGAAAATGAAATTTTTCCAAATCTGTTCTTGCACACATCTTGATAGCTTGTTGAGCAAGCTGAACAAGGAAAGAACGTTTATGAGAAAAAAAATCCTTTCAGGTTCATTTTTGTTTATGTTTTGGTGTTTTTTCAGCAAGTTTGAAAAGAAAAGAAATTTTGTTGTTTATTGGGTAGAAGTTTGGAAAAAGTGTTGGTTTTTATACAAACAATCATATGTGTGTATGCAACCCTAGAATTGGATCTATGTTTTCACTATTAGATACACAACATTATGAACACATAAAGAAACTCTAATACTAGCATATAAGTGATCATATTAACATAAGAATAGGTTTATAATATTACCTTTGAATTTTATGTAGCAATAACAATCCCAAATCTCCTTGTATTGACTTTGGAAGGCTTAGAGTCACAAGTGTCACTCCTCTAATGGCTTACAAACACCAAGAGCAAATGGAGAAGGTATAAAGAGAGAGGAGAGAGGTTAGAATTCATCCTTAGGACTCCTTGGGAACAAGTTCACGAATTCTAAGGCCTTAGGGGTCTTTATATAGGGTTAGGATTAGGGTTTTAGTCCTTATCCTTATCTAGTTGCTTGTCCACCAAGCAACCATAAGATAAGTCTTAGAAACCCTTATCCTAGTCGAACTCTAAGGCATTATCACCTTAAATTCGTTCACCATATATTTAAGATAATCCTTACCTTATTTTGTAACTATCACATAATTACAATTCAGCCCCTCTAGTTTAATTAATTATACTTGATTACAAAATTAATTCTTAATTAATTATTGACCAATAATAATTAAACAAATATGATTTTTCCTTTAATATATTATTCTTATAACATATTAATAAATCATATTATCCTCTCTCTCTCTATATATATTTCTCCAATCAAGTTGCTTCGGTGAAGGCAACCCAAAAGGACCATGCACCATCAGGTCAAGTACATACCAAAATAGTTATGGACTTAGACACTAATCCAACAGTCTCCCACTTAGATAAGTCTAATAACTATTCTGCGTATGACTTCAGATCCTGATCTGCAATCGTAGCTTTCCAAAGCCGTTGTCAACTCTGATCATATCAGATACGCGTGTCCTTAGATAAGGGATCATATATTCCTCCATTCTAGATATCATATGAGATATGATTTCTAATCATTCTCTTTGTACTACTTCTCGATTTCTGATTTATGATGACAGACTAATTGAACAAATCAAATTAGCCCTAGCCCAGCTGAGCATTTACGTATGTCATCACTAAACCATCGAGGGGCCCAAAGATATCGCTTTTATCCTTCTTTGGATAAAAGGAACGGATAAACTTTGATACAATGCTTGCTTGCACTCACTAACCAAATCACACACAACAATATGTTTTATAACACCAAGTTACTAGTGCGTTTACATATTATCAATGTGCAACCGATTCGCAAGATACAACTCACACATCTCGGTTTCAAGAATATAAGATGTTATCGTCTCACAAATCACTCGTGATACAATTCATGGAGCGATCCAAGTGAGCGTGGGTTTAATCCAATGCTCAAATCATATTCGTAAGCACTCATGAACGTTGCAGCAAACATTTGCTTATGTCTAATACTCTTCTTAGACAATCCACACTCCAATTCATGACAGTCTTCATTCATATCTACTTCCAACATATGAACGACTGTGGCCCGTTCGAATAATTCGATTATTCTTAATAAACTCAATTATTCTGGAAGTCAAAACATGCAAAGTGAAACACAAGAATAATACTAATCCCATATGGCCTCAAGCTTTTGAGTATAAATAAAACTCCTTTTATTTATCACCATACCGATTACTCATTATTTGTCGTTTCGGGTAATCAACTTCTTACTTGAATTATTACACTTGTCCCATGTTCCTAGCATGCACACAATGTTTACCTATGGTTCTTACTTTTGTGAAATAGACAAATTGAGCACATTTCCAATCATTCTCATTGTAACAGCCCGGAATTTCAGGTATTGCTTTAAAACTATTTTTGGGGCATTTTAGGAGGGGACTCGGCGAGTTGGTGCATGACTCGCCGAGTAGGACCACAGGCTTGGTCGCGGGTTCGCGACTGGACTCGACGAGTCCAGATATGGACTCGGCGAGTCGACGCTGTTCAGCAGAAACCCTAGCCGTCTGATTTGGATCGTATATAACGCCTCTTAGGCCGTCATTGTTCGTTTTTGCTTACTGAGAAGAACCCTAGAACGATTGTGTGCATCTGGAGCAAGGATTGAAGACCATTGTTGGGTTTGGAAGAGTTGTGTGTAAGGAAGAGGAAGGTTTAGCTAAAGGAACAGCAAGAGAATCACGTTCTGAGGATTGGGGACACAGAAAGTGCATCAATCAGGTAATATCTCGAATTTCATTCTTCTGTGATTGATGTGTATATGAAGTTAGGGTTTATAGAACCCATTTGATGATTAGATGGATTATTATGTTGTTACCCAAGTGTTTATACCCCAGTAATAGGATGTTTAGAGGTCCAGATAGTCCCATGAGTGTGTATTTCGGGACCATACGTGTTTCAGGAAGCAGTTGATCGACTGCATGGCATGGACTCGCCGAGTCGGATGAGCAGACTCGGCGAGTAGCTTGAAGATTCACTGGGACTCACCGAGTTGTTCTTCAGACTCGGCGAGTGGAGTCGGGGTGGCCCCGCGATTCTTCCACGAGGACCTCGTCGAGTCAAGAGGGATACTCGACGAGTAGAAAGGAGAACAATAGGGAAAATTGGGGAGGACGTCTAGACTCGCCGAGTCGCCTTTGCACTCGACGAGTCCGGTCAAGTTGACCGTTGACCAGAGTTGACCTGCATGTAAATTCTTAGGGTCAGTTGTCTTGAATGATAAGAGTATTAATAAGGGTATATGGTATTATAGAAAGTCTGCAGATCGGCGGATCGAGTGCGAGTAGTTTCAAGAGTTGATAGCTTACATTACCACGAGGTGAGTCTTCTCACTATACTGTACCCGGAAGGGTATCTATGTGTGACCGGAAGGTCGAATATGTTATGTGTTATATATATATGCTATAATTGAAAAGGTAGTTGCTATGCATGCTATGTATGTTCTATGGGCCGGAAGGCAAAGTATTATGTGACAGAAAGGTCAGGTATGATATATGATATATGTGCTATATGTGTTTAAGTAATTGTACTATGTGTTGCATATGTTCATGGGTCGGAAGGCAATATGTTACGGGCCGGAAGGCAATATGTTACGGGCCGGAAGGCAATATGATACAGGCCGGAAGGCAATATGTTATGGGCCGGAAGGCAAAATATTATGGGCCGGAAGGCGATTATCTCATGGGCCGGAAGGCGTTGTACTGTGGACCGTAAGGTTCGGGCCTGGAAAGGCGTATGTGTGTAGTGGTATACTGGGGAACTCACTAAGCATTTATGCTTACAAGTTGTTATGTACGTGTTTCAGGTACTAGCGAGGACCGTGGGAAGGCGCCGGCATGATGCATACACACTGCTGCTATTTGAGATCTTGGGGATTTTATATATGTATTTGATATGAAACATGAAATAAATATTATTAGTTGAGTGAAACTACTTTATTTTAAATGAAAATTTTAATTGAAAAATTGCGTTGTTACAATTGGTATCAGAGCCTTGGTTTGAGGGATTCGGGTGTACCTTCGGGTGTAACTGAACTCAAACCGAGGATTTGAGGAAAAATCTTTTTAAAAATAATAAATACATAAACTTTTATAAATGGTAAAGTGGTAAACAAGAAAGAAGCAGTGTGTACGATCAGCCAGCGCCCGAACGGTAAAGATCCCCAGAATACCTTACAATGTTATGTTATGCACTGAATTATGAATTGTTATGCATGCTAGAAGACTAGGTATACATGATAGGACTAGAATGGCCTGTTTTGTGATGCCTTAGTCTAGGAAGATTGCTTATATGAGATATTCGGTAGCGTGCAGGTAGGTAGTGCATATTAGAAGTAGAGTACTCACTATTCGGGGTTCGGGGAGGAAGATTTGGGATGAATGCTGATACGGTGTGGTCGGTAGTATTGGGCCCGTACTACCGAAGACACCGGGTCGGTGGGCGACTCGAGTAAGAATCCCTGGATGTCGGAGACTGAGTAGGGTTGCGTTATCGAGTGCAACCGTACTTGATGGAGTCTCTGATAATCTTATGTTATATTTCAGAGACATTATGGTTACGACACGCCATGGAGCGAGTTCGAGCAGTATGAGTGACGAGGAGATTCGTCAGATGATTCAGGAGGAGGTAGCTGCGGCGGTTCGGGATGAGATCCCGGAGATGTTTGGGTCCATTAAGACCACCCTGATGGAGGAGTTTGAGGAGCGGTACGCCGCACTGACTGAAGCTGCAGTCGCTGCCGCTACCGCAGCTGTGGCCGCAAGGGGTGATTCGTTGCTATTCCGGGAATTCAGCAACACGAAACCCCCTGAGTTCGATGGGACGCAGGATCCGATTGCGGCGATGAGGTGGATCGCCGACATTGAGGGGTGCTTCTATACTTGCTCATGCCCGGAGCACCTGAGGGTATGGTTCGCCTTGAACCAGCTCCGTCTGGGAGCGAAGGATTGGTGGAAGTTCGTAACGGCGAACTTCACTCTGGCGGAGATTTCAGCGGTGACATGGGAGAGGTTTACTGAGATGTTCAGGGATGAGTACGTTCCCCCAGTGGAGAGAGAACGATTGATTCAGGAGTTCTTGACCCTTAAGCAGGGTACTGATTCCGTTGCGGTGGTCACACGGAAGTTTCACGAGAGGGCGATGTTCTGCCCCGAGCTGGTGTCTACAGAGCAGTCACGGATGAGCCGGTACTTGGGCGTGTTGAGGAGGGATATCCGGGAGTTTGTGTCAAACTCCACCTATCGTACTTTTACTGAGCTTCAGGCGAACGCCAGGAAGCGCGAGATCGAGTTAGAGACCCAGGCCAGGGAGGAGGCCGAGTCTCGGCGGGCGGACCGGCGACCGGCTCAGTTTCAGCCGGCAGCCAAGCGGACCAAGTCCGCTGATTCGAGGTTGGGAGGTTCGAAGGGCCGCACTTGCGGAAAGTGCGGCAAGAGTCATGAGGGGGTGTGTCGAGCGGGGGGTTACTACAAGTGTGTCAAGGAAGGACACATTGCTAGGGATTGCCCTAAGGGGTTTATGGTTTGCTTTCACTGCAACCAGACAGGCCATCGGAAGGCCGAGTGCCCGCAGCTTCGTCAGGGATCTACACCTACTACCAGGACTACTGAGACCCGACCGGCGAAGGTCGAGGCCCCGAGGGCTCGCGGGAGAGCCTTTCAGCTGACTGCGGAGGAGGTCCGTGCTGCGCCCGATGTTGTGGCAGGTATGCTATCATTCACGTATTTACTTTAAAGTCGAAATGTTATGCTTATGTTGATGTATGTGTAGGTACTTTTCTTGTTAACTCTATGCCTGCTCTAGTGTTATTTGATTCGGGTGCGAGTAGATCCTTTGTATCGTTAGCTTTTAGTCAGCATATCGGCATTAGTCGTGAGCCGTTAAGTCGGCCTCTGAGCGTTTCTATTGCGGCCGAGAGGGTGGTTTATGCCACGGAGGTTCTTCGGGGATGCGTGCTGGAGATTTTCGGGGTTGCGTTTCCGATTGACCTAATTCCTATTGCGATGGGGGATGTCTGTGTCATCATGGGCATGGACTGGTTGAGCCGATTTAGCGCCGTCATCGACTGCGAGCGTCAGCTGGTGACTATACGAGACCCTAGTGGGGGAGTTCTTACGGTATACGGTGAGGGTACCCATTCGGGATCAGCTTTTTGTTCGGCCGCTAGGGCGAGGCAATGCCTGCAGCAAGGATGTAGAGGTTTTGTGGCGTATGTGATGGATACGCGGGAGGCTTCCGAGAGACCGAGGACAGTGGAGGAGGTTCCAGTGGTGCGCGAGTTTTCAAATGTTTTTCCTGAGGAGTTGCCGGGAATACCTCCTGCGAGGCAAGTAGAGTTTGGTATCGATCTGATTCTGGGGGCTGCGCCTATTGCGAAGGTGCCTTATTGTCTTGCACCTCCAGAGATGCAAGAGTTGTCCTCGCAACTCCAGGAGTTGCTGGGGAAGGGATTTATTCGGCCGAGTAGCTCGCCGTGGGGAGCACCGATTCTATTCGTCAAGAAGAAGGATGGTTCACACCGGATGTGTATTGATTACCGGGAGTTGAACAAGGTGACGGTCAAGAACCGCTATCTGTTACCGAGGATCGATGATCTATTCGATCAGTTGCAAGGGGCATCTTGGTTTTCCAAGATCGATCTGAGATCAGGGTACCATCAGGTAAGAGTGCGGGATGAGGACGTCCAGAAGACAGCATTCAGGACGCGGTATGGGCATTACAAGTTCGTGGTGATGCCTTTCGGGCTCACCAATGCCCCGACAGTATTCATGGACCTCATGAACAGGGTATGCAGGCCGATGCTGGATCGGTCTGTGATTATATTTATCGACGACATCCTAGTATATTCGCGAACTAGAGAGCAGCATGAGGGACATTTGAGGGAGGTCCTTGAGGTACTGAGGTCGGAGAAGCTATATGCAAAATTCTCCAAATGTGACTTCTGGTTGCGGGAGGTCCAATTTCTTGGACATGTTGTTAATCAGGCAGGGATATTGGTCGATCCGGCCAAGGTGGAAGCAGTGATGAGTTGGGAGGCACCGAAGTCACCTTCCGAGATCAGGAGTTTCCTTGGGTTGGCGGGGTACTATCGGAGGTTTATTAGGGACTTCTCCAAGATCGCGGTACCACTCACCAGATTGACCCGGAAGGGTGTTACATTCTCATGGGGACCCGAGCAGCAGACTTCCTTCGAGACACTTCGTCAGAGACTGTGCGAAGCCCCGGTATTAGCTCTCCCGGAAGGGATGGAGGACTTTGTCGTATATTGCGACGCATCGATTTCGGGACTGGGTGCAGTGTTGATGCAGAGGGGCCATGTGATAGCTTATGCATCGAGGCAGCTAAAGCCTCACGAGGCGAGATATCCCACGCATGACTTAGAGTTGGGGGCAGTAGTGTTCGCTCTCAAGATTTGGCGTCACTACCTATACGGGGTTCGTTGTACTATATACACGGACCATAAGAGTTTGAAGTATTTGATGGATCAACCCAACCTAAATATGCGTCAGAGGAGATGGTTGGACGTGGTTAAGGATTATGACTGTGAGATCCTATACCACCCAGGCAAGGCAAATGTGGTAGCAGATGCATTGAGTCGTAGGGGGAGAGCATTCCATTGCGAGATGTATGTCTGAGACTGACGGTGATGACCCCGGTATTGGATGCTATTCGTGGGGCGCAGGCCGAGGTTGTGAGATCCGAGATGCAGAAGAAAGAGAGAGTCGTTGGGTTAATTTCAGAGTTCGTTAAGGATGGACGAGGACTTCTGATGTTTCAGGGTCGGATTTGGGTACCATTCGTGGGCGGTACGCGTGCTACTTTGATGGAGGAGGCTCATAGATCGAAATTCTCGATCCATCCCGGTGCTACGAAGATGTATTTGGACTTGAGGAAGGAATATTGGTGGCCTTGTATGAAGAGAGACGTCGCTTGGTTCGTTGAGAGGTGTTTGACCTGCCGTAGGGTTAAGGCCGAGCACTAGAGACCGCATGGTAAGTTGCAGCCCTTGGAGATTCCTGAGTGGAAGTGGGAACAGATTACGATGGATTTCATCACCAAATTGCCGAGAACTGCCAGAGGAGTCGATGCAATTTGGGTGATTGTGGATAGGTTGACGAAGAGTGCACACTTCCTTGCCATTAGCGAGAGTTCATCAGCGGAGAAGTTGGCGGAGTTATACGTGAGAGAGATAGTATCTCGGCATGGAGTGCCGATCTCGATTGTTTCAGACCGTGATGTACGCTTCACTTCCAGGTTCTGGAAGAAATTCCATGAGGAGCTGGGTACTAAACTGCATTTTAGTACCGCATACCATCCCCAGACAGACGGTCAGAGCGAGCGGACGATTCAGACATTGGAAGACATGCTTAGAGCGTGTGTACTAGACTTCGGGGGTAGCTGGGATGCGCATTTACCCTTGGCTGAATTTTCCTACAACAACAGCCATCATTCGAGCATTGGTATGCCACCTTTTGAGTTGTTGTATGGCAGGAGGTGTCGGACTCCCATTTGCTGGGGAGAGGTGGGACAGAGAGTGATGGGCAGTACCGAGATCGTACTCCAGACGACAGAGCAGATTCAGCAGGTTAGGCAGAGGTTATTGACCGCCCAGAGCCGACAGAAGAGTTATGCGGACAGACGCCGGTCCGAGCTAGAATTCCAGGTTGGCGACTTCGTTCTCCTGAAGGTTTCTCCTTGGAAGGGAGTGATCCGGTTCAGAAAGAGGGGCAAGTTGGGGCCCCGGTTCATAGGTCCATTTCGTGTAATTGCAAGGGTAGGTCGGGTAGCTTATTGGTTGGAGTTGCCAGCAGAGTTGGGACAGATTCACAATACCTTTCACATATCACAGTTGAGGAAGTGTATAGCCGATGAATCAGCGGTGGTTCCGTTAGAGGATATTCAGGTGGATGCGAGCCTGAATTACACCGAGAGACCAGTAGCTATCAGAGATCGGAAGATCAAGGTTCTGCGGAACAAGGAGGTACCTCTGGTGTTGGTTCAGTGGCAACACCGGAAGGGATCGGAGATGACTTGGGAGCCGGAGCGTGAAATGCGGGAGCAACATCCGGAGTTATTCGCAGAGTGAGACTTCGAGTGCGAAGTCTAGTTCTAGTGGGGGAGATTTGTAACAGCCCGGAATTTCAGGTATTGCTTTAAAACTATTTTTGGGGCATTTTAGGAGGGGACTCGGCGAGTTGGTGCATGACTCGCTGAGTAGGACCACAGGCTTGGTCGTGGGTTCGCGACTGGACTCGACGAGTCCAGATATGGACTCGGCGAGTCGACGCTGTTCAGCAGAAACCGTATCCGTCTGATTTGGATCGTATATAACGCCTCTTAGGCCGTCATTGTTCGTTTTTTCTTACTGAGAAGAACCCTAGAACGATTGTGTGCATCTGGAGCAAGGATTGAAGACCATTGTTGGGTTTGGAAGAGTTGTGTTGAAGGAAGAGGAAGGTTTAGCTAAAGGAACAGCAAGAGAATCACGTTCTGAGGATTGGGGACACAGAAAGTGCATCAATCAGGTAATATCTCGGATTTCGTTCTTCTGTGATTGATGTGTATATGAAGTTAGGGTTTATAGAACCCATTTGATGATTAGATGGATTATTATGTTGTTACCCAAGTGTTTATACCCCAGTAATAGGATGTTTAGAGGTCCAGATAGTCCCATGAGTGTGTATTTCGGGACCATACGTGTTTCAGGAAGCAGTTGATCGACTGCATGGCATGGACTCGCCGAGTCGGATGAGCAGACTCGGCGAGTAGCTTGAAGATTCACTGGGACTCGCCGAGTTGTTCTTCAGACTCGGCGAGTGGAGTCGGGGTGGCCCCGCGATTCTTCCACGAGGACCTCGTCGAGTCAAGAGGGATACTCGATGAGTAGAAAGGGGAACAACAGGGAAAATTGGGGAGGACGTCTAGACTCGCCGAGTCGCCTTTGCACTCGACGAGTCCGGTCAAGTTGACCGTTGACCAGAGTTGACCTGCATGTAAATTCTTAGGGTCAGTTGTCTTGAATGATAAGAGTATTAATAAGGGTATATGGTATTATAGAAAGTCTGCAGATCGGCGGATCGAGTGCGAGTAGTTTCAAGAGTTGATAGCTTACATTACCACGAGGTGAGTCTTCTCACTATACTGTACCCGGAAGGGTATCTATGTGTGACCGGAAGGTCGAATATGTTATGTGTTATATATATATATATATATATATATATATATATATATGCTATAATTGAAAAGGTAGTTGCTATGCATGCTATGTATGTTCTATGGGTCGGAAGGCAAAGTATTATGTGACAGAAAGGTCAGGTATGATATATGATATATGTGCTATATGTGTTTAAGTAATTGTACTATGTGTTTCATATGTTCATGGGCTGGAAGGCAATATGTTACGGGCCGGAAGGCAATATGTTACGGGCCGGAAGGCAAAATATTATGGGCCGGAAGGCGATTATCTCATGGGCTGGAAGGCGTTGTACTGTGGACCGTAAGGTTCGGGCCTGGAAAGGCGTATATGTGTAGTGGTATACTGGGGAACTCACTAAGCATTTATGCTTACAAGTTGTTATGTACGTGTTTCAGGTACTAGCGAGGACCGTGGGAAGGCGCCGGCATGATGCATACACACTGCTGCTATTTGAGATCTTGGGGATTTTATATATGTATTTGATATGAAACATGAAATAAATATTATTGGTTGAGTGAAACTACTTTATTTTAAATGAAAATTTTAATTGAAAATTTGCGTTGTTACACTCATTTCACAACTCCAAATCCTTTTTCATAAGTGTAAGAATATCAAATTCTTGCTACTTACAGAATATGCTAGATTCTAACATTCTATGCAACGATCCTTTCGTAATATCATTGCACCAAAGTCACAAAGACTATTGCCAATGATATTACAAAGTTCTCTAACGGAGATTGTTACAAGACGATTCCTTAGATATGATGTCTCTCACTCAAAGTACATTCCTTTGAACATCCTTTTGCATAAAAGTTTCTAATCTAGTCATAGATTTTCAATATTTACTTCCCAATATGGACACGCTTCCATATTTTCCTCATGACAACTCATTCTTAATAGAATCTTTTCTATTTGTAATGATGTCGATATGATCCATCCAATATGGAAACATTTCCATAATTTCCAATACTATACTTACAACTACTCACAAGCGACCAATTCTCGTCGAACTTTGAATTGTCCTTTGATAGTTGTTTAATTATTTTAGTCAAAATCAATTCTAGTCCCTTTTCCCTCTAAATGCGCTAGACATTTGGAAAAATTTTAGAATGGTCAAACATTAAAACATTTGCAATCGATCCTATACCCGAAGCGTATGGAACATGACGCATAATGTTTTATTTGCTATGTTCTCAAAATTCGAATTGTGAAGAGGAATGTCGTAATCATAATCGAAATTTTAAGAACACACTATGTACCTTTGACTAAATTTATTAACATTCCACAACCTAATCCTTTAGATTTGAAATGAAGCATAATATTCTCTCCCTTAATTATAGCAAAACAACTTTATAACCCTGACGACCTTGCAAGGTATAACTCTTGTTTTCTATAATTAATATTGCCAACTTGCAATAAATTCCATAATAATCATACAATCATAACTTTTATGCTCCCACTATCATGATGATTACTATAAAACATAACACTTATGCTCCCACTAGCTTCGACATGTATTCATAAACATCTTAACTTCCAGAAAAACAATACTTATTGAATTTCTTAAGTTCATGTTTCTAATACTTAATGCTTTGATAATCCTTTTATCAAGGCTTCTTGAACTTATACACCTTTTCCTTAGATAGTTTATATGTGTGTCTTAACGATTAAGACTAATTGCCAAACCTCACAATTCGAATCATGGAAAGGGATACCGTAACCATAATCAAATTTGAGAATGCAATTTTACAATCACTATCTTCTTAAAATCTTTCTTAGTGAAAGCATTTCCTCACAACCATTTTCATGAAGGAGGAAATCTTATGACACTTAGATTTTAAACGGTGTATGTGTTCCTATCCATGTGAATTTGTTAAAACCAAAGTTTACGACAAATTCAGACTCGTATGGACCGAACTTTCTTAATCTTGATTTCTTGCCTCATGGTAGCACAGCTGCCCAACATGTCTTCCAAGTAGTTAAGCATCTCATCTTTTCCTATCAATGTACTTTTCATTGATTAAGGTGCTTTTCCTTTTATGTGTTCAAATGAGAACTCATAGAACTCACATGCATAATTAACTCAATTTGAATGGCATAGAAACAAAATAACGTCAACACGATAGGTCGTGAACCTCAACTCGTGTGCTAGTGATGATTGATAAGGTTTATTTGATTTGTTCTTGAAACTTTTCAAGACCATTAAGACTCCCACTGACTCCTTGACATATAAGCTTCTTTTGTCAATAAACATTTCTTGACAAACAAATATTCAAGAGTTAGTGTAGTTTTTATCAAAACACTTCATAAATTGGTCGTAGTTGGTCTTTGTCTTATCCAAGACATCACAACTTTCCACATTTGATGAATGTTATAAACCTTTAAAACCTTTCACTTATTGTCACAATCTTAACTTTAAGACTTGTTATTGGAACGAAGTATGATAGAATTCTTGATTTAACCATTTCTTCAATCCTTGATTCCTCTTCTTAAACATACAATTGTACTAAGACTCACTTAGAGGATCAATTGAGATATGGTTCTTAATCATTAAGACCTATCATAAAGTATAAAAGCTACTCTCCCTTCTTCTTAGAATGGAGAAACTTTTATCTTTTTTCCTACTTGATTCTTCTTATTCGTTTTGCTATTGATTTAAACCTTTTCAATCAATTCAAAATTACACTTAATCCTATCATATTTACTAAACCTTTAGTAAATCATGACGAAAGTCTTTGTTACTCTTATGGTGCACTTAATCAACACGCAACTTTGTGTGCTTGATTTCCTAGTTCTTCACTTGACACTTTGTCAACGAATTAGTCTAATTTCCAAATATGAAATTTCTCATTCATCATGCAACCAAGTTGCATGATTCCAAATTTCTGTCCAATTGAAACTTTGGGCGATGAGAAACTCTCCCTATTTGGTAAATTCTCGACATTTCCATAAATAACATAACTAAGAATCATATCCATTCGTTGTAGAAATATGCAAACATCAATTTTCATAACGATTTCATTGCAAGGAAGTAAACAAATAAATAAGTCAAACAAAATTTATTTTATTTATAAAAGAAGCGGAAAACATTTGTCCTTACAATGCAAATTCTATTGAAAACTATGAAAAAGAATATTTCTAACAACTCTATCATAACTATCTAAGCTCAAAATCCAATCTTCAAGTCCATGCGATCAAGATCTATCTCTTGTGATTAGATTCATCTTGCTCTCTTATCAAGCTTCCTTTCTTTTCACCGATCCTTCAAAACATTCAAATGCAATCTTATCATATCATGTATTAAGAATCAATGAATAGAAACTTAACGGAGTTAGATAGTGGATTTTACCTGAAGCGTAGTCATACTTTTGACTCTCCCATCTCTTAGATCTCTTAGGTAAATAGGGCAACTTCGTCTCCAATGCCCCTTCTCTTGGCAATAAAAGCAAATTGACTCTTTTGGAACAACACATGGAACTTCTTCAGACATCGCCTTTCTCTTATGATCAAACTTTTCGATCATTGCATGTCTTTCATTGCCATTGTCTATATCCATAGAGGTCTTGAAGGCAAATTCACCAATCAACTTTGCTTTTCTATTGCGCCAAACCATTTCTGATTCAGCAGCAATAAGCATATAGGTGAGATCAATAAGGGTCACGTCGTGGTTCATCATATAGTACTCTCTTACGAACTCACTATACGAGTTAGGAAGTGACTGAAGAACCCAATCAATAGCCATCGCTTCACCGACAACGGATCCCATCATTCTTAACCTAATAATGTGTGACTTCATCCCTAAGATGTGTGCACACACCGACTTTCCTTCTTTATGTTTACTTGCCAAAAGGGCTTGACTGATATTGAACCTTTCAATTTTACAATCTTGTGGGTTAGGGAGAATAATTGGAGGAGGAGGAGGAAGTGAAGCATGATTTCTTGTTCCTCGATCGAATTGTGGAATATCATCTTCATGTGGAATGCTTGTTCCACGGGATTTGGGAAGACCATAGTTGTCGAACTTTGACATCTACAAAACGGGAGAAACAAATTCAAGTTAGTTGATCGATTGAGTCCTTAGTAAATCACCCAAATGAGATACTAAGGCTAGGACCCAACACAATACGCTACAACCTAGAAAAGGGATGTCGTAATCTAGTTGCATAATATTTGAAGGTAAGTGAATGACGATTCACTAATTTCCACCATGAAAAACAAAAAAGAAATTTAAGTTTTAAATCTATGAAAACTCCTAGATCCTTTGAGATTCATTGAACTTTCAATGGCATGTTTAAATCTCGATATGCCCCTCTTGTTTGTGACTGGGATGCCGAGGATCACAAAGCGGGTGTGAATAACCATGCAAACTTACATGGTGCCCTCACATGTTACAGTCACCTATTCGATGTGCCGGTAAACCACACACGCTCCACCGAACTATGACAAACATTGAGTCACCCTTTGCAACCTTTGCTTAGAACCATTTAGTGTGCTGGTAAACCACACACACTCCACTAACGTCTTCGCAAGGGCACAAAGTGTAATTTCATGGAATTGCATCAATTCACTTTTGCCTAAGTAACTAAGATTGGGAATTAGAAAAACATTTAGTTACTTTGTATTTCATTATACTTATAATGGAAGGTTTCGTCCTATCCTACCCGTTCGGCTAACGACCCTCCACTAGTCAAGAGTGCGGTGGGTAAGAGTGGATACCCATTCAATCGCCATTTTATAGGCAATTTCCTTAAACACCCCTTATAGACTAGCTTCGTGAATGAGGCCTACTAACGGTAAGACTAGCAGTTTAAGTTATACATATATAATATTAGACTTTTAATGTTATACATAGTATAAGGGTGTATTTTATGCTTTTAAAATACTAGGTGGTTTAATTTTATAAATTACACTTTTAATTTAATTAAATATAAACCATAACATTATGGATTTATTAACTCTCTCTTAATTATACATTTAATCAATTTTAATAAAACCATAAGGGTGATATTTGAACTTTTCAAAACTAGGGTTTTAGAATTTAACATTTTAAAATTAAACTTTTAATCTAAATTTAAATTCCAAAACTTGAGGACAAGTTTTTGAAACTTTTCAAAACAATTAGGTTTCAATCTCACTTTAAAATTTTCGAAATTTAATACCATTTAAATTAAAATTTCAAATATTAAAACTCTTGATTTAATAATTATCTTAAACTATTAATTTAAATTATTAAATCATAAGGGATTATCTAAATCATAAAGGATAATTACCAATTAAACAATTAAGATATCCTAATCCCTTAAATATCTCTATAGATTTCGAAAATCATGGGATAGGATAATTCATAATCTTTAATTACCATATATAACCATTAAAGGATAATTACAAGATATCGGATAATCCAAATCCCGAAAAATTAGGATCTTATCTTGGGGAGGAGGCTAATCTCGAAAATCAAGGGTTGGATAACCCTAGAATTCGAAAATTTTGGTGGCTAAGGAAAGGGTTTAGGAAACCCTAACCAATTTCGAAAATCAGGGTTCAAGAACCCTAATTTCGAAAATTCAAGCTTCCTAGGGTTTATTGGCCATAAACCCTAATTTTTCAAGTTCATACATTTGTATCATGCTAATTGAAAACAAAACCAATGGCTCTGATACCACTTTTGATTTTTATACAAACAATCATATGTGTGTATGCAACCCTAGAATTGGATCTATGTTTTCACTATTAGATACACAACATTATGAACACATAAAGAAACTCTAATACTAGCATATAAGTGATCATATTAACATAAGAATAGGTTTATAATATTACCTTTGAATTTTATGTAGCAATAACAATCCCAAATCTCCTTGTATTGACTTTGGAAGGCTTAGAGTCACAAGTGTCACTCCTCTAATGGCTTACAAACACCAAGAGCAAATTGAGAAGATAAAAAGAGAGAGGAGAGAGGTTAGAATTCGTCCTTAGGACTCCTTGGGAACAAGTGCACGAATTCTAAGGCCTTAGGGGTCTTTATATAGGGTTAGGATTAGGGTTTTAGTCCTTATCCTTATCTAGTTGCTTGTCCACCAAGCAACCATAAGATAAGTCTTAGAAACCCTTATCCTAGTCGAATTCTAAGGCATTATCACCTTAAATTCGTTCACCATATATTTAAGATAATCCTTACCTTATTTTGTAACTATCACATAATTACAATTCAACCCTCTAGTTTAATTAATTACACTTGATCACAAAATTAATTCTTAATTAATTATTGACCAATAATAATTAAACAAATATGATTTCTCTTTTAGTATATTATTCTTATTCTTATAACATATTAATAAATCATATTATCCTCTCTCTATATATATTTCTCCAATCAAGTTGCTTCGGTGAAGGCAACCCAAAAGGACCATGCACCATCAGGTCAAGTACATACCAAAATAGTTATGGACTTAGACACTAATCCAACAAAAAGAACATAAGTTTTTATGAGTTTTACCTTATTCCAGCTTATCTGATGATTTATTGAGCAAGACGAGGGAAAAATAAGCCTCTATAAGCTTTTATTCTCTTTTTAGTTAATGTTAGCAAGAAAAATTTTTAGTTCATAATTTTCTATGAACAAGACCTTCTCACGCCTGTTTTGCTAATGTTTTGGGGTTTGTTTAGTATGTTTCAAGAAAAAAAAGCTTTTTATCCCATCTTAAGTTCATATGTTATCAAAAAATCAAATTTTGTTGAGATTTTCTACCTAGAACTTTGATCTCTGGAACATTTATTTGTAACCATGGTTGGATGCTTGTATAATTTATCAAATTGTTTATTTAGTGTTTTCTTCAACTTCTGAGAATATATATGAAAAAAGAAGAGAGGAAAGAGGTTTTTATGAGTTTTTACCATCCATTTTTCTATTCATATAATATGAAGTTCATTTCAGAAATGGGTTTATGTGTACAAATTTGTTCAAGCTGTGAACACACATGTGTTACTTGTACATTCCAAAACCCATCACATAGTATTTTTACCTTAAAGAGAGAGAGAGAGAGAGAGAGAGAGAGAGAGAGAGAGAGAGAGAGAGAGAGAGAGAGAGAGAGAGGGAGAGGGAGAGGGAGAGGGAGAGGGAGAGGGAGAGGGAGAGAGAGAGAGAGCCTAAAAAATTACACAAACATTACCATTTTCACAGTTTACAGTTTACAGCTCTCTATCTCAACAAATTGTATCTTAAAAAGTATGTTTTGGGGAGGAGTTTGACCCTCTCTAGCCGATAGATAAAAGGGAAAATAAAGAGGGGAGATAGTAGAGCCCCATATAGTGCATACAAGACTCAACAGTTGGCAGAAAAGAATAAGGCCACAGTGGAACCCACCTTGATCCAGCTCTCCCTTGGAAGCCGAATGCATCTCTCTTGATGAACCAAGACGCGCTGAGCAACAACCCATCATCGGCAGCATCCCCGAGAATCGACAGTCATTTCCACAGCTAGCCAACCATCTCCAAAACACCCATTGTCACCATCAGACCTGCATCTCAACCACCTTCAACACCAATTGACCGAGTGGATTGACAGAACTCGAGCATCACCAACAACCTTCAACTCTGACTAAGTAGTTCATCGGGGACCGAAACAAAACTCAAAGTGCCATCAGTCAGCAACTTGTGGACGAAACCATACCATGACCGGTCGATCCCGACTGCCTAACACCACATTACTTCTCCAACGGAGCAGCTCGACACCAGTCACCACTATGCTACCCGCTAATCCCATTCACCGGCTGTTGTACCCTCACCACAGTGAACTCCAAACCATCGGACGACCTCCAAATTGACAACTGCAGATTCGCCAACCAGGCGACGCGATTGATCGGCACCGCTGACGAAGCCACACTGCACAACAAATCCAGCCGATCTAGCCTCCAGGCGACGAATTCCCGACGAGTAACCAAGCCTCCAATCTGACATCTTCAACTGAGGACCAACTATCAGCCGCCGCCGGCGAACTCACAGTCTCTATGCTATCAGGCTCCGATGAAGAACAACCAAGATGCCTTTCTCGCGAATCCCATTCGTCGACTGCCCCGATGACAGCTCTACACTTCTCAAACCTAAAAATAAAATTAATGGTGGACCAACACATGGATGGCTTTCAGTAGTGTGTTCTCAAAAATAAAAAAATTAGTGAAATTGGCTGAAATTGGCATTTGGGCTTATAACTAGGATACACAAGGCTCATGATGTGGGCTCCTTCCAATTCAAAAATGGGCTGATAACTTGGACTCATATTAATTTTGGGTACCTTTCAAGTTTATTCCTTCACGAATTTGGGCCGCTCCAACAAAGCAAAATGCTATAACTTTACAAGACAAATTCCACCAATAAGCAACTCAATGGTAGCTCGCTACAAGTAGGGATGCCCAAAAAAACCGGTTCACAAACCGAACCGGTTAGTGAACCGGAAACCAGTTTTCCTCCGAACCGGTTCATGCATGAACCGAACCCCCGAAGAACCGAACCTACGGACCGAACCAATTCGCCCTTTTTAATGTGTGATCCGGTTTCGAACCGGTTTGTTAAGAACCGGTTTGAACCGGTTTTTTGAACCTATTTGTAAACCGATTTTGAATCGGTTTGAACCGGTTTTTTACACTTACTAGCTCAAAAGAGCTTTATACTCTAAACAAATAAAAAACCCATTTCTATTTTACACTTACTAGCTCAAAAAAAAACCGGTTTTCGTTGAACCGGTTTTGAACAAACCGAACCGGTTTAAATATGTTCGAATAATTTTTGGGGTGAACCGGATTGGAACCGAACCGGTTTTGGTGTGAACCGGTTTTGACTTGTTTGACTTGAACCGAACCGGTTTTCTGAACCGGTCCGGTTCAGAAAAAAACCGGTTTTTGCATGCCTAGCTACAAGCACCACTCCCCAGAAATTGCATTACGGCCCAGAGATATTTTCAAAAAAAAAAAAAGAAAAAAAAAAGAAGAAGAGAATATGAATCTGGGCTAATCATTCGCAGACTTTATGTCACACCCCCAAACCAATGATGGCGGAAACATCCGAAGACAGCGGACTTCATGTATAATATCATAACAACAAGTATAATAGTGATCAAAGCAATACAACCAATCATAAATATAATCGAAAAAGAATTACATGGTTTCAAGTTTCAAGTGTTACATATTTCAATGATTGAATACAACATGATATAAAAATAGTTGTTCAACGTTGTAGCGTCCTATCCTCAAAAGCTTGTGGTTACTTGATTTCGTTGATCTCCTGAGAATACAAGTAATTTTGAAAAAGCGTCAACAATTAAGTTGGTGAGTTCATAAGCTTCTTAGATGAAGAGTTTGAAAACCGATCTTTGTAATGCGTTGTGTGTTACCAAGAAAAATCCAATATTTTCCTTACAAAAGTGATGTGCAGTCTTAAATGTCAAAAACCATAATGTACAAGTATTTTTCATGCTTAAAATAAATCATGCAAGTTCAAATTGATATAAACTCATTTAGTTGAAAGAAAAACCTGGTACTTTGTAATGTACCCCTTTTTGTATAAACCCGGTACTTTGTATTCCTACCACATTTATATGAATAACTCAGCACTTTATAGTTGTACCCCACTTAATGAATAACCCGACACTTTATAGTTGTACCCCACTTGATGAATAACCCGACACTTTATAATTGTACCCCACTTGATGAATAACCCGACACTATATAGTTATACCCCACGTGATGAATAACCCGACACTTTATAGTTGTACCCCACTTGATGAATAACCCTTTTTTGTGTGAAACCCGATACTTTGTAATGTACCTATTTAGTATAAAAACCTTTTGTAATGAGTTCGAAAAGTAAATGAATCATAGACTATACCTATTATAGTTTATAAAAATTTTGTAATGTAGTGAACATAACTATGCCTATGACAGTTTATCAAATGTTTGTAAGGTTAGAAATCCTTTTGTTTTCTATGTAATACCTATTTCCAACGTAAAATGACTTGTAATATAACAACACATATTCACATACTAATGCACACCTTGCTCATCAAGTTACAAGGTGCAAATGAATTAATAACAATGTAGCACCTGGTTTCTGGTATGTAAATCTTATTCGAATATTGCCTATTTTAGCCTTGGACTCGGTGAGTCATAGGTCCGACTCGCCGAGTAGAGACGTGACCCAGGTCACGTTTTAAGTTTGCGACTCGGCGAGTCCATATCCTGGACTCGGCGAGTCGCCGCTGTTGGATGAAACCCTAAGTTCCAGGGGTTTGCACCCTATTTAAACGACTTAACTGCCCCAAGCCAGCCTTCATTCACCCTTAGAGCCCTATATCCCTCGTTCTAAGCTGTTCCTTGAGAGTTTGAGGCTATTGTGTGTGTTTTTGAAGGTTTTGATGGAGGAAGGAAGTAGATCCACAAGAAGGGAAGCCATCCAGGCAACTATTGTGTCCTTCCAGCAGTTCCCTTGAGGTATAACCTGTTTTCCCCATGATTCTATGCTTAAAACTTCATTTGGGTCTTTCTTGGTCAAATCCCCAAGCTTGTATGTGCATTATATGTCGTAATAAGATGTTTGGCCTCTGGATCTAGGCAAGATTGAGCTCCAGGAGCTCAGATCTGTTAGCTTTATGGCCCCATGTTGCTTGTTAGCCCTAGATCTACCCTTTTAAGGCATTTTGAGCCCTAAAATCCATATTGGTAAATATCCACACGTAAAGTTGGAACCTTTACGTGTGATTTGCATCCTAGAAGTCCAGATCTATGAATGGCATGGACTGGAATCGAGCGAATCGGTGTATTTGGTGGATGCATGGCGGCGACTCGGCGAGTCGTATATGTGACTCGGCGAGTCTGGTCGCGAGTCACTGAATTGGTCCCTTTATGATGTATCGAGTTTGAGCCGTGAGTCACAGGGGGTGACTCGGTGAGTTGAGAGCTGAACTCACCCATGTTAGCACTCGGCGAGTCCAAGGCAATCTTCATAGATCAGGAACAGACTCGGCGAGTTGTTCATACAACTCGGCGAGTCTTAGCATAAGTGTTCTTCGGATGAAGATGAACTCGACAAGTTGTTCATACTAATCGGCGAGTAGGATGAAGGGGTTGAATGTCAGTTTAGGAGATGAACTCGTCGAGTCATAGCCTAACTCGACGAGTAGAATCAGGGACCCAGGACAATTGTCTGGACAGGGACTCGGCGAGTTGGAGAGCCAACTCGGCGATTCGGGTCAACTAAAAGTTGACTCTGATTTGACTTAGGGCTAGACCAGGGGTAAATGGTTTTTTTACCCAAAGGACAGTTAGCAGTGTATGATTAAGCATATTGTGGGAATTACAGCCGGGGAGTTTCCGGAGCAGCAGCAGTAGTAGGTGATCAATTCCCACATAGACCAACAGCTATTTCGAGGTGAGTTTCCTTTCCAGTAGGAATGGGTCTAAGGCACCAAGGCCGACCCGTGTAGACGAGATGTTAGTACTATAGTGTGGGCCGAGCCCGTACCTCTGGGTTTAGTCAAGTATGAAATATGTGTTAATATGGTAGAGTTGCTTATACTTGTTGTCTACGTGATACTTGTATGTTATGGGTTAGCGGTTGAGTGTGGGCAGGGCCCGTATCTCTCCGAGGTTGGAGTGTGGGCTAGGCCCGTATCTCCCCGATAGCGAAGTGTGGGTAGGGCGCATATCTTCACAAGTGTGGGCGAGGCCCGTATCTCCCGGCTAGCGAAGTGTGGGCAGAGCCCGTATCTTCCCGAGGGTGGGCAAGGCCCGTAACTCCTAGCTGAACATTGTTTGTTATATGTATGCATGGTATGGGTATTATGGGGGAACTCACTAAGCTTTGTGCTTACAGTTTCAGTTTTGGTTTCAGGTACCTCCTCAGCTAGGGGAAAGGAGTCGGCGCGGTAGCAACACGTCACACACATACTCTCCGGTTTCCGCATTTACAAGCTTTTCTGGGATTGATACTCTGATATTCTGATTGGTTGTACGTTGTGGTTTTCAGACATGGTTCAGTTTATATTATGATTGATCAAACGATGTTTTAGTTATTAATATTTTCTAATGTAACGTTTTTAAACAAAAAAAATTTTGGTTGTGAAAATTGGGTCGTTACAAGTTGGTATCAGAACCCTGGTTTGAGGGATTCGGACACGTCTTCGGGAGTGTCTGAACTCAAATCGAGAGATTGAAAGATTTTCTAAAAGAAAATGTTTTCTAAAATTTAGAAAAGAGTTTTGAGAAAGAACGAAGTGTGTGATGTGCGCGACCGGCCGAGCTCAAGTAAGTATTCCCCATAGTACCCATACAAGTCTATGTTATGTTTATCAGCTTTCGTAGAACCGCATGCTAGAATAGGACTAAGGATCTAGGAGTGATGCCTTATGTGCCTACTATTTGTGTTTCAGTTGTATGAGAAATTGCATGCTAGTTATTGAGTAGACAGTAAGTAGGATAGCCTGATTAGGTTATGCCTGGTAGTATGAGCTTAGCACTATATGCTAGCTCAGTTCCTGAAAGTGGATAGAGTTAATTGAGATTGTTACCCTTTTCTGAATGCTGCTTGCTTCGTGCTTCGTGGGACTCTGAATAATGGGAGTTAGCCATTAGGCGAATGTGCCACGTCACATGTAATCAGGATTGAATAATCTTAGAGTGCCGAATTTGATCCTACTGCGCAGCTTTTGTTTGAGTCCAACCGTTGTAGGGACGAGTCGGGTACTCGAAGGATTATCTGAGCCTCGTCACATGTGATGGTATTCGGGTAATGACCAATTGGCATTACAATGAGGCCTGCAGTAGCTGAGGACTGGTTAGAGTAGAATTAGAGATCTCCCTAGGGCAAGCCTAGGATGAGTATAGCTGTGATCAGCAGTAGTGAAGAGGATCTGGTGGAGTCGAGGCATTCCTTGGAGAAGGTACGGATTGATGTGGAAGGTAGTATGGGCCCGTACTACTGAAAGCAGAGGATCCGTACCCGAACCAAGGAAGGCCAAGATAAGACCAGGGAACCTGTAAGTAGTTGTGATCCCTCGGGAAGTAGCAGTATCACTAATGATTGTTGTGATGTATTGCAGAATGGTGGTACTTCGATCGAGGCCGGCAGATGGCGGTTCAGGAGAGGGGTCAGGTTCGGGATCAGGCTCCGAGCCGATTGATGAGAGGCTACGTGAGTTCATCGCGTCAGAGATCACCAGGGGCATCCTTGAGTCGACCCCCATTCTCTTTGGGTCGATCAAGGAAGGGATCATGGAGTTGATGGAGGATCGCCTACGGGCATTCAGGAGCGATATGGCCTCTAGCTAGTCAGGATCTCGCACACTGTCCTTCAAGGACTTCAGGGGCAGTGATGCGCTGGATTTCCATGGGGTGAAAGACCCCATTGTCGCCAAGAGATGGATTGCAGATATCGAGTCTGCCCAGTTGACTAGCTTCTGCCCCGAGGGGTCGAAGGTGAGA
Source organism: Lactuca saligna (assembly GCF_052625555.1). NCBI lineage: Eukaryota > Viridiplantae > Streptophyta > Magnoliopsida > Asterales > Asteraceae > Lactuca > Lactuca saligna. The sequence continues at coordinate 186,506,493 of NC_136418.1, forward strand.
TACGCAACGGGGTGTTTACGGGACCGAGCCCGGGATTGGTGGGAGTCAGTGGGTGACTCGTTGGGAGCCTCAGCTATCGAGGCAATGACCTGGTCGGACTTTGTGACCAGGTTCAAGGCAGAGTTTGCGCCGGCTGTCGAGCTTCAGCAGCTGGCCAGGGAGTTTCTAGACATGAGGCAGACGACGGAGACTGTGGCGGAGATCACCGCCAAGTTCCGGGAGAGGGCTTTATTGGTGCCCCAGTATGTTGGTGACGAGGACATGAGGAGGACTCGTTACCATGATATGCTACGAGCTGACATCCGGGAGCATGTTAGCTTTTCGGCTTGCCCTACCCTGGACTCCATGATTGCCAGGGCTAGGGAGAGGGAGATAGATTTGGAGCACATCCGGAAACGAAAACTAGAGGAGGGTCAGGCAGGAGGGGCTTCGGGGAAGAAGCCCAAGGGATCAGATGGTAGGCCGAAAGGCCAGTCAGGACCGAGCCGCTGCGGGAAAAGCGGCAGGACACACGTGGGGGCATGTAGGATGGGATCAGGAGGCTGCTACAAGTGCGGAAAGACAGGGCACTTTAGCAGGGATTGTACTACTCCAGTTTCAGCTATTCAGACATCAGAGTTACTGTGTTTTCACTGCAACCAGAGGGGCCACAAGAAGGCCAATTGCCCCCAGTTGACAGTTGCAGTGCCAGTAAAGGCGCCAGCTCCAGCGACCCTGCGGATCACGGATGGTCGGTAGGGCAAGGCAGAGGCTCCAGTGGTGAGGAGCCGGGCATTTCAGTTAACTGCCAAGGAGGCACGCGCCGCACCCGATGTGGTGACGGGTATGATTCTTTCCCTCTATCTTATTTTTTATGATGTTATGTTATTGATATGTGCTCTATATGTATATGTATGTATTAGGATCGTTCCATGTGAACGGCCTCCCAGTTCAAGTGTTATTTGATTCAGGTGCATCCCGATCATTCGTTTCCCTTGCACTTAGCAAAAAGTTTCATGAGTCATCGGGCGAGTTAGATTGCCCTTTGGAAGTGGAGATCGCTGACGATCGATCGGTACGAGCATCGATGATATTTCGAGATTGCGTGCTGCGTTTGTTTGAGGAGCGCTATTTGGTAGATTTGGTTCCCATTCCGTTGCGTGGGAACAAGGTGATTATAGGTATGGATTGGCTGAGCCCTAATGGGGCGGTGATAGATTGCGCGCAGCAGCTAGTACGGGTCAGGACCCCAAGCGGGGGAGAGTTAGTGATTCATGGAGAGAGGCCTCAGTGTGGACCCACTGTATGTTCAGTTGCGAGGGCTAGGCGCTACCTTCAGCAGGGATGCACAGGATATGTCGCATATGTGATGGATACCCGGGAGGTGGCTAAGGCGACAGTGAGCGAGGTTCCGGTGGTCCGAGACTTTGCAGATGTTTTCCCAGAGGAGCTTCCTGGGATACCTCCGGAGCGACAAGTGGAGTGCAGGATTGACCTTGTCCCTGGCGCGGCTACGATAGCCAAGGCGCCGTATCGGTTGGCCCCTCCCGAGATGCAGGAGTTGTCTACGCAGCTGCAGGAGCTGCAAGACAAGGGATTTATTCGTCCGAGCAGTTCACCCTGGGGAGCCCCGATTCTGTTTGTAAAGAAGAAGGACGGGTCGCATCGGATGTGTATAGATTATCGGGAGCTGAACAAGGTAATGGTGAAGAACTGTTACCCGCTTCCGAGGATTGATGACCTATTTGACCAACTTCAGGGAGCATCTTGGTTCTCCAAGATTGATTTGCGTTCGGGTTATCATCAGATGAGGGTCAGGGAGGAGGATATGCAGAAGACCGCGTTTCGTACGTGCTATGGTCATTATGAGTTCGTGGTGATGTCGTTTGGGCTCACCAATGCTCCTGCCGCGTTCATGGGCCTCATGAACCGCGTATGCAGACCGATGCTGGATTGGTCTGTGATAGTCTTTATCGATGATATCTTGATTTATTCCAAGACTCGGGAGGAACACGAGGAGCATTTGAGAGAGGTATTGGAGACCCTGAGGAGGGAGAGCTTGTATGCCAAGTTCTCCAAGTGTGAGTTTTGGTTGCGCGAGGTGCAATTTCTTGGATACCTCGTCAACCAGAACAGGATTCTGGTTGATCCGGCCAAGGTCGAGGCCGTGATGAGATGGGAGGTCCCGAAGTCTGCATCTGAGATTCGGAGTTTCCTGGGATTGGCGGGCTACTATCGGAGATTTATCCAGGATTTCTCCAAGATAGCTGTACCCCTGACACGGCTGACGAAGAAAGCCGTGGTCTTTCGGTGGAGACCCGAGCAGCAGGCTTCATTTGAGACGCTGAGACGGAGATTGTGTGAGGCGCCGATCTTAGCCCTGCCAGAGGGCGTAGAGGATTTTGTGGTCTATTGTGATCCGTCCGTTTCTGGGTTGGGCGCGGTACTGATGCAGAGGGGGCATATCATTGCCTACGCTTCAAGGCAGCTCAAGCCTCACGAGGCGAACTACCCGACGCACAATTTGGAGTTGGGGGCGGTGGTCTTTGCTCTCAAGATTTGGCGACATTACCTCTACGGGGTTCGGTGTACCATCTACACGGACCACACGAGTTTGGGGTACCTCATGGATCAGCCAAATCTGAACATGAGGCAGCATCGGTGGTTGGATGTGGTGAAGGATTATGAGTGCGAGATCCTTTACCACCCGGGGAAGGCCAATGTGGTGGCCGATGCGCTTAGCCGCAAGGTGGCGCCGATCAGGGACGTCTGTTTGAGGATGACCGTGGTGACTCCCCTATTGGAGCAGATTCGGGAGGCTCAACACGAGGCTATCAAGGATGAGCATCGGAAGAGTGAGCGCGTGGTGGGTCAGGTTTCCTCCTTTGATTATGATAGCCGAGGACTATTGACACTACACTGTAGGGTGTGGGTGCCGTATCACGGAGGCGTGCGCCAGATTTTGATGGAGGAGGCGCACAAGTCACGATTCTCTATTCACCCTGGGGCGACGAAGATGTATAGGGATCTTCGTCTGGATTACTGGTGGCCCTGCATGAAGCGGGATGTGGCATGGTACGTCGAGCGGTGTTTGACTTGCAGGAAGGTCAAGGCCGAACATCAGAGACCGCATGACAAGATGCAGCCGTTGGATATTCCACTGTGGAAATGGGAAGATATCACGATGGATTTTATCACGAAGCTTCCCAGGACCGCACGTGGAGTGGATTCGATTTGGGTCATCGTGGATAGATTGACCAAGAGTGCTCACTTTATTCCGATTCAGGAGAGCATATCGACCGAAAAATTGGCCAACATCTATATCAGGGAGATTGTGGCACGACATGGGGTGCCAGTATCGGTGATCTCGGACAGGGATGTGCGTTTTACTTCCAGATTTTGGAAGAAATTCCATGACAAGTTGGGCACCCGTCTGCATTTTAGCACCGCCTTTCACCCGCAGACGGATGGCCAGAGCGAGCGGACCATCCAGACTCTGGAGGATATGCTGCGGGCGTGCGTGCTAGACTTCGGTGGTAGCTGGGATACCTATCTTCCCCTAGCCGAGTTCTCCTACAACAACAGCTATCACGCGAGTATCAACTGCCCTCCCTTTGAGATGCTGTACGGATGGAGGTGTAGGACCCCGATATGCTGGGGTGAAGTTGGCCAAAGGGTCATGGGGAGCACCGAAGTGGTGCTCAAGACGACCGAGAGGATCCAACAGATCCGGAGCAGGCTTCAAACTGCTCAGAGTCGGCAGAAAAGTTATGCCGACAAGCGTCGATCCGATTTGGAGTTCCAAGTTGGGCCCGCGATTCATCGGACCGTTCAGGGTCGTAGCCCGGGTGGGCAAGGTGGCGTACAGGTTGGATCTGCCAGCTGAGCTCAGTCAGATCCACAACACTTTCCATGTTTCACAGTTGCGGAAGTGCTTAGTGGACGATTCGGCAGTAGTGCCTTTGGAGGATATTCAGGTTGATGACAACCTGAATTACATTGAGCGCCCAGTTGCAATCCTCGACAGGAAGTCGAAGGATTTGAGGAACAAGAGAGTGGACTTAGTGAAGGTGCAATGGCAGCACCGCAAGGGTTCGGAATGGACTTGGGAGCCGATGGACGAGATGATGGAGCATTACCCCGAGCTGTTTCAGGATCGAGCAGCAGACTTCGAGGACGAAGTCTAAAATAAGTGAGGGAGATTTGTAGCACCTGGTTTCTGGTATGTAAATCTTATTCGAATATTGCCTATTTTAGCCTTGGACTCGGTGAGTCATAGGTCCGACTCGCCGAGTAGAGATGTGACCCAGGTCACGTTTTAAGTTGGCGACTCGGCGAGTCCATATCCTGGACTCGGCGAGTCTCCGCTGTTGGATGAAACCCTAAGTTCCAGGGGTTTGCACCTTATTTAAACGACTTAACTGCCCCAAGCCAGCCCTCATTCACCCTTAGAGCCCTGTATCCCTCGTTCTAAGCTGTTCCTTGAGAGTTTGAGGCTATTGTGTGTGTTTTTGAAGGTTTTGAAGGAGGAAGGAAGTAGATCCAGAAGAAGGGAAGCCATCCAGGCAACTATTGTGTCCTTCCAGCAGTTCCCTTGAGGTATAACCCGTTTTCCCCATGATTCTATGCTTAAAACTTCATTTGGGTCTTTCTTGGTCAAATCCACAAGCTTGTATGTGCATTATATGTCGTAATAAGATGTTTGGCCTCTGGATCTAGGCAAGATTGAGCTCCAGGAGCTCAGATCTGTTAGCTTTATGGCCCCATGTTGCTTGTTAGCCCTAGATCTACCCTTTTAAGGCATTTTGAGCCCTAAAATCCATATTGGTAAATATCCACACGTAAAGTTGGAAACTTTACGTGTGATTTGCATCCTAGAAGTCCAGATCTATGAATGGCATGGACTGGAATCGAGCGAATCGGTGTATTTGGTGGATGCATGGCGGCGACTCGGCGAGTCGTATATGTGACTCGGCGAGTCTGGTCGCGAGTCACTGAATTGGTCCCTTTATGATGTATCGAGTTTGAGCCGTGAGTCACAGGGGGTGACTCGGTGAGTTGGGAGCTGAACTCACCCATGTTAGCACTCGGCGAGTCAATGCCCTGACTCGGCGAGTCCAAGGCAATCTTCATAGATCAGGAACAGACTCGGCGAGTTGTTCATACAACTCGGCAAGTCTTAGCATAAGTGTTCTTCGGATGAAGATGAACTCGACAAGTTGTTCATACAACTCGGCGAGTAGGATGAAGGGGTTGAATGTCAGTTTAGGAGATGAACTCGTCGAGTCATAGCCTAACTCGACGAGTAGAATCAGGGACCTAGGACAATTGTCTGGACAGGGACTCGGCGAGTTGGAGAGCCAACTCGGCGAGTCGGGTCAACTAAAAGTTGACTCTGATTTGACTTAGGGCTAGACCAGGGGTAAATGGTTTTTTTACCCAAAGGACAGTTAGCAGTGTATGATTAAGCATATTGTGGAAATTACAGCCGGGGAGTTTCCGGAGCAGCAGCAGTAGTAGGTGATCAATTCCCATACAGACCAGCAGCTATTTCGAGGTGAGTTTCCTTTCCAGTAGGAATGGGTCTAAGGCACCAAGGCCGACCCGTGTAGACAAGATGTTAGTACTAGAGTGTGGGCCGAGCCCGTACCTCTGGGTTTAGTCAAGTATGAAATATGTGTTAATATGGTAGAGTTGCTTATACTTGTTGTCTGCGTGATACTTGTATGTTATGGGTTAGCGGTTGAGTGTGGGCAGGGCCCGTATCTCTCCGAGGTTGGAGTGTGGGCTAGGCCCGTATCTCCCCGATAGCAAAGTGTGGGTAGGGCGCGTATCTTCACAAGTGTGGGCGAGGCCCGTATCTCCCGGCTAGCGAAGTGTGGGCAGAGCCCGTATCTTCCCGAGGGTGGGCAAGGCCCGTAACTCCTAGCTGAACATTGTTTGTTATATGTATGCATTGTATGGGTATTATGGGGGAACTCACTAAGCTTTGTGCTTACAGTTTCAGTTTTGGTTTCAGGTACCTCCTCAGCTAGGGGAAAGGAGTCGGCGCGGTAGCAACACGTCACACACACACTCTCCGGTTTCCGCATTTACGAGCTTTTCTGGGATTGATACTCTGATATTCTGATTGGTTGTACGTTGTGGTTTTCAGACATGGTTCAGTTTATATTATGATTGATCAAACGATGTTTTAGTTATTAATATTTTCTAAAGTAACGTTTTTAAACAAAAAAAATTTTGGTTGTGCAAATTGGGTCGTTACAAACAATTTGCTAGTTTTATCCTTTCTGTTCTTGTTCTTGGAATAATTATAGAAAATTCATACGGAGTCGAAAACTGATTCCGTAAATTCTGAGAGTTTAGAAATTGTGTCTAGTTTGTTCACAATTTTTCTCATGATTTTTAGAAGTCTAGAACTGGTGTGAAAACGTTCATATTCACAGACTGGTTTGAATTCGTAGCTATAGTGATAGGCAGTTTTGTAAAAATCACCATAAATTGTAGAAAAATCATATGTGGATGTGCAAGTAGTCATTTTAAAGGTATGAACCTGAACTACTTGAACCTAATACAGTTTTGAAAACTAAAATGTTTAAGTTTACCAATAGTGTTTTATCGTTTTGCTACATCACTTGCCCCGATTAGGGTTTAAGAATCCTAAACATACAAACTTTCCAAGCGATGGCTTCTTATTAAAATAGCGAGTTGAACAATAATTACATAACGGAAACCCTGGTATACTAGGGTTAGATGAGTTGACCGGTTTGACTTGTTGACTTTATTTTACTTTGACCTGACTAGAAATTGACGGTTGTCACACTCTAACAAAAAAATAATAGCTATTTTAGGGCTGTAGCAATTTGGGCTTCATATAAATTGCTATTCCGCAATACAATGATGATCCAATTTTACAAGACCAAAATCAACCATTTAGCGCTCATGTGCCTCAAGCTCTACTCAACGGAATGAGTTGCGACCCAAACTCTCGCGACATTTTCAAAAAAAAGGGAGGGAGAAGCGTAGTACGTTACTACTGCTACTTGTGAAGCATTTCAACAGAACCCCGACAGGAAAATCAATTAGCTTATGATTTAAATAAAATATACTAACTCACAAAATCGGTGTTGTCCTTTCAGATGATCGCTCTAGTGTCGTGACACTCAGAATGCTCTAACAACAAACTTGCGGAGTAGAGCTCGGTCTGTAAAGCATTTACAGGGGACTTGTGAAGTGTGCACCGCTGACCAGTCACTCAAAGTTCCCATCCAGCAGGCAAGGGACTTGATGATATATGGTCCATTAGCATGGCCTAGACTGATCTAGAGAGCCAGCCTAGCCTGGCGCGCTCCTGCTAGCCCTGCTTGGCCTTCCCCTGCCACCCTTGCCTAGCATTCCCTTGCCAGCCGTGTTGGGGACTCTCCTACCGGCCCGGCATGGCGCTCCCCTACCAGCCTTTCCTGGTGCGCGCCTGTCAGCCTTGTCTAGGGCGTGCCCGCCAGCCCTGCTCAACGCCTCCGAGCGGCCTTGCCCATCTGCTTGCTAGTTGGGCCAGAATTAGGTTGGCCCAAAGGCTGACCTAATTATCCACTATAGATAGAATAGTGCCTCCTCCATGAAGGGGAACCTTTCCATGGGACTCTTCCCCAAGTGGCTCAGCCACCACTATACCTCTCCTCATGGCTCAGCCGCCACACTATACTCCGGTCGGGTGGCTCAACCGCAACCCGCTGCTGTCAGCTACCATACACCACCACCAGCACCAAGATGGTTCTCTCCGTCTATGGAGAACCATCTCAGATCTACTAGATGATCTAACTTGATCGTCGGAGTCCGCTCCCGGAACACAGTCCCTGGGTCGGCTCTAACGAATTTGCTCTGTGATGTCCGGATCTCCACCACAGCAGAAGACCAGAAAACTCGTCGGGGGTCGATGTCGCATCAATATATATATATATATATATATATATATATATATATATATATATATATATATATATATATATATATATATATATATATATATATATATATATATATAAAAGAAAGTTAGCATTTGTTAAAACCATTCAAATTACAATAGAAACAAATTTTCTAAAAGTTGGACCATACTAGTCCCCGTCCTTGATTTTGTCTTGATTATCAACCCAAAACAGATGTGAATAAGCATAAACAACCTTACACTGATCTGGCTTCTTCAACAACCTTGCTCAATATTGTACCATTTAAAAAAAAAAAAAAAGGAAAATGTAAGTAGGGATAAAAGTGTAATTTTCACAATACAATACTAAAGAACGAATATTAAATGAAAATGGTAAAATGGTAAAATGTCGAAGCTGCCCGGAATGTATCATATGATGCTACAACATCAAAATAATAGAGTTTTAATTTCTTTTTATTATGCACAAATAAATCTACGTATGCAAATAAAAGCTAGCAAATAAAAATGTCTTTTCTTTTACGATATAAACGTAGAAAGTAAAGTTACCATTTGTTAAAACAAGAAGGAAAGCAAATAAAAATAAAAGACAGATTGAATGAAGAATGTTCAACTTGATATTAACATTCGTGTCATAAGTACATCCATACCCCAAACAACAGACATTAATCATATTAACTTGAAGAAACCAAAAAAGACATGTAGAACAGAGTTCTTATCTTTATTGTGATAATCATATTAACTTGAATAAAGATTCACAATAATAAAATGAGGAATAGAAGCTCTCATGTAATTCTACTTAAAAATTGCTCAAACATCTCAAGGATCAAAGCATCACACCGAAGGACCAACATCAACAAGCATGATTTCAATTTAGCAACGAATTAAAGAATGCGAATGGATTTGTAATAATTGCGACCCGTAACATTTAAAAGTTCCCCAAAAGCCATCACATTTAGCTAGAAGATATCCTGTGTAACAAATAGTTATGGAGATACAAAATATTTAGATATATCGAATTTTTAAAGGATTTGATTCTTGGCAGGTTCTGTTTCAGGTGTGCTGATATGGATATGAAAGGAACGTTTAACTGTTTTGGGATTAGGGAGAAGGTTTGATGGACGAGGACGAGGCATATCAGATTGTGTGGTTGGTGTGGGTATGGTAAACCGAGAATGGGTGTTGCGAGCATAAGTATAAATAAGGGGTGGCAGAGGTGGTGACGGTGGTGGGGGTGGGGGTGGGGGTGGTAGTGTCGGATGTTGCGGTGATGATGGTTGATGTTGTTGTGAAGGTGGAATCGTTGACTGCTGGTCAGGTGATGGTGGCGTTTCATGTGCAATTTTAGGGTTTGGTGATGGCGATTGATGTTGTGGTAAGGGAGGTATGTTTGAGTAGTTCAAATCTGGTGGGATGTTAGGGTAGGATGAGACATACGGATTGGATGATGTAGGTGCAGGTGGGTTTGGAGAGGAGATGGTATGGTATGGAAAGGAATCTTCATGGAAATGCACATGTCGAGCAATGTATATTCGCTCAGATTGGGGATCAAAACACCGGTAACCATGATGAGATGTGCTATAGCCGAGGAAAACACACGGCATGGATCGGAAGTCCATTTTATGTTTGTTTTATGGACGGAGATGTGGGTAACAACGACAACCAAAAACCCGTAAAAAGGAGTAATTGGGGGTGTGTTTGAAGACATGTTTAAAAGGTGAGATATTGGAGTTTGCTCGAGATGGCATGCGGTTAATAAGATAAACAACCATATCAAACGCAAAGTGCCAAAAACGATGTGGAACATGAGATTGGGCAAGTAAGGTGAGACCGGTTTCGACAACATGACGATGTCGATGTTCAACGAGACCGTTTTTCTCACTTGTGTGTGGACATGAGAGTCTATGAGTGATGCCGAGTGTTGAGAAGAACTTGGAAAGGTTGCGAAATTCACCGCCCCAATCTGTTTGAACAAACTTTATTTTAGATTGGAATTGTCTTTCAACAGTAATTATGAATGCCTTAAAGGTGTCACACACATCAGCTTTGGTTGCTAATGGAAATATCCACATAAAGCGAGAAAAATGATCAACACATAACAGGAAATAACAGTGCCCATCAAAAGAGGTAACAGGAGCAGGGCCCCAAACATCACAAAACAATAAATCCAAAAAGTTTGAACTTTTATAAGTGGAAGATGACAAATGAAGTTTTGATGACTTACCAATGGAACAGGAATCACAATTAAAAGAACTAAAATTATCTAGTAAAGGTAAACGGTATTTGGATAACATTGACTTCAACAACTGAGAGTGAGGATGTCCCAAGCGTTGATGCCAAGTGATGGAAGAGGCATAAGTAGTAGACAAAGCAACTTTTGAAATTGGTTGTATCCGCGGAAGCTCGAATGAATAAAGACCGCCTTTACTTGGACCCGTGAGGAGGGTGGTGTGAGTTATCTCGTCCTTCACAGCAAAAAAGGAGGTGTGAAATTCAAAATAGACGTTATTGTCTTGACAAAAATTTTGAACAGAAAGTAGATTTTGTTTAATTTTGGGAACATGAAGGATGTTTGTAAGCGAGAAAGATTTTGTGGGATCATAAAGTTTAGAGGAACCATGTAACGCCCGCAGATCCGGGCTAGTCAATTTAGAGGCAGTAGGGGTCAAAAATGAGTTTTTCGACAAAAGATTATTTAGAATGAATAGTCTTAACCAAGTTTTAGAATATGTCACAAGGTTTCCGTACATATAAAGAACGCCGAAATCCGAGTTATAACGAAGAAGTTATGGCCCGCCGAAGTTTTACGGCAAAACCGGCACAGCACCGGAAGACGTAAATAGTGAATTTACGATAGAAGACTTTTTAGCCTTAGCAATCTAAACAAAAGTCATAGAATATGTTAAAATAAGAGCGTCGATAAAAAGAACGCCCAAATCTAACTCCGTATGAGGAAGTTATGATTTTTCTAAGATTAGGCTTAGCAGTGTACAGCCCGAAACTCGAATTTTAGTTCGAGCGGTTTTTGGCTTACGTGAAATAAATGAGAGTTGAAGATCTCATTAATAGGAACTCAACGGTAAAAAGACAGACGAAAACGGAGTCCGTATGAAGGAGTTACGAATTCTTCGCGGTCATATAACAGTCTAAACGCCTCGTACTGTTAAATTTAAGATCGGTTGAGAATTAGCCGACGGAGTCAAAATGAAAGTTGTAGATATTATTTTTACCTACGCGTGGATATAAAGAACGTCAAAAACGGAGGTCGTATGTGAAAGTTACGGATTTTAGAAGTCGGAAGTGTGTTGTGCGAAAGTGGGTGATGTGGCACAATATTGGCCATTGCTTTCTCCCCAAGTCTTGCCACTAGATGGTGACATGTGGCACCAAGTTCAGCCATTTTCACCCTATAAATACCACCTCTCCCACCCTCATTTTCTTCACACCTTTCCCATTCTTTCTTCTCTTTACTCTCTCTCTAGAACCTCTCTCTAGCCCTGAAATCCCCCGAAAAGCCTAGGGAACCTCCCTAGCACGAGGCGGAAGCCCCGGAGTGCTCGACGGCTCCGAGAAGAAGAGCTTTTCGGCTCGGAAACGCTGCTCCAAGCAAAGCCTGGTTTTCTATAAAACCCGCTGTAAGTGAGCTTCGTCTACGCTATTTTTAATATAGTTTTTATTTAATTATATGAACGTTATTAAGAACATATAATAAATACTTGGGCTATTATTATGGGTTATATAAGTATTTTTTTTAACGCTTATATAATAGTAATAATAGCTAGACTATTAATTAGTCTCGGCGAATAATAGACTAAAATCTATTGGTGATAATACTAGGTTTCGTCGAAGGAAATTATTTTAAAGTAAACGAAGCGTTGTCCGAGTACCGAGTCACCACCTTCTCAGGTGAGTGCATAGTCCCTTTCATGAACATGATTTTAATACAAGTATTGATTGAAGTATTAATTATATGTTTATGTGCGAGTTAATTGATGTTGCTTGAAATTCGTGTTAAAGAACATACCTGATTATATTTGATAATTTAGGATAAAGAGTAGACCTAAATTAAATATGAGGAATATTGGGTAGTATATTCTTACGAGTACAAGTGAGTTAAACTTAGAGAATAGAAGTTAGTATATGTCACTTATCCGGGAGTATGGATTAGACATAGTCATTGTCCCTAGTCCGAGAATATGGATTAGGCATAATCATTCGTCGTTAATCCGAGAGTATGGATTAGCTATTGTCCCTAGTCCGAGAGTATAGATTAGGCATAATCATTCATATTTAATCCGAGAGTATGGATTAGTCATTCGTCCCTAGTCCGAGAGTATGGATTTGGTAAATTCGTTCATTTCTGATCCGATAGTATGGAGTAGGTAAAACGACTAATCTTAGGTCCGAGAGTATGGATAGCCTCATTGCGAGGATCGACGGGGTGGGATAAGAGTTGTTTATATATATGTATGGTGAAATTGTATATTTTGTGAATTTTAAACTATATATATGGTATAACATTGTGGGATTGAAATCTCTATGTGCTCACCAGGTTTCCCAACCTGACCCACTCAGTTTATTCATATCACAGGTGTTGATATGAAGTGACATTACACTGAGAGATTTAAAGAGATGTAGACCACTAGTGTGAATAATTGTAAGTTCTGTTTATGCTTATGTTCCTGTATTAACGATGACATCCCAAACGTTTTAAAATGAAATAAATACGTTTCTTCGAAAATGTTTTAATAACGTATTTACCATGTTTTTCTGGGAACAAATTCCGCAACCTTTTTATAAAATGAAGTACTCTGATTTTTATAAAGCATAAACAAAATCAGTCTTTTCTGGCCGTGATTTTGGGGATGTCACAGTTGGTATCAGAGCATTAGTTTAAGCGAACTAGGAATATGGATTTATTTCTAGACTTAAACTTAGAATGCTAAGCGATGATTGTGAGGTGTGAGCACTAGCTTATTTTAGGAATTATGCCTAAAATGCTTTTATGTGCTAAATACTTGTGCCTAATATGCTGTTAGTTGTTCGGATCTATGGTCTGTTGCCGACCGGATCTGGAAACCTTATGTGTTTAGGATTCTAAACGTACGACTACGATATTAGAACTAGCATATAAACGTTTCGGAGTGATAAGGATGATTTAACCGTCAATCCTAAGTAAAGATCTAGATTCACCTTATTCGGTGTATAGATCAAGATGGCAAGAACCCGTAGCGGAAACGTGAATGCAAATGGGAACAAAAACCAACCCCCAGTGATTGAGCAAATACCGGTGATGGAAGTTGCCCCTGAGTCAGTCACAATGGCCGGAGTGCAAGCGATGATCCAAGCGATGTTGGATCGTCAAATGGAGGAAACTAGACGTTTGCTCCAGCAAAATCGTGAGGAAGCCACTATTCAGATCGAACAGCCCGAGTTGAACGAAGGGCAGACTGAGGAAGGAAACTACAGTGGGACTGTTGGTCAAGTCAACCCACCAATATTTCGACAAAACAACCAAGATGACGAGGCCGAGAGGAATGGATGCAAGTACAAGGATTTTCTGACTTGCAAGCCATCGACTTTCACTGGAAAGGAGGATCCGATCGGGGTCATGGATTGGATCTCGGAGATGGAGTTAGCCTTCATGACATGCGGTTGTAGAGGGAAGCTACAGACCACATTTGCAGTGCGTCAGTTTCGAGGAGGCGCTGTACGTTGGTGGAATACCTTGGGGAAGACTCTGAGCCCTAATGAGCCTCTGCAACTGACATGGGCAGAATTTCTGGTGCAATTCAAACGAAAGTACCGCTCAGCTCAAAACCTGCTTGAGCTAGAGAACCAGTTTCTAAACCTGAAGAAGGGAAGCATGTCAATCGATGAATACACCAACAACTTCACAGAGAAAATGGAGTTTGCCTTGCGTCTTGTTCCGGATGAGCTGACGAAAATCGACAAGTACGCAAAAGGACTTCCATGGGAGTACGCAGTGCCAGTGCGTCAAGCACCTACTCTAGAGGCAGCTATCTGGGCTGCCAAGTCTGTCGAAGATATGATCAAGGGAAAAGCCTCCAGCAAGATGGAGGTTGGCGAGAAGAGAAAGTTTGAAGGATCTTCAAGGTCCACCGAGAAGAGAAAATTCTTGAAGTTTGAAGAAGGAACGCAATGGTGTGACAAGTGTAGAAAGAAGCACATCGGGAAATGCTCTAAATATACGACATGCTTTAAATGCGGGAAGACTGGTCATTACGCCAACGAATGCACAACCAAGAGAGAAGTCTGCTTTAAGTGTGGAGAAGAAGGACACTTCAAACAAGACTGCCCAAAGAGAGAAGGGGCTACAAAGCCAAATGTACCACCAAAGCCAAAGGCGAGAGCATTTCAAATGATCCTTGACGAAGCAGATGACAATGCAAGGATTCAAGAGTGAAGGCTTGACATCCGAGGATCGAGTTATGGAGTAATCGTGTAGATAGTACCTCACAATGTAGCCCGTTAGAGGCATAGTCTAGGGTGAACTTGAACACCTATGTAACAGTTTCAAGAAATAATATAAAACCTTTGTTTTGTTATATGATGTGTTAAGTTGTTGTATGGTTTTCTTGTATGGTGACTTGGAAAAACTGCGGGACAATACTTGGGACGAGTATGAGTAGGTGTGAATGGTAGTAGAGGCCTATACTACCGGAAGCACAGGACTCACACTTGGATCAGGGAAAGTCACAAGGTTACCAAGAAGCCAGTAATTGATTTCGTTTTATTCAAGTATGCCGTTACCATTGTTTCGGTAATGACTAAGAAGATTGTTGTTATCCCGACCCTAGTGGTCATATCACCTTGAGTCCAACTACGATGAGTAGGTTACGTGGTTCAGAGAACCAAGTTTGATATAGCGTCCGACTTAAACCAAACGATTAATAATCAAAGCGGTCAATAGAAGTATCGCGCTCGTTGGTAGCTAGAAATGCTACATGTTAAAGTATGATTATATCACATTAGAACATGAAGGAAGGCTTAGTCTGTTTTAGAATTTAAGAGACCTAAGTCTAAACGTACATCACATGATGATAGGTCATAATTTGGAGTCTAATATGAGGTAGAGAGCAGGTGCACGATCAAGTATTGCTTACAGTCAATAAGTCTAAGAGATAGACTTGAAGGAATAAAGAAGTTATAATTATTACCTAGGATGAAGAGATGACGTATGGAGTCATTATACGATCCTTGTTTCGTTGATGATTCCGGGACATAATCATCCTAAGGGGGAGATAATTGTAACGCCCGCAGATCCGGGTTAGTCAATTTAGAGGCAGTAGGGGTCAAAAATGAGTTTTTCGACAAAAGATTATTTAGAATGAATAGTCTTAACCAAGTTTTAGAATATGTCACAAGGTTTCCGTACATATAAAGAACGCCGAAATCCGAGTTATAACGAAGAAGTTATGGCCCGCCGAAGTTTTACGGCAAAACCGGCACAGCACCGGAAGACGTAAATAGTGAATTTACGATAGAAGACTTTTTAGCCTTAGCAATCTAAACAAAAGTCATAGAATATGTTAAAATAAGAGCGTCGATAAAAAGAATGCCCAAATCTGACTTCGTATGAGGAAGTTATGATTTTTCTAAGATTAGGCTTAGTAGTGTACAGCCCGAAACTCGAATTTTAGTTCGAGCGGTTTTTGGCTTACGTGAAATAAATGAGAGTTGAAGATCTCATTAATAGGAACTCAACGGTAAAAAGACAGACGAAAACGGAGTCCGTATGAAGGAGTTACGAATTCTTCGCGGTCATTTAACAGTCTAAACGCCTCATACTGTTAAATTTAAGATCGGTCGAGAATTAGCCGACGGAGTCAAAATGAAAGTTGTAGATATTATTTTTACCTACGCGTGGATATAAAGAACGTCAAAAACGGAGGTCGTATGTGAAAGTTACGGATTTTAGAAGTCGGAAGTGTGTTGTGCGAAAATGGGTGATGTGGCACAATCTTGGCCATTGCTTTCTCCCCAAGTCTTGCCACTAGATGGTGACATGTGGCACCAAGTTCAGCCATTTTCACCCTATAAATACCACCTCTCCCACCCTCATTTTCTTCACACCTTTCCCATTCTTTCTTCTCTTTACTCTCTCTCTAGAACCTCTCTCTAGCCCCGAAATCCCCCGAAAAGCCTAGGGAACCTCCCTAGCACGAGGCGGAAGCCCCGGAGTGCTCGACGGCTCCGAGAAGAAGAGCTTTTCGGCTCGGAAACGCTGCTCCAAGCAAAGCCTGGTTTTCTATAAAACCCGCTGTAAGTGAGCTTCGTCTACGCTATTTTTAATATAGTTTTTATTTAATTATATGAACGTTATTAAGAACATATAATAAATACTTGGGCTATTATTATGGGTTATATAAGTATTTTTTTTAACGCTTATATAATAGTAATAATAGCTAGACTATTAATTAGTCTCGGCGAATAATAGACTAAAATCTATTGGTGATAATACTAGGTTTCGTCGAAGGAAATTATTTTAAAGTAAACGAAGCGTTGTCCGAGTACCGAGTCACCACCTTCTCAGGTGAGTGCATAGTCCCTTTCATGAACATGATTTTAATACAAGTATTGATTGAAGTATTAATTATATGTTTATGTGCGAGTTAATTGATGTTGCTTGAAATTCGTGTTAAAGAACATACCTGATTATATTTGATAATTTAGGATAAAGAGTAGACCTAAATTAAATATGAGGAATATTGGGTAGTATATTCTTACGAGTACAAGTGAGTTAAACTTAGAGAATAGAAGTTAGTATATGTCACTTATCCGGGAGTATGGATTAGACATAGTCATTGTCCCTAGTCCGAGAATATGGATTAGGCATAATCATTCGTCGTTAATCCGAGAGTATGGATTAGCTATTGTCCCTAGTCCGAGAGTATGGATTAGGCATAATCATTCATATTTAATCCGAGAGTATGGATTAGTCATTCGTCCCTAGTCCGAGAGTATGGATTTGGTAAATTCGTTCATTTCTGATCCGATAGTATGGAGTAGGTAAAACGACTAATCTTAGGTCCGAGAGTATGGATAGCCTCATTGCGAGGATCGACGGGGTGGGATAAGAGTTGTTTATATATATGTATGGTGAAATTGTATATTTTGTGAATTTTAAACTATATATATGGTATAACATTATGGGATTGAAATCCCTATGTGCTCACCAGGTTTCCCAACCTGACCCACTCAGTTTATTCATATCACAGGTGTTGATATGAAGTGACATTACACTGAGAGATTTAAAGAGATGTAGACCACTAGTGTGAATAATTGTAAGTTCTGTTTATGCTTATGTTCCTGTATTAACGATGACATCCCAAACGTTTTAAAATGAAATAAATACGTTTCTTCGAAAATGTTTTAATAACGTATTTACCATGTTTTTCTGGGAACAAATTCCGCAACCTTTTTATAAAATGAAGTACTCTGATTTTTATAAAGCATAAACAAAATCAGTCTTTTCTGGCCGTGATTTTGGGGATGTCACAAACCAATGTGGAGGATGGGCAAACATGTACCATTGCCAACGTGAATGTTGTCATTGCCATAATAAGTGTCATAATTTTCAAATGTAGAAATATCAGGGTAACATAATGACTCAGTGTCAGGTAGCCAAGAACCTGTTTGTAGCCAAGAACCTGTTTGTGAGCGGAAGTCTGCAAAATTCGCAGAGGGCTGTGTTTTTGGTCGCATAGTTGAGGGGTCACGGTTTGGGCATTGGGACGGAACGTGACCTATGCCACACCGATTACACGTACCATAAACTGTATTTTGGTTGGAAGCCCAACTAAATTGAGATCGGTTTCCCCTTCCTTGTTGTCGGTTTCCTCTCCCACGACCAGATCTGTTATTGAAAGGGCGATCCCGATTGTTTCCCTAGCGTTGTGTGTAGTGAGCTTGTGGCGAGGATATGTTTGTCAGTGGCTGAAGTTGGAAACCCAACTGTTGAGCAAGTTGTTGAACAACATGAAGAGTTTCAGTGGGGATAGATGACCCGGTTGTGCTAGATTTATGAGAGGGAACAATATTCATAAAGGCTTGGGCAGGCGAGACTTTGGTGGGCATTTTTTTGATCATGAAATCATGATCTGCCAAGAGGCCATGGAGTTCTGAGAAGGCAGTAGGGAATTGTCGTGCCAGGAGCGTGGATTTAAGGCCATTGTATTCATCCCTAAGTCCTGAAATAACCAGCACGACAAGGTCTTTTTCCTTGATGGGTTCACCAATGTTTGCTAAGGCGTCAGAATATTCTTGTGCACGAGTCAAGTAGGCAGAAGAGGATTCATCACCCTTCATTGTTATCTTTAAAAGTTGTGTTTTTAAAGTGTATTCACGTGAAGAAGTATGGGGTGCATAAGCTCGTTCAAGGGACAACCAAAGTTCACGAGATGAATTACCTTGAACATGTTGAAAAGATGCTTCAAAGATAATAGACAAAATCAACATCCGTATGTGGGCATCGTTGTGAACCCATGCTGCGTTTTCTGGATTGGGTTGAGATGATGACACCTGTTGGCCATCTTTACCAGATGAAGTGGTAGTGACTGTAATTGCTGGAGGACATTCGATGGAACCATCAACATAACCGTACAAATCGTTTGTGATCAGCAAGGGTTGGATTATTGTTTTCCAATACCCGTAATTTGTTGGTGATAAGGTGAATCCGAACTTGTGTGAATTGTGAGAGGTTTTCTCAGATGAAGAGAAGGGAGTAATAGGAGCCATGTATTAATCAAAGAGAAGAGAAGGGTGAGTGTATCAACTGTCGACACAGGAGAGATGAGGCAGGGAAGAGGCAGCCGTAGGGTAGATTAGGGTTAGGCTCTGATACCAAGATAAACTTGGTAATTGAATATTGTAATTGATTCCTAAGATAACGAGAACAAGGATATATATATATATATATATATATATATATATATATATATATATATATATATATATATATATATATATATATATATATATATATATATATATATATATATATATCTGTGTTCACTCTACACCTCAACATATATATACGTCTAATAGTAGTACATTCATAATTTCATCCTTATAAGGTGGTTCTGGTGTAATTATTCTTGCTACTTCACAAAGACATATGCTACTAAAACTTTAACATCCACATCCGAATAATGCACCCATTGAAGGCACAAGTGTACCTTGCATTTTGAGAGATGGTGCTTGACTCACAAATGTCAACAGTTTCTCGATTTTCTTATAGAAAGAAGTAGAAAAATATCAAGTATTATAAGTTATATCACAACACAACAAAGAGGAAAAAGTGAATAAATACACAAATTCTGGAAACGGAACAATAATTTGAAACAACAGACATGAATCATAAAAGACAGATTGGAAATGGAACCTTAATTTGAAACCATCACTATGATTGGATGGTCGGAGATGAGAAACTCGACACTGAAGAAGCTAAGGAAGACATGTAAAATAGAGTTCTTATTTAAATTCCTCGTGTTTGCCCCAGTTTCATGGATCTATCGATGCGGAAACACAAGACATTACAAAGACAAAGAACGGGAGCTGTAACGATGACGCCAATAATTTCAGAGACGGCGTCTTTGGCGGAGGAGTCAGCTGATTTGAAGAAACCGAGCACGTTAGCGACCCCTTTGGCGGCGCCGACAATGAGTGATAGAATGCAACCTAGTGAGATGCTCCAGTGACGTAGGAGAGGGTATGGAATCCCAGATGCGATGGAGGAGGAAATGAAGGTGATAAGAAGTGTTGGAGCTTGTTTAGTTTAACAAAGGGTTCGCTCCTTTAAAACAAGTTTGCCGATGAACTTTTATATATATATATATATATATATATATATATATATATATATATATATATATATATATATATATATATATATATATATATATAAAAGGTTAGGTTCATATGAGACGGTTAAATTTTGTGAGACCGTAAGACGCATTTATTTATTTATTTATTTATTTTTTGTTAATTCAAGTTCTGAAAATAATATTTAAAAAAATAATTTTTGGATTTTTTCATTTATTTTGTATTTTAAAATTATTTTTTAGAATATATACAGTGTAATATTCTATTAGAATATTTCACGTATTTTAAAAAAAAAACGGATTTTTTTTTATTTTTTTAAATTAATTCAAGTTCCGAAAATAATATTTAAATTTTTTTTAGATTTTTCCATTTATTTTGCATTTTAAAATTATTTTTTAGAATATGTCAGTGTAATATTTTATTAAAATATTTCACGTATTTTTCAAAAAAAAAAAAAACCGGGATTTTTTTTATTTTTTGTTATTATTATTTTTATTTTTTTTAGTTAATTCAAATTCCGAAAATAATATTTAAAAAAAAGAATTTTTGGATTTTTCCGTTTATTTTGCATTTTAAAATTATTTTTAGATTTGGTCTCACGGTCTCACAAAATTAGAATGGTCTCAAATGAACCTAAACTTATATATATATATATATATATATATATATATATATATATATATATATATATATATATATATATATATATATATATATATATATATATATATATAGGTAAAGAAAATTTAAATATAAAATTTTAACGATATGAAAAGTTTGAATTTATAAGAAAAGTGAAAATGCTATTGAATTATTAAAATTAAAGTATTTTTTTCTCTTTTCAATTTTAAAAAAATAAGAGAAGTTACATGAATGGTCCCTATGGTTTTGGGTAATTTACACGTTTAGGTCTAACTTATTTTTTAACTCGAAAGATCCATATTAATTGTTTTTGTTACGTGTTTGGTCACTATCTTACCTAAAATAACTATTATGTTCTTATTTTAATAAATTAAAATAATATTTTTGTAACGACCCAATTTTCATGTCCGAAAATTTCATTTTAAAATATTACTTTAGAAAACATTAATAGATAAAAACATCGTTTGATCACACCATAACGCATCGCAAACCATGTTTTAAAAAGTCAAACCATACATCTCATCAAAATATCATAGTACAATCCCAGTGAATCTCGTAAATGCGGAAACCAGAGTGTGTGCATGATGTGCCGCTACCGTGCCGGCTCCTTCCCCTTCGGTGAAGAGGTACCTGAAAACAAAACTGTAAACGTAAGCACAAAGCTTAGTGAGTTCCCCCAACGTACCACATACCATACAAACACATAACATACGTACTGCCAGGCCATTCTGGGGTGCCTGACTACCCGGTACGGCCATTCTGGGGTGCCGACCTACCCATACGGCCATTCTAGGGTGCCGTCCTACCCGTGTCAAGCCATTCTGGGGTGCTGACTACCCATGTCAAGCCATTCTGGGGTGCTGACTACCCATCGGTCCTAACAACCGAACTCTACTACTATCGCATATAACGTATCATGATAGCATATAACATATCAGGTAATAGCAAACCTAGATGATATCACAAAGACAATCATCTATCATACGTCTCCTACTGGTGGGCCGGCATTGTGGCCTTAGACCCACTACTACTGGAAGGTAACTCACCTCAAAGTAGCTGCTGAACTGATCGGGAACTAACTGACTGCTGCTGCTCCGGAAATCCTCCGGCTGCAATTCCCACAACATACTTAATCAAACACTGTTAACTGTCCTTTGGTAAAATGACCATTTTACCCCTGGTCTAGCTCTAAGTCAAAGTTAGAGTCAACTTTCAGTTGACCCGACTCGCCGAGTTGGCTCTCCAACTCGTCGAGTCCCTATCAGACGATTGTCCTGAGTCCCTGTTTCTACTCGTCGAGTTAGGCTATGACTCGACGAGTTCATCTTCTAGACTGACGTTCAACATCTTCATCTTACTCGCCGAGTTGTATGAACAACTCGTCGAGTTCGTCTTCATCCGAAGAACACTTATGCTAAGACTCGCCGAGTTGTATGAACAACTCGCCAAGTCTGTTCTTGATCTATGAAGATTGCCTTGGACTCGCCGAGTCAGGGCATTGACTCGCCGAGTCCTATCATGAGTGAGTTCAGCTTCCAACTCACCGAGTCACCCCCTGTGACTCACAGATCAACTCGATACATCATAAAGGGACCAATTCAGTGACTCGCGACCAGACTCGTCGAGTCACATATACGACTCGCCGAGTCGCAGCCATGCATCCATCAAATACACCGATTTGCTCGACTCCAGTCCATGCCATTCACAGATCTGGGCTTCTAGGACACAAATCACACGTAAAGTTTCCAACTTTACGTGTAGATATTCACCAATATGGATTTTAAGGCTCAAAGTGCACCAAAAGAGGTAGATCTAGGGCTTTCATGCAATATGACCCCATAAAGGCATTAGATCCAAGCTCCAGGGACTAAATCATGCCTATATCTAAAGGCTAACAACTTATTACAACCCACAAAGCACAAACAAGCTTGGGGAAGAGCCCAAGAAGGACTCCTATGAAGCTAAAAGAGATTACAAGCTTGAAAACAGAGGGGAAACGAGTTATACCTCAAGGAAAATGTTGAGATGACACAAAGATGCCTGGTCTCCTTCTCCTCTTCTTGATCTACTCTTCTTTCTCCTCAAAATCTTCAAGAACACTCCAAAACACTTCAATCTCTCAAGGAAATAAGGGTATAAACGAGGTTGGGAGTTCTGGGGGTGAATGGGGACGAGTTTGGGGCGGAATGAGGGTTTAAATAGGGTGCAAACCCTTGAAATTTAGGGTTTCATCCAGCAGCGGTGACTCGCCGAGTCCAGGATATGGACTCGCCGAGTCACCAACTTAAACGTGTCCTGAGTCTCGTCGCTACTCGGCGAGTCGGACCTATGACTCGCTGAGTCCAAGGCTAAAATAGGGAAATACTCAAATAAAATTCACATACCGGAAACCAGGTGCTACAAATCTCCCCCACTTATTTTAGACTTCGTCCTCGAAGTCTGCTGCTCGATCCTGAAACAGCTCGGGGTAATGCTCCATCATCTCGTCCATCGGCTCCCAAGTCCATTCCGAACCCTTGTGGTGCTGCCATTGCACCTTCACTAGTTCTACCCTCTTGTTCCTCAAAGCCTTTGACTTCCTGTCGAGTATTGCGACTGGGCGCTCAATGTAATTCAAGCTGTCATCAACCTGAATATCCTCCAATGGTACTACTGTTGAATCGTCCACCAGGCACTTCCGCACCTGCGAAACATGGAAAGTGTTGTGGATCTGACTGATCTCGGCTGGCAGATCCGGCCTATACGCCACCTTGCCCACCCGGGCTACAACCCTGAACGGCCCGATGAATCTTGGGCCCAACTTGCCCCGCTTCCTGAATCGAATGACGCCTTTCCAAGGCGACACTTTCAGGAGAACCATATCCCCGACTTGGAACTCCAAGTCGGATCGATGCTTATCAGCGTAACTTTTCTGCCGACTCTGAGCAGTCTGAAGTCTGCTCCGAACCTGCTGGATCCTCTCGGTCGTATCTAGCACCACCTCGGTGATTCCCATGACTCGCTGGCCAACTTCACCCCAGCATATCGGGGTTCTGCACCTCCGCCCATACAACATCTCGAACGGTGGTCGGTCAATACTCGCGTGGTAGCTGTTGTTGTAGGAGAACTCAGCCAAGGGAAGATAGGTATCTCAGCTACCACCGAAATCCAACACACACGCCCGCAACATGTCCTCCAAAGTCTGGATGGTCTGCTCACTCTGACCATCTGTCTGCGGGTGAAAGGCGGTGCTAAAAT
The DNA here is from genome assembly GCF_052625555.1 of Lactuca saligna. NCBI lineage: Eukaryota > Viridiplantae > Streptophyta > Magnoliopsida > Asterales > Asteraceae > Lactuca > Lactuca saligna. The sequence continues at coordinate 186,530,137 of NC_136418.1, forward strand.
GCAATCGAGTGCCCAACTCGTCATGAAACTTCTTCCAAAATCTGGAAGTGAAACGTACATCCCTATCCGAGATCACCGATACCGATACCCCGTGCCGCACCACGATTTCCCTTATATAGATATCGGCCAACTTCTTGGCCGATATGCTCTCCTGAATCGGAATAAAGTGAGCACTCTTGGTCAGTCGGTCCACGATGACCCAAATCGAATCCACTCCACGCGCGGTTCTGGGAAGCTTTGTGATAAAATCCATGGTGATATCTTCCCATTTCCACAGTGGAATGTCCAACGGCTGCATCTTACCATGCGGTCTTTGATGTTCGGCCTTGACCTTCCTGCAGGTCAAGCACCGCTCTACGTACCATGCCACATCCCGCTTCATGCAGGGCCACCAATAGTTCAGACGAAGATCCCTATACATCTTCGTCGCCCCGGGATGGATAGAGAACCGGGACTCGTGCGCCTCATCCATCAAAATCTGGCGGACGCCCCCGTGATACGGCACCCACACCCTATGGTGTAGTGTCAATAGACCCCGGCTATCATAATCAAAAGAGGATACCTGACCCACCACGCGCTCGCTCTTCCGATGCTCCTCCTTGATAGCCTCCTGTTGAGCCTCCCGAATTTGCTCCAATAGGGGAGTCACTACGGTCATCCTCAGGCATACATCCCTGATCGGCGCCGCTTTGCGGCTAAGCGCATCGGCCACCACGTTGGCCTTCCCCGGGTGGTAAAGGATCTCGCAATCATAATCCTTCACCACATCCAACCACCGACGCTGCCTCATGTTCAGATTCGGCTGGTCCATGAGATACCTCAGACTCTTGTGGTCCGTGTAGATGGTACAACGAACCCCGTAGAGGTAATGTCGCCAAATCTTGAGGGCGAAGACCACGACCCCCAACTCCAAATCGTGCGTCGGGTAGTTCGCCTCGTGGGGCTTGATCTGCCTCGAAGCGTAGGCAATGACATGCCCCCTCTGCATCAGAACTGCGCCCAACCTCGAAATGGACGCATCACAATAAACCACAAAATCCTCTACGCCCTCCGGCAGGGCTAGGATCGGCGCCTCACACAATTTCTGTCTCAGCATCTCAAACGCAGCTTGCTGCTCGGGTCCCCACCGAAAGACCACGGCTTTCTTCGTCAGTCGTGTCAGGGGTACGGATATCTTGGAGAAATCTTGGATAAATCTCCGATAGTAGCCCGCCAATCCTAGGAAACTCCAAATCTCAGATGGAGACTTCGGAACCTCCCATCTCATCACGGCCTCAACCTTGGCCGGATCGACCAGAATCCCGTTCTGGTTGACGAGGTGCCCAAGAAACTGCACCTCGCGCAGCCAGAACTCGCACTTGGAGAACTTGGCATACAAGCTCTCCCTCCTCAGGGTCTCCAACACCTCCCTCAGATGCTCCGCATGCTCCTCCTGGGTTTTGGAATAAACCAGGATGTCATCGATAAAGACTATCACAGACCGATCCAGCATCGGTCTGCAAACGCGGTTCATGAGATCCATGAACGCGGCAGGAGCATTGGTGAGCCCAAACGGCATCACCACAAACTCATAGTGGCCATAACGTGTCCGAAACGCGGTCTTCTACGTATCCTCCTCCCTGACCCTCATCTGATGATAACCCGAACGCAAGTCAATCTTGGAGAACCAAGATGCTCCTTGAAGCTGGTCAAAGAGGTCATCAATCCTCGGGAGTGGGTAACGGTTCTTCACCGTCACCTTATTCAACTCCCGGTAATCTATACACATCCGATGCGACCCATCCTTCTTCTTCACAAATAGAATCGGGGCTCCCAAGGCGAACTGCTCGGACGAATAAATCCCTTGTCCAGCAGCTCCTGCAGCTGTGTAGACAACTCCTGCATCTCGGGAGGGGCCAACCGATACGGTGCCTTGGCTATCGGAGCTGCACCGGGAATAAGATCGATCCTGAACTCTACCTGTCGCTCCGGAGGTATCCCAGGTAGTTCCTCCGGGAAAACATCTGCAAAATCTCGAACCACCGGGACCTCGCTCACGGTCCCCTTACCCGCCTCCCGGGTATCCATCACATACGCGACATATCCCGCGCATCACTGCTGAAGATAACGCCTAGCCCTCACTGCTGAACATACAGTGGGTCCACACTGTGGCCGTTCGCCATGAATCACTAACTCTCCCCCGCTTGGGGTCCTGACTCGCACTAGTTGCTGCGCGCAATCTATCACTGCCCCATTAGGGCTCAACCAATCCATGCCAATAATCACCTTGTTCCCACGCAATGGAATGGGAACCAAGTCTACCAGGTAACGCTCCTCAAACAGTCGTAGAACGCAATCTCGAAACACCATCGATGCTTGCACCGATCGATCGTCAGCAATCTCTACCTCTAACGGGCAATCTAACTCGCCTGAAGTCTCATGAAACCTCTTGCTAAGCGCAAGAGAAACGAACGATCGGGATGCACCCGAGTCGAACAATATCTAAACTGGGATGCCGTTCACATGGAACGATCCTAATACATATATATACACACGGCGCATATATCAATATCATAACAACATAAGACATAAGATAGAAAGAAAGAATCATACCCGTCACCACGTCGGGCGCGGCGCGTGCCTCCTCTGTAGTTAGCTGGAATGCTCGACTCCTCACCACCGGAGCCTCTGCCTTGCCCTGACGGCCATCCGTGATCCGCAGGGTCGCTGGAGCTGGCGCCTTCACTGGCACTGAAACTGTCAACATGGGGCAATTGGCCTTCTTATGGCCCCTCTGGTTGCAGTGGAAACACAACAACTCCGATGTCTGAATAACTGTCGCAGGAGCAGTGCAATCCCTGCTGATGTGCCCAAACTTGCCGCACTTGTAGCAGCCTGACGATCCCATCCTACACGCCCCCTCGTGCGGCCTGCCGCACTTCCTGCAGCGGCTCGGTCCTGACTGGCCTTTCGGCCTCCCATCTGATCCCTTGGGCTTCTTCCCCGAAGCCCCTCCTGCCTGTCCCTCCTCAGATTTCCGTTTCCGGATGTGCTCCAAATCTATCTCCCTCTCCCTTGCCCTGGCGATCATAGAGTCCAAGGTAGGGCAAGCCGAAAAGCTAACATGCTCCCGGATGTCAGCTCGAAGCATATCGTGATAACGAGTCCTCCTCATATCCTCGTCACCAGCATACTGGGGCACCAACAAAGCCCTCTCCCGGAACTTGGCGGTGATCTCCACCACAGTCTCCGTCGTCTGTCTCATATCCAGAAACTCCCTGGCCAGCTGCTGAAGCTCGACAGCTGGCACAAAATCTGCCCTGAACCTGGTCACAAAGTCCGACCAGGTCATAGCCTCGATAGCTGAGGCTCCCAACGAGTCACCCACTGACTCCCACCAATCCCGGGCTCGGTCCTGTAAACACCCCGCTGTGTATCTCACCTTCGACCCCTCGGGGCAGAAGCTAGTCAGCTGTGCAGACTCGATGTCTGCAATCCATCGCCTGGCAGCAATGGGGTCCTTTACCCCATGGAAATCTGGCGCACCACTGCCCCTGAAGTCCTCTAAGGACAGTGTGCGTGACCCCGACTGGCCAGATGCCAAATCGCTCCTGAATGCCTGTAGGCGATCCTCCATCAACTCCATGATCCCTTCCTTGATCGACCCGAAGATAATGGGAGTCGACTCAAGGATGCCCCTGGTGATCTCTGACGCGATGAACTCGCGTAGTCCCTCATCTATCGGCTCGGACCCTGATCCCGAACCTGACCCCTCTCCAGAACCGCCGTCCACCGGCCTCGATCGAAGTACCACCATTCTGCAATACACCACAACAATCATTAGATATACTGGTGCTCCCTGAGGAATCATAGCTACTTACAAGTTCCCTGGTCTTGTCTTGGCCTTCCTTGGTTCGGGTACGGATCCTCTGCTTTCAGTAGTACGGGCCTATACTACCTTCCACATCTATCCGTACCTTCTTCAAGGACTGCCTCGACTCCACCAGATCCCTTACACTAAGGCTAGTTACTACTATACTCATTCCCGGCTCGCCCTAGGGAAACCTCCAGCTCTACTCGATTCAATCCTCAGCTGCTGCAGGCCTCCTTGTAATGCCAATTAGCCATCACCCGAACACCATCACATGCGGCGAGACTCAGATAATCCTTCGAGTACCCGACTCGTCCCTACAACGGTTGGACTCAAACAAGAGCTGCGCAGTAGGATTAAATCCGGTACTCTAAGATTATTCAACTCTGATCACATGTGGTGTGACGTATTCGCCTAATGGCTAATTCCCAATATTCGGAGTCCCACGTAGCACGAAGCAAGCAGCATTCGGACAAGGGAAAACGACTTCAAACAATTCCGCTCTCATAGAGAGGAACTAAACTAGCACACCGTGTTAGCTTATACTACCAGGCAAACCCTAACAGGCTACCCTACCGCTGTCTACACTATACAAGCATGCAATTCACATATAGATGGTACACATAAGGCATCATTCCTAGATCCTTAGCCCTATTCTAGCATGCCGTTCTACAAAAGCTGATAAACATAACATAAACTGGTATGGGTACTTTGGGGAGTACTTACTTGAGCTCGGCCGGTCGCGCACATCACACACACTTTTGTTCTATCTTAAACTCTTTTCTCGTTGTTCGAAATCATTTTCTAAAAAAAAAATCTTTAAATCCCTAGATTTTAGTTCGGACACCCCCGAAGGTGAGTCCGATTCCCTCAAACCAGGGCTCTGATACCAACTTGTAACGACCCAATTTTCATGTCCGAAAATTTCATTTTAAAATATTACTTTAGAAAACATTAATAGATAAAAACATTGTTTGATCACACCATAACTCATTGCAAACCATGTTTTAAAAAGTCAAACCATACATCCCATCAAAATATCAGAGTACAATCCCAGTGAATCTCGTAAATGCGGAAACCAGAGTGTGTGCATGATGTGCCGCTACCGCGCCGGCTCCTTCCCCTTCGGTGAAGAGGTACCTGAAAACAAAACTGTAAACGTAAGCACAAAGCTTAGTGAGTTCCCCCAACGTACCACATACCATACAAACACATAACATACGTACTGCCAGGCCATTCTGGGGTGCCTGACTACCCGGTACGGCCATTCTGGGGTGCCGACCTACCCATACGGCCATTCTAAGGTGCCGTCCTACCCGTGTCAAGCCATTCTAGGGTGCTGACTACCCATGTCAAGCCATTCTGGGGTGCTGACTACCCATGTCAAGCCATTCTGGGGTGCTGACTACCCATCGGTCCTAACACCCGAACTCTACTACTATCGCATATAACGTATCATGATAGCATATAACATATCAGGTAATAGCAAACCTAGATGATATCACAAAGACAATCATCTATCATACGTCTCCTACTGGTGGGCCGGCATTGTGGCCTTAGACCCACTACTACTGGAAGGTAACTCACCTCAAAGTAGCTGCTGAACTGATCGGGAACTAACTGACTGCTGCTGCTCCGGAAATCCTCCGGCTGCAATTCCCACAACATACTTAATCAAACACTGTTAACTGTCCTTTGGTAAAATGACCATTTTACCCCTGGTCTAGCTCTAAGTCAAAGTCAGAGTCAACTTTCAGTTGACCCGACTCGCCGAGTTGGCTCTCCAACTCGTCGAGTCCCTATCAGACGATTGTCCTGAGTCCCTGTTTCTACTCGTCGAGTTAGGCTATGACTCGACGAGTTCATCTTCTAGACTGACGTTCAACATCTTCATCTTACTCGCCGAGTTGTATGAACAACTCGTCGAGTTCGTCTTCATCCGAAGAACACTTATGCTAAGACTCGCCGAGTTGTATGAACAACTCGCCGAGTCTGTTCTTGATCTATGAAGATTGCCTTGGACTCGCCGAGTCAGGGCATTGACTCGCCGAGTCCTATCATGAGTGAGTTCAGCTTCCAACTCACCGAGTCACCCCCTGTGACTCACAGCTCAACTCGATACATCATAAAGGGACCAATTCAGTGACTCGCGACCAGACTCGTCGAGTCACATATACGACTCGCCGAGTCGCAGCCATGCATCCATTAAATACACCGATTTGCTCGACTCCAGTCCATGCCATTCACAGATCTGGGCTTCTAGGACACAAATCACACGTAAAGTTTCCAACTTTACGTGTAGATATTCACCAATATGGATTTTAAGGCTCAAAGTGCACCAAAAGAGGTAGATCTAGGGCTTTCATGCAATATGACCCCATAAAGGCATTAGATCCAAGCTCCAGGGACTAAATCATGCCTAGATCTAAAGGCTAACAACTTATTATAACCCACGAAGCACAAACAAGCTTGGGGAAGAGCCCAAGAAGGACTCCTATGAAGCTAAAAGAGATTACAAGCTTGAAAACAGAGGGGAAACGAGTTATACCTCAAGGAAAAACGTTGAGATGACACAAAGATGCCTGGTCTCCTTCTCCTCTTCTTGATCTACTCTTCTTTCTCCTCAAAATCTTCAAGAACACTCCAAAACACTTCAATCTCTCAAGGAAATAAGGGTATAAACGAGGCTGGGAGTTCTGGGGGTGAATGGGGACGAGTTTGGGGCGGAATGAGGGTTTAAATAGGGTGCAAACCCTTGAAATCTAAGGTTTCATCCAGCAGCGGTGACTCGCCGAGTCCGGGATATGGACTCGCCGAGTCACCAACTTAAACGTGTCCTGAGTCTCGTCCCTACTCGGCGAGTCGGACCTATGACTCGCCGAGTCCAAGGCTAAAATAGGGAAATACTCAAATAAAATTCACATACCGGAAACCAGGTGCTACAATTTTTAGGTAACATAAGGTGAGGTTGGGTTATTTATCTAAATAAATTAAAAAAACAAAGGAAAAATAGTCGTTTTAGATAAGAAAGGGACTAAGCGAGGAACAAAAACAAACAGTCGATGAACTTTTGAGTTAAAAAATAAGTTAGAGACCAAACGCGTAAATTACCCCCAAACCATAAGGACCATTCATGTAATTTAGTTAAAAAAATAATCCTCTCAAACAATGAAAGTACTTTTGCCACTTGTCACACTTTTATTTAATTTGTTAAATATCATTTTGTGGTTATTTTGAATTAATTTTTTTTCACATGTCATTTTATGAGTTTTTCTATTTTATTAAATTCCACTTAATAATTTAATATAATAATTATAATAAATATAGTAATAAATGAATATCAATTTTATTAATGAACTTACCTTTTAATTACAAAATTCTCAAAATTAAATCTTATTAGTTTCTTTTATTTATTTCAATTATTTGTTTATATTTAAAAGATAACAAATATTTCCATTATAATTATTCATTAAAATCTTAAAAAACCACTATATTATTTTTTTGTACGGTAAAACCCTTATATTTTTTAAAATGTATCATTTAAGGCATTGAGCTCGGTAAATCCTAGATAGTCAAAAATGTTAGATATTCGATTCTCAACGTTTCTATTGTTACAATTCATTAGATTAAAAAAAAATATATATGAGGGTTTAAATGCACTAAAAAAATAATATAATGTTTTTTTAATCCTTTCATGAAAATAGAATAGGTTTTTCTAAGCTCAGAAAACCTTAAATAAGAATTTTAGAAAATATAAGGGTTTTAGTGTACTAAAAAAAATAATATAATGGTTTTTTAAGCATTTGGTGAAAATACATTGGATTTTCTAAGGTTTTCACTTTTTCTTATTTTCTTATAAATTTAAAGTTCTCAAATATTTGGACCTTTATATTTATCTATATTTTTTTTAAATTAACTCATGTAGTACATAGGTTTCACAACTAGTTTAGATAAATCAACAAATGAAACTAATGAGACTTTAATTTATTAATTTTGAAATTAGAAAGAAAGTTCATTAATGAAATTGAAAAACATTTATTATTATTTATTATATTAAATACTATGTGGAATTTAATAAAATAAAAGAAAACATAAAATGACATGTGGAAAAAAATGAAAATAATAAGAAAAAGTCATATGACATAATGCATTAGAAGATGACAAATGATAAAACTATTTTTATTTATCAGGGATTATATACATATATATATATATATATATATATATATATATATATATATATATATATATAATCATGTGGAAAAAATAAAAATAATAAGAAAAAGTGACATAGAAGATGACAAATGATAAAACTATATATATATATATATATATATATATATATATATATATATATATATATATATATATATATATATATATATATATATATATATATATATATATATATATATAGGGAAGGGTTATATGGAAAAAACCCTACAAATCATAAAATACATAAAAAAAAATACTTAGAGGTCACAAATATTTTTTTTTTACCCTTTTTATCTAAAAATCACAGGTTTATTTAAAAAATCGCTGAAAAGAAAAATAAGAAACCGATTTTCTTTTTTCTGTTTTTTTTTTCAAAAAACATTTCAGTGAAAATAAAGAAAAAGCTGCGAAAATTCTTAATATAAAGTAAAAAAAAAAAAAGAAAAAAAAAAAAAAAAAAAAAGATTTGTGATCTCTAAGGACGACCCACGAAGGGCAATTTGAGTATATCTTTTACTGTTAGTTAAAGTATATTGTGCTAATTACCAAAAACGTAAAAGTGCAATGCTATAAATGGGTGGATTTTCTATGTAAAATGAATTAATAAGAAAATGAAAATGAAAATGAAAATGAAAGTATGTTGTCATAATCAACAAATAAATGAAAATCTATTGCGATTTCATGATATGATTTTTCACCTCATGGAAAACCTGTTACTTATCAACATCATTTTTTGTGCACTTTATGGATATTGGGATAAATCATGAAACATCATCTTTGATTTCTGAATCAAGGCTTTAGGCACTTGCTACTTGGTTGCCCATTGATCTTTATTTTTACGCGACTACTTCTTCATTCGATGTGACCTAAATAATTAAACATGAATTAGAAGGATTTTAGACTTTAAAAGCTTTTTTTTATTTTGCAACCGTTTATACATACTTGTTGCATTCAAATAGGTATTTGATGCGTTATTTAATTGAACAAAAGTGATTTTGAATATCTTGTTAATGGATGTTGTGTATGATAACTGATAAGTTCAATACTTTAAGAACACTCATCCCCCTAATGACCTTTATTATGTGTATCAATTCATGTGTCTGAATTAAATGAGGCACAATTCCTACCTTGCACCTCATTTTATGTCATGATATTAACTATTATATATGATATTTGTGTAGATGTAACTATGATTCTAATTAAAGGCTTACTTTGAACTATTCAAATATATTTTATAGATCTACCAGTAGCTAAGCTTCCATTAAACTGTTTCGATGGATAATGGATAAATGTAATTTTAGTATAATACTAACAATTAAAAATTATATATTTGTTTTAAACTATTTTATACATATACAAACCTCATCAAATTGAACAAATAAACAAACAATTTTGTTAGTCTGTTTTCAGATGGTCAAAAGTTTTGGTTTAACTCTCTTCTCGATCGGAAACAACTGAGAATACGAAAATCCTTAAGAACACATCTCAGGTTAAGCAAACCAATTCTGAATAAACTTATGACATTACTTCTAGGCCAAGTAAAATTAAGTGATGATGTCAAGATCAACATTAAGTCTTGTGAGTCTAGACATTCACAAGGGATGAGTTGATGGTAAGACCAAGTAAAGTGTTGTGAGCCTAGATACTTGTGGGGTCGATACGGACCTGTTGCATGCATTGTATTTGTATTGTTGTATGGGGTATTTTGGGGAACTCACTAAACTTTGGTTTATAGTTGTGGATTCAAATGTTTTTCATGTACTTATCAGATTGCGAAGGCGGGACTGTACACACGCACATCAATGGTTTTATGATTTGAGATTCCGCATTGTTTTCCTTATAACTCTGATTTTGAATTATGGTTTATGAACAAGTGATTTGACTTTAATGTGACTATATAAAATGGTTGTTTATTCTATTTTAAAAATGAAAATTTTTATTTTGGAATTTGGGAGGTTACAATACTGCTAGCTAATTTTCTGAAGTTTGATTGCTTCAGGTGATGTTTAAAGATTATTGTAGTGTTCCTTCCAATCGTCATAATGTAAATAACGAATCATAACTGTTAGAACAATATACTTTGAAAATCTCTTTCAATTATAGCAATACAATTAAAAAATGGAAATGTAAATTCATATTTTTATAGCATACTATCGCAGAGAATAGCAACGTACTTTACTATGGCTACCAATTCAGGCAATGTACTTTAGCTTTACACAAAAGCAACACCTTCTACCCCCCGCAACGCGGGGGAAGACCTTCTAGTTGTTTATTAAGATACTTGTAACAATATTTAAAGGTTTTTTTTATTCCAGAAAAATCCTATTATTTAAGAGAAATTAATGAAAAGATCCCAAAATAAATTTTTTAATAGAAAAACCCAAAAATAGTGTGTGATGTCTCGATCAATCAAGACTTAGGTTGGAAATTGATTAGGTGGATTACATAGATCTAGGGGTGTGTATGTGATGGTTTGGTTCAGTTATTAGACAAAACCAAACTATAACTGTTATAATCACTAAATGCATTTTGGTAACCACTAGGTGTCGGTTAGTAATGGATTTGTTATTGATTAATATCGATTAGTCATAAAAAATAGAAAGTACATTTTTGTAAAAATAATAAAAAAAAACAAAAAGTAAATTGTTATAAAAATGATAGAAAATACTATTTTGTTAACTTAGTTGTAATCTTTCATCTATTTGTAACAACCACAAAAATTTTATCGAAAACCAATTCGGGTAAATAAAATTATTCAAACACCAACATAGTTTACAAATTGTTTTCAAAACGGTTTCATATCAGAGTTCCCAGAAATCCCAAATCATAAAATGTTAGAATGTGTACATCATGCCTTCGCCTTACCATGGTCACCTAAAGTACATGAAACAATAATCAATAAATATAAGCTCGAAGGCTTAGTCAGTTACCCCAAAATACTAACATATACAGTCCAACAAAATAATAACAAACAATATGCATGATGAGCCTTCAGCATGATTGGATTGCCTCGTAGGGCCTACAGCCCATCTGGACCGCTCCCGAGCCTTCGACATGACTGGACCGCCGCGCAGGGCCTACAGCCTCTACGGGCCTTCGGCATGACTGGACTGCCTCGCAGGGCCTACAGCCTATTCGGTCCGCCCCGAGTATGTTGGCCTACAACACAAAACAGGACCGCCTCAACCCAACCACCAGACAAACAATCATGTGTACATAGATAACATATGCTAGCATATAATATCTCAAACGACCGCCCTAATAAATCAATTAGCATAACAACATCCTATAACTATGATACCAACATAACAAGCCTCTAGGCATACTATCAACCTAACTAGTGCTAGTCAATAAGCATAACATGCAGTAAACCCGGATACAACCCGAAGGGCCGACATTGGTGCCTTAGACCCTATTGATATAGTGAGAATAACTCACCTAGCAAGTAGTGCAGAATTGAACTGAGAGTCTCCAACCCCTATCTCACTGACTACCTCGACTGCCTAAAATAACTAATACTTGATTATTAAATGGAATCTTCAAAATTATCAAAAGGTCCATATTGTCCATTTCTCTAATTTGGGCCCAAGGCACAATATCAACCCACTACCTAAAGTCCATAAACATAAGTCCATCAATGGCCTAATTTTCCCAATTGGGCCTTACCATAGGACCCTGTAACATCCTCCCCTGACACGTATCACAATATTGTCCGCTTTGGGCTCCCAACGCGAAACTCACCAGGGGGTCACCCATCCCTAGATTGCTCTTGCCTAGGCTCGCTTAACTACAGAGTTCTTATGGGATCTGCTGCCCTCACAGCTTTAAAACACATTATAACAAGGAAGGTATCCACACCCCTTATAAGGAGTGTTTAGTTCTCCTTCCAAGCCGATGTGGGATCAGGTGCAACCCACCAACACCCCCATTATAGGGTTCGAGTCCCCGTCGAACACATCGACCCGTGCCCCAACTCTAATACCAACTTGTGACACCTATAAAATTCAAGCTAAATTAAAAAATTTTAATACATTTAAAAGCATTAAGTTATTACAATTTGTTTTCAAATTAATTTAAGCATCAGAGTTCCCTAGAATCAATCATGAAAATATGAGGAGGTGCACGATCATGCCTTCGCCTTCCCGCGATCATCAAAAGTACCTGAAACAAAATCAACAACTATAAGCCCGAAGCTTAGTGAGTTTCTTCAAAATACCAATGCCATATAAATATAACCATATCATATAACAAATACAAAACAACATGCATAATGAGCCTTCAGCCTGACTGGACTGCCTCGCAGGGCCTAGAGCCTATCTGCACCATTCCCGAGCCTTCAGCATGAATGGGCCGCCTCACAGGGCCTACAGCCTATCTAGACTGCTTGCCAGGATTTCGGCATGATTGGACCGCCTCGCAGGGCCTACAGCATATCCGGACCTCCCTGGGTATATTGTCCTACAGCACAAAGCAGGACTGCCTCAACCCAACCCCCAATCAAACAAACATGTGCACATAAATATCATACTCTAGCTCATATCATATAACAGTCAAACCGATCTAACAGATCACTAATCATAGCAACATTCCAATAATCGGGATACAGACCCAACTGGTCACTAACATAGCATAATTCTATATACTAGGATACCGACCTAACCAGGTCGCTAAGCATATCACCATCTACTTACCAGGATGTAAATCAATAACATATCATGTAAATAACCCAGATACAAATCCAAAAAGGGCCAAAATTGGTAGGGATGAGCGTGGAACGGAACCGGTACCGACCTGTACCGTTCCCGATTTCCTGAAAACCGAATTCAATCAAAAGTTAATCCTGAGTACCGAACCAAATTAAAATCAAAGGGACCGGTACCGGTTTTCGATACTAGTATCGGTACCGGTGGTACTAAATCCTGAATTTTATGTATTTGGAGTACCAAGTACCGTCCCATATTTTTAAATTCGGTACGGTTCGGTATCGGTTCCGGTACTGAACCGGTACGGGATCGGGATTTGGGAAAAACTGCTCATCCATAGGCATTGGTGCCTTAGACCTTGTTGATATAGTGAGGATAACTCAACTGGCACTACTGAAGTCCTGCAGATAAAACTCCAGCTGCTGGTTGACAGATTCCCAAACTGTCAACATCAAATAATACCCAATTAATAATTGGGTTCCAAGCCCAAGGTCCAACTCACACACCGAAAGCCCAAAAGTCAAATGATGGTCCAAAGCCCAACATGTAGCCCAAATTTCCAAATTAGGCCCATGTTCTTCACATGGGCCTTACCTTAAGGCCCATCCAATTATTTTGGTCCATTAACTTGTTCTTGGATAACCCATCAATAGTCCAATCACCAAGCCTAATAAGAAGGCCCAACTCAAGGCCCAATTGAAATTAGGTTTCCTCATGAAATGACGATTAGGATTAAGTGTTTTCTTACTTAACCCATTAAGGTCTTAATCCATTAACTCCAATATTGCCTCAGGTTAATTTGCCGATGATTATTAATTATTATTATTTTAGATTTCATAAATAATTCTCGTGCGGTCCCGATCAATCCTAAAATTATGGTTTCAAGGCATTAGGGTTATCCAAACCCTAATTAGGGTTTCCAATCCAAATACTAGCCCATTAGTCAATTGTTTGGGCTTTTAGGTCAATTTAGGCTTCATTGGGCCTATTAGGGTTTCTTTGGGCCCACTAGGGTTTTATTGGGCCCATTAGGGTTTCATTGGGCCCACTTTGTCCAAGCATCCCCAAACGAGTCCAAAACACAACAAAGCACACTACCACCCTACATGGCGGCTGGTGGCGGCAGGAGGTGGCAGCCACCACCTCACGGTGGTGGTTATTGATTTTTCTATTGATTGTTTCGGCTTACAAACGATATTACAATAAACACACACACACACACTCACTCAAAATAACATAATAAATACATACCCACAGCCACCCTTGTGGTGACAGGTCGTGGTAGATGGTGGCAGCCACCATGGCTGGCGGCCATGGTGGTTCCCTTACATTTCCGGCCAACAACAACGAGCATAAAAACGATTTGCAACAGCAACACTATACGAAATATGCCAAACGAACGTAGCCACCCACTTGGTGGCATGAAATGGTCGGAGGACGGCAGCACTAGCAGCGGCGACGACGTACACCCGAAATAGTGGACAGCAGCGGCAGCTACCGGCGGTTGTGGCTTGCCCTTCTTTATTCCCGACTTCCCACCATCAGTATTCATCCTCAGCCACGACATAAGTGGTGACAATGAAAACAGTAACGAACGAATAGAAGAGATAGGGTGGCAGCGGATGCTCACAGTGGCCACCAATCTCGCCGGAAGGGAAACAGTCGCATGGAATGGAGATGGCGGCATATGCTACGAGTCGGAAAGGATGAGGGTAGTCGGCCGAGTCCACAACATACGAAATAAAGCTGACCATCGGAGTTAGCAGTGGCTTCATCTTTAACGGCGGCAGTAGGCGGATGCGAGTTAGTGGTTGCGAGACGGAGCGGAGGTAGGAGGAGAGGGTTGCTGTAGCGGGGAATGGAGGTGGCACCTCCACTGGAACATGCCAACGGAGATAACGACGCCTTGAGTGTGGTCGGTGACCGACTCCAACAACGGTGGTTAACGGTGGGAGCTCCGACTTCAATAGGGAAGGAGGTGGCTGGAACTCATTGGGGGGGGGGGGGGGGGGTGGGGGTGGGGAGTTTGTGTCTAGGGTTAGGGTTAAACGAGGCAATGTAACAGTTAAATACCATCTCCTTCAAAATTTCTCCATAATGACACCTTTATCCCTTCCTTATCCTTCTTCTTTCAATTTCGATCCAGACATTACCCTTTCTACCTGCCTTTTAAAATCCTTACAAAATAAGTCTGATATTTACTCTTTAACCCCTGCTTCCATAATTTCTTTTATATTAAGCACAAATGATACCAAACACCCCCTGGCTTCTAAAATCCTTTGCAAAATAAATCCTACAATTACACTTTAACCCCCGGAGATTCAAATATCATCATTTGGATTATTACTTGATTTTGGAGAATAATAATATAAAATAATAATATTATTACATTTTGGGGTTCCGAATTTATTATTTAATTACTTTATTTTAAATGAGATGTTGATACGTGCCAGAGGGGGATGTACAAATGGTATGAGAGCCTTCGTTTGAGTGAATTGGAGGAAACACTTGTGTTTCTCCAGTCTCAAACTGAGGTCAAGATTTTAAAACGATTTTCTTAAAATGTTTTCAAAATAATAAAGGAGGATGCAAGTGTACGATCAGACGGAGCTCGCGGATAGACCCCAAAATACCTTATGGATTATTTGATTTATGAGATATGATTAGAACAACATGCTAGTACTAGGCTAGGGATCTTCAAAAATTGCATGATAGAATTGCTTGATTATATGATGTTTGATAGCCTAGAGTTTTTCCTTATATGAAATTGAGATCATTACTGTAGTTGCTTAGTGTATGCATCACGGTCGTACATAATTAAGATCTTATAGCCTAAGAATATTTGGTTTGACCTTATTTCCTATTCTTGTGTGATAAAGGGCTTAGGGTAGGATCAGGTATTCGAAAGTCTATTGGGTCCAGCGTTATGTATGGCTAACATACGCGAGTGCTGCAGGGTTGGTGGAAGTTTCATGGGTGGGTTGTGTGAGGTTAGGAGGCCAGTTATGAGATATTTAGTATTCCTCTAGGAGTGAGGATTGAGAACTCGCTATTTTATGTATATTTTTAGGGTGTTGTGATGATACTTGAGACAATTATGGGTAGGTGTGGAAGGTAGTATGGGCCCGTACTACTGAAAGCACAGGACCCATACACATAGCAAGGAAATCACAACCCCTAGGGTTTAGTTGGGAGATAGGTCCCGATTATTATATGGACTATACGAGATCTTTTTGGTGTATTACCAGAATGATGGCGCGAGACGTTTTGAGACCAGATCCGAATCAGGATCGGGAGCTGGAAGCCAGGATAGGCCAGTATTGTCAGAGGATCGTGTCAGGGAGATCATCTGGGAGGAGGTGATTGAGATCTTTCGGGGACATATTTCAGAGATGATTGGTCTATTAAGACCTCCATGGTTGATTATTTCGATGAGCGTCATGCAACCATTATTGAGACGATTGTCGCAGAGTTGTAACGTTGGCAAGGGGAGGAGCCAGTTGGGCTTTCTAGTATCGGGACTTCGATAATGCGAAGCCCTGAATTTCAGTAGGGTTTAGGACCCGGTTATAGCCATGAGTTAGCCATCTAATGTGGAGGGATGTTGCTTCACATGTTCATGTCCTAGTGACTAGAAGGTCAGGCACGCTCTGAACCTGCTGAGGTCCGGGGTGAAGGACTGGTGGGAACTTGTTACTGGGACGTATTCCGATGAGTAGACGGCTACAATTACTTAGGATTAGGGAGATGTTCTGTACTCATTACATTCCAGGGGTTGATCGGGAGAGGCTAGAACATTAGTTACTGGATTTGAGGCTTCCGGGGTTTTGCTCAAGGCCGGAATACGAGTTGCGAGGACCCTGAAAGGGAATGATGATTATGTTTAGTTGGAGTTATGAAGCTGGAACTAGAATGGTTAATTGACGGATTGGAATATCGTTTTCTAGGGCAAGGATTGCGCCCTTTCAGTTCTTTCGAGCTCAATGGAGTGAGCAGGCTTGTGACCCCAGGATCAGGTTGTATTCTAGCTCGGGGTTAGTTAGTCGTCAGGGTTGGCAACATTATTTCAGCGCTGGTGAGCGTGGTTGGGTTGATATGGCATGAGTATCTTGTGAGGTGTACGTGATTACCATCCCTACCCATAGGAGCTAAGACCCGATTCGCCTTGGATCTCTTATATCGGGCGGTAAGGATTGATTGTACGATATATTACATTTTTGGGATTAGAGACTATGTCTTGGGAGTAGTTTGTAGCCCAGTATAGGGAAGAGGTTGCTTCAGCTACTACAGTTCAGCTGTGTACGTTTGAGATGGTGAGCGAGTCAGGGTAAGAGACCATGGATGGTATGATTTCTACAGCCGAGAGCGGGAGATTTGTTGGAGGACTTTAAGGAAGAAGGGTATTATGTGGGAGGTCTGCAAAAAGGGTCCCGCAGGATGGTTATTCAGCATTGTCAGGATTCAATGGTTTTAGTAACCATTATTGATTGACAAATGAAAAGCGCAAAAGGAAGTAGCTCATTGCTGAGGTATTATTTGGATTATTTGTCTTTTGGACTTCAAGATTTGAGTGTGGGATCATTCAGGCATTAGGGATTGTCGGTTTCACTGGGATTCAGGAAGTGTTTGGCTAGTTCTTAGAAGTATGTGATCACTTGTGATTGGCTAGTAATGGAGCACTAGTTGGAAATAGTTGGTTGTCATCGGATCGATCATTGGAAATTAGGGACGATTGGGAATTCTCCAATGTCCATGTATTGTGAAGACTTAGTCGAATCTAAGTGGGGGAGAATTATCTCGAGATTCAGAATCAGGAGCGGTTTTGGAACTCGGATAAGTTTTGCATTCCCGACAGGGAGAAAGGCGGCCAAAGTGGTTGTTTGGTTTGAGTGTTATGTGAGCTGTGAGTTCTATAAAACTCCCCAGCAGGTGAATCACATCTTGTTGGTGCTTGATAGTAGAATTTAGGGAATCAGGTTGGGATTCTAGCCATGAATTGAGTTCGGTTCAGGTGTTCGGTTGAGTGTGCGCTTGACTCTGTGGGTTTTTGGTTCGATAGATTGAGGGTAGGGTATCATGTTGTGGTTATATTAGGGCGAAACTGTTGTAAGACTGCGTGGGTAACCATAGCATTCATGGATTCTTTCAGATGATTTGGTCATGGTGGACCAGTTCTCAAGATTGTGGGTAGACCATAACATGATTGGAATCAGGTAACGGTAGGTCGTTCGGGATCGGGCATGATGTAAGACTACAATATTCTGTTAGCGTTCATGTTTCATATTTGTGTTGATGGTGACAGGTTGCCAGAATATTATGATCAAATGGACTAAAAGGATTGATGGATCTAGGAGTGGAGATACAGCGAGGTCAGTTACTGCTAGTTGAAGTATCCTTTAGGAATCGCATGGAGCGACTGTGGGATCGCTCATTGGTTTAGCAACCGGGCAAGGATCTGGTATTTTGGATGAGTTTTCTGTGAAGAATAAGTGTACTGTAGGGAAATTGGTTTGTGACTCTGTCTTCTAGTAGGAAGCTCAGATTATTAGAGGTGAGTAGCCAGTTGGGAGTTAACTGTAATGTATTCGACAATGATTTAGTGTGGACGGCCTGTCAGGGAGCCAGACCACCTCGAGACTTTGGATTTCGGACTTAGTAAATATAATCATATTGCAAGGAATTCGTTTATCATTAGGTTTCAGGACCGTGTGAAGGATGGGTACGTTTGCCTTGTAAGGGTTGGGTTATTCTTGTAGTTGTGGCCATGTAGTTCAAGTTGGCTGGCCCGTAATGAATGATAAGAAATGATTTCGAGGACGAAATCAAATTTAAGTGGGGGAGAGTTGTAACATCCCATTTAAAATAAAATAATTAAATAATAAATCCGGAACCCCGAAATATAATATTATTATTTTATATTATTATTGTCCAAAATCAAGTAATAATTAGTGGGGTGTTGGTTTCGAGAAGCCAAATGACAATATTTGAATCTATGGGGGTTAAAGTGTAATTTTAGGATTTATTTTGCAAAGGATTTTAGAAGCCAGGGGGTGTTTGGTATCATTTGGGCTTAATATAAAAGAAAATTTGAAAGCAGGGGTTAAAGAGTAAGTATCAGATTTATTTTGTAAGGATTTTAGAACCTAGGGTAGAAAGGGTAATTTCTGGATCGAAATTGAAATTGAAATAAGATGGATAAGGAAGGACTAAAGGTGTCATTATGGGGAAATTTTGAAGGAGA
Source organism: Lactuca saligna (assembly GCF_052625555.1). Lineage (NCBI taxonomy): Eukaryota > Viridiplantae > Streptophyta > Magnoliopsida > Asterales > Asteraceae > Lactuca > Lactuca saligna. The sequence goes on from NC_136418.1 coordinate 186,549,146, forward strand.
CGGTATGTAACTGTTGCATTGCCTCGTTTAACCCTAACCCTAGACACAAACTTCAGCCCCCCCCCCCCACCCCATGAGTTCCAGCCACCTCTTTCCCTATTGAAGTCAGAGCTCCCGCCGTCAACCACCGCTGCTAGAGTTGGAAACCCACCACCACTCAAGGCATCGTTATCTCCATTAGCGTGTTCCAGTGGAGGCGCCACCTCCATTCCCTGCTACAACAACCCTCTCCTCCTACCTCCGCTCTGTCTCACAGCCACTAACTCGCATTCGCCTACTGCCGGCGTTACTCTTGCAACCACCACTAAAGACGAAGCCACCGCTAATGCCGACGGTCAGCTTGATGTCGTATGATGTGGACTCGGCCGATTGCCCATATCTTTTCTGACTCATAGCATATGCCACCATCTCCATTCCTTGCGGTTGTTTCCCTTCCGGCGAGATCGGTGGCCACCGTGAGCATCCGCTGCCACCCTATCTCTTATCATCGTTTGTTTCATCTACTGCTATCACCGCTTCTCTCATGGATAAGGATGAAGACTGAATGTGGGACATCGGGAATAAAGAAGGGCAAGCCACAACGGCTAGTAGCTGCCGATGTTGTCTGCCATTTCGGGTGTATGCCGTTGTCGCCGCTAGTGCTACCGTCCTCCGACCATTTCACGCCACCAGGTAGGTGGCTACGTTTTTTTGGCATATTTCATCGAGTGATGTTGTTGCAAATCATTTTTATGCTCGTTGCTGTTGGCCGGATATGTAAGGGAACCACCATGGCCACCAGCCATGGTGGCTGCCACCATCTACCACCACCTGCCACCACAAGGGTGGCTGTAGGTGTATATTTATTATGTTATTTTGAGTGTGTGTGTGTGTGTGTTTATTGTAATATCTCTTGTAATCGTGCCATAATAATTAACAGAAAAAACCATAACCACCACCGTGAGGTGGTGGCTGCCACCTCCTGCTGCCACAAGCTCCTATGTTGGGTGGCAGTGTGCTTTGTTGTGTTTTGGACTCGTTTGGGGATGATTGGAAAAAGTGGGCCCAATGAATCCCTAATGGGCCCAATGAAACCCTAGTGGGCCTAAAGAAACCATAATAAGCCCAATGAATCCCAAATTCCCAAATTGATCTAAAAGCCCAACCAATTGACTAATGGGCTAGAATTTGGATTGGAAACCCTAATGCCTTAAAACCCTAATTTTGGGATTGATCGGGACCGCACGAGAATTAATTATTAAATCTAAAATAATAATAATTAATAATCATTAACAAATTAACCTAAGGCAATATTGGACTTAACGGATTAAGTCCTTAATGGGTTAAGTAAGAAAGACTTAACCCTAATCGTCATTTCATGATGAAACCCTAATTTCACTTGGGTCTTAAGCTAGGCTTTCCTATTAGGCTCTTGTGATGGACTATTGATGGGATATCCAAGAACAAGTTAATGGACCAAAATAACTGGATGCGCCTTAAGGTAAGGCCCATGTGAAGGATGTGGGCCCAATTTGGAAAATTGGGGTATATGTTGGGCTTTGGCCCATTATTTGACTTTTGGGCTTTTGGTGTGTGAGTTAGACCTTGGGATTGGAACCCAATTATTAATTGGGTATTGTTTGATGTTGATAGTTCGGGAATCTTTCAACCAACATATGGAGTTTTATCTGAGGGACTTCAGCAGTGCTAGGTGAGTTATCCTCACTATATCAACTGGGTCTAAGGCACCAATGATGGCCTTTTTTGGATTTGTATCCGGGTTATTTACATGATATGTTATTGATTTACATCCTGGTAATTATGATGGTGATATGCTTAGCGACCTGGTTAGGTCGTTATCTTGGTATATAGGATGATGCTATGTTAGTGACCGGTTAGGTATAGATCTCGGTTATTGGGTTGTTGCTATGATTAGTGTTCCGTTAGATCGGTTTGACTGTTATATGATATGATCTAGTGTATGATATTTATTTGCACATGTTTGTTTGATTGGGGGTTGGGTTGAGGCGGTCCTGGTTTATGTTGAAGGCCAATATACCTGGGGTGGTCTGGATAGGCTGTAGGCCTTGCGAGGCGGTCAAGTCATGCCTAAGGCCCGACGAGCGGTCCGGATAGGCTGTAGGCCCTACGAGGCGATCCAATCATGCCGAAGGCTTGGGAGCGGTCCAGATAGGCTGTAGGCCCTGCGAGGCAGTCCAGTCAGGTTGAAGGCTCATTATGCATGTTGTTTTATATTTGTTATATGATATGGTTATATTTATATGGTGTTGGTATTTGGAGGAAACTCACTAAGCTTCGGGCTTTCAGTAGGTTATTTTGTTTCAGGTACTTTTGATGATCGCAGGAAGGCGAAGGCGTGATCGTGCACCTCCTCATATTTTCATGATTGATTCTGGGGATACTCTGATGCTTAAATTAATTTGAAAACATATTGTAATAACTTAATGCTTTTAAATGTTTTAAAATTTTTTAAATTGGCTTGAATTTTATGGGTGTTACTGACCCCTTATCAAAACCGACCCAACTTCAATTATTCAAGGCCCAACAAGGCCAAAGTTCATATAGTCTAAAAGTGGCCCAAACTTGAAGCCCAAATGTCAAAATTCCAAAAGAGGACATACGCGGGGCGTACTCCTGCTCTATGTTGACCACCATCGGGGTGGTTGACCTGTATGCTGGGTGTACAAAAATTACGTTGGGCGTACGCGGGGTTTTACCAAAACCCTAACAAGTGCTTAATGTCTTAAGCACTTAAGCCCAAACTCCAGATCCATTAACCAAATGTGCCATAGAACTAAAAAGTCTCGAACTTTATCACTTTGGACGTCCAGAAAGTTCTTAACACATGGTCTTAATCCGTTAAGACCTTCCTACTTCATGCATGAGACAAATCTAGCTATAGGGACATCATTTTTATCACTTAGGACCTCTTCTAAGGTCTGAAAGGATAACCCATTTTGTAACACCCGTGTTTCTAGGCTATGCAGTAACGATGATGTAATAGTCTAGGCCAACCTTTGTAACTTACTTTTGAAATAATAAAGATGTATTATTTGATTATTATGTGTTTATTGCTTAATTATTATGATTTAATGAATTAATGATAAAAATAAGCATCGAAAATAAACGTTAGATAAACCCGATATCTATTAAGAAAGTTGTAGTGGTTGAAACAAGTATTCCGGAGATATAAACATAACCGAAATCCAAGTTATAACGAAGAAGTTATGACTTGTAGAAGTTTCGCAACAGAATCAGCACGACGATGTATGACCTAAAAAGTGAATTTACGTTAAATTGCTTTTTAGCCTTAGCAATCTGAATGAAAGTCGTAGTATTCATTGCGTGCATAATATGAATATCCAAATCTGACCTCGGATGATGAATTTATGAATTTTCTAAGATTTGGCATAGTAGTATGCAACCTGAAACTTGAATTTTAGATCGAGTGATATTTAGCCAAAACAAGCTAAACGAGAATCAAAGATCTTGTTGATAGTAGTTTAACAGTAAAAACACAGACGAAAACGAACATCAGATGAAGAAGTTATGAACTTTAACGGACTTTTCCTATCCCGACCTGTTAAAAATATAACATTAAAAATAAATTCAAAATTAGCCAACGGAGTCTAAATGAAAGTTGTAGAGGACGGTCATACCTACGCGTAATATAAAGAACATCAAAAAACGGAGTTCGTATGTGAAAGTTACGAATTTTTAAATTTAGGGCACAAACTTTGAGGCTGGTCCGAGGGAGTATGCCCAACGTACTCGTGTAAGTGTTCCAAAGTCCATCACCCTCCCTACTTCTTCACATGTGAGCCACGTATCGTATCCTTGATGCGTCTGAGCTGATCCACTTCGTACGCCCAAGATATGAAGTTATGCCCAACGAAGACTTGTGCGAGGCAGTATGCCCCGCGTACTTGAGCTGTACACCCCGCGTATTAAGGTACTTCGGCCTCCTATAAATAGGAACCGAATCCAACCGAATTTTGGTTACATTTTTCAATCCTCTCATCCTCTACTTTCCCTTTTGTTGCAAAAATTACCCTTAAGCCTATTATATCGTCCTAGCATCGTAAGCAAACCCCAGAGAGCTCGAAGATCCCGAGAAAAAGAGTTTTCGAGCCGAAACTCTACCCACGTGAAGCCCGGTGTTTGAGAAAACATCCCGGTTTCATCGAAGAATATTGTTTTAAGAAACGAAGTACTGCCCAATTTTCATTAAAAAAAGTGAGTGTGTAGTTATTTTCATCTTACACATAGATATAAATTATTTTCTATAAAATATGTGCTATGTGTATATTTATTGTTTGTTTATTTGAGATGGATGTTGAATAAATGTTTTATACAGGTTTTAAAATGATTTAAACTGTATATGTAATTTTATCTACAAATATGATGGGTATAACATTGGTATATGAAATAGTTGTTGTGTGTTAAAATGATGAGAGGTCTTGATGTTGTTGTTGTTGTTGTTGTAGTCACCTAGCAAAATATAGATGACGACCACGTACCTTTCTAGACAGTCTAGTGGAATGCTAGCAGGCTCGCAACCGATAAGTGTTGGTGAACTATATGTTCGATGGTGTACTCTGTAACATCTAGATTCCCATGTATCTTATTTTAAGTACTTATCTTGAGATTTAGGGAGGGACTCGGCGAGTAGGCACTCAGACTCGCCGAGCAAGATCACGAATTCTGTCTGGATTAATGACCGGACTCGACGAGTAGATGAGTGGACTCAGCGAGTCCTTGTTGTTAAGTGAAACCCTAAATCTCAAGGCTTGAGCCTTATTTAAAGGCCCTTATGGCCGTCATTTGCGGCCATTACTCCCATGTGAAAACCCTAGAGAGCAAAGAGAGCTTAGAGACCATTTTGGAGGCTAATTCTTCATCCTTTGGTGTGATCTTGCAAGAAGGAGTGGGAAAATCCAAGCTAGATCGATTATGGATCTTGGATATGTGTTTATCACACTGAGATTCACATTTTGATGTACAAGTTACTTCCAATTTCGTGTATTTGATAGATTCCTTGAATCTAGGGTTTTCTTTGTGCCATTTTGAGTTGGATTGTGAAGCATTTGGGCTCCCTTTGGGTATAGATGATAGATCTGGACCTTGAGAGGTCCAAAAGGTCCCAAGATTCCAGCTTTATGGGGTTTCATGTGAGCCTTGAGAGTAGAGCCCCATTTTAAAGGTTATTTCTCCATTTTTGGTCTTCTAAGCATTGCATGAACGTAAAGTTTGAACCTTTACATGACTTTCGAGTGTTAGGAGGTTAGATCTATTGGTTGGTGAAGCAGATCTGACCTCAAAGGATAGTTTCAGTGTTTTCATGGGAGGAACTCACCGAGCCCATAAAGGACTCGATGAGTCGAGTCGGGTTGCCCCGTGATTCACAACCTATGATAACCCGTTGAGTGTAGGGTTGACTCAGCGAGTCGAGTGAGGACCAGGGGCGAAGAGGACATGCATGGAAGCGCCGAGTCGCACGACTGCACTCGACGAGTCTGGTCAAAGTTTGAGCATTGACTTTTGTTGACTTTTAGGATTTGGTCAACAATTGGGATTGAAGACCATTTGAAGGGTAAAATGGTCTTTTAGCCTTCTTAGAGGACATGGAAGAGACTAGTCTAGCCTGGAGAGCCGTTATTGATTTGAGATAATTGTTTATGTGTTTAGGCGGAGGCTAGATCAGTGTATTCGTGTGCGAGATTATCCGAGACAGCCGAGGTGAGTCTTCTCACTATACTGTACCTGGAAGGGTACCTATGTGTGACCGGAAGGTCTTATATGTGCTATATGCTGATATGTGAAATGTATGTGTTATGTATGCTATGTATGATAAGGATCGGAAGGTCAAGATGATATGGACCGGAAGGTCAAGAGGACATGGACCGGAAGGTCAGGAGGTTACGAACCGGAAGGTCGATACGGGTAGAACCGAAAGGCCTACCGGGATATGGGACGGAAGTCTCCTGAGACACTTGGACCGGAAGGTCCCACAGAGTTATGGCCTGGAAAGACGTATATGTTGTATGTGGTATTTTGGGAAACTCACTAAGCATTTATGCTTACAGTTGTTGTGTTGGGTGTTTCAGGTACTAGCGAGGACCGTGGGAAGGCACCGACATGATCCGTACACACTGAGGGGATTTATGTAGTTGAGATCTTTTGAGATTCTGGGATTTTTTGTTATGATGACATTAGATACAGTTGTTGGATATTGTTTTTGGTGATTGAAAATATGATTTAAAAATGAAAAATTGTTTTAAACATTTATGTCATTACAAGTTGGTATTAGAGCCTTGGTTTGAGGGATTCGGGTGCATCTTCAGGTGTATCTGAACTCAAGCTGAGTATTTGAGAAAGTTTTTCATAAACTAAACAATTTTTCCAAGAGAGTAAAAGAATTTGAGAAAGGCAGAATGAAGCAATGTGTACGATCAGCCAGCGCTTGAATGGTGATTTCCCAAAATACCCTTATATTATGTGTTATGAGATATGTTATGATATGATATGCATGCTAGAGTAGGCTAGGTATTCATATTAGGACTAAAGTGGCCTGATTTGTGATGCCTTAGCCTAGGAAGATTTCTGTTGCTATTAGACGCTTGAGAGTGAGTGGGTAGCAGTAAGGAGCTTATGAGAGGTCTACCGAAGGGTAGCCTATGCTAGCGAGATGTAGAGTACTTGTGATCTGGGATCCAAGGAGGAGGACTTGGGGTAAATACTGATGCGGTGTGGACGGTAGTATAAGGGCCCGTACTACCGAAGACACCGTATCAGTGCGCAGTCCAAGTAAGAATCCTTAGGGTACTAGGGAAGAAGTAGGGTTGTGTTATTGAGTGTGAGTATGCTCGAGTGGATCTCTGATATTTTATATTGTATTTTATAGACACATCATGGTTAGGACACGCCACACACCCAAGAGCAGTGGTGTTTGTGATGAGGAGATCTGCAGGTTGATTCATAAGGAGGTGGCTGCTGCCATCCGAGCTGAGATTCCGGAGATGTTTGGGTCTATCAAGACCACATTGATTGGGACTTTTGATCAGTGGTACACGGCAGTGACTGAGGCTGCGGCTGCTGCTGCTACTGCAGCTGTGGCTGCTACCAGGCCTTAGGGAGGTGATTCGTTGTTGTTTCGGGAGTTCAGCAACATGAAGCCACCAGATTTTGATGGGACTCAGGACCCGATCGCTACGATGAGATGGATTTCTGATATCGAGGGATGCTTCTACACGTGTTCATGTCCGGAGCATCTGAGGGTACGGTTCGCGTTGAACCAACTTCGCTTGGGAGCGAAGGACTGGTGGAAGTTCGTGACGACGAGCTTCACTCCTGCAGAGATTTAAGAGGTGACCTGGGAGAGGTTCACCACCATGTTCAGAGACGAGTATGTTCCCCCAGTGGAGAGGGAACGATTAGCTCAAGTTTCTCTACCCTCAAGCAGGGTACTGATTCTGTTACTGTGGTTACTAGGAAATTTCATGAGAGGGCGATGTTCTGCCCTGAACAAGTGTCTACTGAGCAGGAACACATGAGCCGGTATTTGAGCATTATGATATGAGGAGGGATATTCGGGAGTTTGTATCGAACCTGACTTATCGGACATTTGCCGAGCTCCAGGAAAATGCCTGGAATAGGGAGATCAAGTTGGAGACTCAGGCCAGGGAGGAGGCCGAGTCTCGGGGGATGGATCGGTGACCCGCACAGCCTCAGCTGGCAGCCAAGTGGGCAAAGCCCGCCAATTCGAGAGCTGGAGGCCAGAAGGGCTGCACTTGCGGAAAGTGAGGTAAGGGACATGAGGGGGTTGGTCGATCAGGTGCTTGCTACAAATGTGGAAAGGAGGGGCATATAGATAAGGATTGCCCCAACGGATTCATGGTTTGTTTTCATTGCGACCAGACGGGCCACCAGAAGGCTAAGTGTCCACAGTTGCGGGGGACATCACAGGGGGCACAACAGGGATATGCCCCTGCTGCCATGCGAGTTATTGAGGTTCGGTCGGTGAAGGCTGAGGTACCGAAGGTACGCGGGAGAGCCTTCCAGTTGACAGCGGAGGAGGTCCGCGCACCACCCGATGTCGTGGCTGGTATGTATTCTTTCATTTATTTATGTTGAGTTTGAGGTGTTGTGCTTATATTATGATATGCGTATGTACTTTTCCTATGAATTATATACCTGCTCTGGTGTTATTTTACTCGGGTGCGAGTTGGTCATTTGTTTTCTTAGCATTTAGTCAGCACATCAGTATCCAACGAGAGGCGTTGAGTCGACCTCTGTGAGTTTCTATAGATGATGAGTGAGCGGCGTATGCTACGGATTTGATTCGAGGATTTGTACTTGAGATCTTCGGTGTGGATTTCCCGATAGATCTGGTCCCGATAGCAAAGGGGGACGAGTGTGTCATAGTGGGCATGGATTGATTGAGCCGATTTGGGGCTGTTATAGACTGCAAGCGTCAGTTGATGACGATACGAGACCCTAGTGGGGGAGTACTTACGGTATACGGAGAGGGTACCCGATGTGGGTCAACGTTTTGTTCAGCTGCCAGAGCGAGGCAGAGTTTACAGTAGGGCTGCAGCGGGTTTGTAGCCTATGTCATGGACACGCGAATGGTCGCTGGGAGGCCAAGTTCGGTTGATGAGGTTCTGATAGTGCGCGAGTTTCCGGATGTTTTTCCTGAGGATTGTCGGGTGTGCCTCCCGAGAGGCAGGTAGAGTTCCGTATCGATTTGGTTCCAGGGGCAGCGCCTATCGCCAAGGCGCCTTATTGCCTTGCGCTGCTAGAGATGCAGGAGTTATCCTCCCAGCTTCAGGAGCTGCTGGGGAAGGGGTTTATTAGACCGAGTAGCTCACCATGGGGAGCGCTGATTATTTTTGTCAAGAAAAAGGATGGTTCACACCGGATGTGTATTGATTACCGGGAGTTGAACAAGTTGACGGTCAAGAACCGTTATCCTTTTTATTTGTTCGATCAATTGCAGGGAGCGTCTTGGTTCTCCAAGATTGATTTGAGGTCGGGATATCATCAGATGAGAGTACGGGATGAGGATATCCAGATGACGGCTTTCAGAACTCATTATGGGCATTACGAGTTCATAGTGATGCCTTTTGGGCTCACCAATGCACCGGAAGCGTTCATGGATCTCATGAATAGGGTGTGCAGGCCGATTCTGGATTGGTCGGTGATTGTGTTCATTGATGATATTCTGGTGTATTCGAGATCTAGAGAGCAGCAGGAGGAGCATCTGAGAGAGATTCTCGGGGTATTGAGGTCGGAGAGGCTTTATGCCAAATTCTCCAAGTGTAATTATTGGTTACGAGAGGTCTAGTTCTTGGGACACCTCGTTAATCAGAATGAGATTTTGGTCGATTCGGCCAAGATTGAGGTGGTTATGAGGTGGGAGGTGCTGAGATCACCCACCGAGATCAGGAGTTTTCTAGGATTGGCTGGCTATTATTGGAGATTTATCAGGGATTTCTTCAAGATCGTCGTGCCACTCACCAGGTTGACCCGGAAGGGTGTTGCTTTTTCATGGGGTCCGGAGCAGCAGACCTCGTTTGAGACACTTCGCCATAGATTATGCGAAGCCCCGGTGCTAGCCCTCCCGGAAAGGATGGAGGATTTTTTGGTGTATTGTGACGCATCAATATCGGGGTTGGGTGCAGTACCTATGCAGAGGGCGCATGTGATAGTATATGCATTGAGGAAGCTAAAGCCTCATGTGTCACACCCCCAAACCTGAACGGCGGAAACGTTCGGGGGCGGATGACTTCATGTGGTAACGTAACAAATGAATACATAGTAAAGAAAGCAATACAACCATCATATATATATATAATTGAAAGTTTACATTTGTCAAAAGTTACATGTTCAAAACTCAATTACAATATGATGTCAAAATACGAGATTAAACTGGCGCCGCAGCATCCCTTCATCAAAAGCGAAATGCATACCTGAAATTACTGATTTCCTGGGACATACAAGTAATTTTGAAAGAGTAGATCAGCATTTAAGCTGGTGAATTTCATAAGTATTTAAATGACAATGTTTAAATGAAATGAAATGTTTTATCTTTGTTTGTATGTGTTTAGAAAATCCTATATTTTCTACTAGCATAAAAGTAGCCTTCATTCAAGACCAATGTTTGTTTCCAAAATGTATGTAAAGGTAAAATAATAAATGAGTTTGAAAACCTTGTAAATCAATGCGTTTTTAATACCCCTTGTGAGTTTTATAACCATACTATTGACTCGAAATGCCTATACACAACGTTCTTCAGGCGTTGGAATGTTATGAGGTTTGTCACCCCAAACGATGGACTGCAGCTAACAGTCAAGGCGCGGGTTGTCAAGCCCGTATAGATCTATACACAAACACCATGCTCCCCCTCCAAGGGATTCTGGTATATAATACAGGACTTGAAATGTGTACTCGAACGTACATGAAGTTAGTGTCTCACAAATCCGTGGTATAAAAACAGATCTACTTGTTAAAATGTTACGTTTGTTCTTGTATACAAAAGTAAACTTCTTGAAAATATATGTTTCTAGTACCTAAGAGTTAGAAATCTGTTCGTAAAACTATACCTATTATAGTTTTAAAAAGTGTGCTTTGTTTGTTTAGAAATACTTAGGAAAAGAATAATTTGTTTATGAAAGCATAAATTTTTGGTGTAGAGTCTAAGATAGAACAGAATAATTTAAGAATAGTTTAGTTTTATACATGTATTACAACAACTTTATATTTTAAAAGATCGAATGCTATTGTAACATATGTTATATATTTATATATAAAAGTTCCTTTAAAAGTTTATAAATCGAATGTGATTTGAATATTTAACATTATATAAAAGAGTTTCTTTATGTAACACACGATAATACTCGTGTGTTTTACTTGTAATCCCCCCCTTGAAAGCATATAAAAGTATTTAGAATAATTAAAACGGTTGATTAAGGGGTATGAAACTCACTTGAAAGTTTTGGAGATAGCGAGATGGAAAACCGGGCAGAGTTTCATCTCGGGAAACGGATTTTCCTCGGGATTCTCGGGAATCTCGGGAGTAAAATCGACCTTCGGGACTTGAGCCAAGAAGACCAGAGCTTCGGGTTTGAACGGACACGGAAAACGAGGCAAAGTAGAGAGAGAGAAGAGAAATGAGCCCTTTCCTTGCAAACCCTCGTATGCTATTTATAGGGAGGCTGGTCTGCCTCGGTACGCGGGGCGTACGCTCGTACGCAGCGCGTACGCGTACGTCATGCGTGACCGAGACCTCGACTACCTCGGCTTCGGATGGGACGGGTCGCTGGGTACGCGGGTCGGATGGGACGGCGAGTCGGATGGTGCGACGTGGACGATCAGAGGCCGCTTCTCTCGGTTACGCGGGGCGTACAGGAGTACGCGGCGCGTACCTCGGATGAGGGCGCTGACTCCTCTTCGGATAATATCCGAATTTTGATTAAAATAAATAATTAATTTATTTAATAACTTCAAAAATTCATATCTTCTTCATACGAACTCCGTTTTCGATGGTCTTTATAACCTCGCGTAGGTGAGACTACGTTCTACAACTTTCGTTTAGACTCCGTCGGCAAATTCCAAAATTATTTTTATTATTGTTTTTATTATTTAATAACAATCCATCGTGTTTAAGGGAATTTCTTTGAAAGTTCATAACTTCGCTATATGAAGTCGGATTTGGGCGATCTTTTTACGTACGATCATGGTTCAAAGACATTAAATCATAGAAAGAAATTAAGTAGAACTTATTTATACATTTTATTACGCATAAGTGGTTACAATACTTGACCCATTTTGGTCGTTACAAAGAGTTGAAGTATCGGGTTGTCACATCATCCCCCCGTTAGAGAGAATTTCATCCCGAAATTTAAAGTAGTAAAGATACTAGTGAACATGAAAGAGATGAGGGTACTTTTGTTTCATCTGATCTTCGCGTTCCCACGTGAATTCAGGTCCCCGCTTGGCGTTCCAGCGAACCTTCACGATGGGTATGCGACTTTGTTTTGTTTGTTTGACCTCTCGGTCCATGATTTCTACTGGTTCTTCCACAAAGTTGAGGCTCTCGTTGATCTCGATTTCGTCGAGTGGGATAAAAAAGAGTTTCGTCGGACAGACACTTTTTCAAGTTTGAGACGTGGAAGGTTGGATGGATGTTACTAAGTTCGCGCGGTAGGTTAAGCTTGTAAGCCACAGGGCCGATTCTGGCAAGAATCTCGAAAGGCCTTGTGTATCTTGGATTTAGTTTCCCATGCTTTCCAAATCGTATTAAACCCTTCCACGGTGAGACCTTTAATAAGACGTGGTATCCTACCTGGAATTCCAAAGGTTTCCTCCTTTGGTCAGCGTAGCTTTTCTGTCGGTCTCTTGAGGCTTTCAATCGTTCACGAATCTGAACGATCTTCTCTGTTGTTTCACGTATGATCTCCGGACCGGTGAGAGTGCTTTCAGGAACTCTTCTTCCAGCTAACTGGGTATCGCCCACTTCAGTCCAGCACAGAGGGGATCTGCACTTTCGACCATAGAGGGCTTCAAACGGAGCAACCTTTATGCTTGTATGATAACTATTGTTGTATGAAAATTCGACAAGGGGTAAATGAATATCCCATGCCTTTCCAAAATCAATCACGCAGGCTCTCAGCATGTCTTCTAAAGTTTGTATCGTTCTCTCACTTTGTCCGTCTGTCTGTGGGTGGTAGGCTGTACTCATGTCCAGCCTAGTTCCCAGGGAACTTTGTAGTGACTGCCAGAACCTTGAAGTGAATCTACTATCTCGATTGGAGATAATGGATATCGGAACACCATGCAGTCGCACTACTTCCCTTAAGTAAGTTCTTGTAAGCTTCTCCATTTTGTCAGTCTCCTTGATGGGTAGGAAATGCGCGGATTTGGTCAGTCTGTCGACAATGACCCATATGGTATCGAGTCCACTTGTCGTCTTGGGTAATTTGGTTATGAAGTCCATAGTAATCCGCTCCCATTTCCATTCCGGTATCTCTGGCTGTTGTAGTAGTCCTGACGGTTTCTGATACTCGACCTTAACCTTAGCGCAAGTAAGACATTTACTCACGAAGGTAGCAATTTCTGCTTTCATGTTAGGCCACCAGTACAGTTTCTTAAGATCCAGATACATTTTATCTGAACCCGGGTGAACGGAATATCTTGAGTTGTGAGCTTCAGTCATGACTATGTTTCTGAAACCACCATGTTTTGGGGTCCAGATTCGGTCCATGAGATAGTAGGCTCCGCCACCCTTGACTTCTAAATTCTTCTCCATTCCTCGCAGGGATTCACCCGCCACATTTTCGGGTTGCAAAGCTTCCATTTGTGCTTCCTTAATTTGTGTGGATAAGTGGGAATGGATAGTCATGGTCAGAGATTTAACCCTCCAACCAGTGTATTCCTTTCGACCGAGGGCGTCGGCTACTACGTTGGCCTTTCCAGGATGATATCGAATCTCACATTCGTAGTCATTCAGTAACTCGACCCATCATCGTTGTCGCATGTTGAGTTCCTTCTGATCGAAAATGTGTTGAAGGCTCTTGTGATCGGTGAAGATGGTACTCTTTGTTCCGTATAAGTAGTGCCTCCAGATCTTCAGAGCAAATACCACAGCTCCTAATTCGAGATCGTGTGTCGTATAGTTCACTTCGTGTGTCTTAAGCTGTCGGGAGGCATAAGCGATAACCTTCCCCCTCTGCATAAGAACACAACCTAGTCCTTGATTTGAAGCATCGCAATACACAACGAAGTCTTCTATCCCTTCGGGGAGGGATAGTATCGGTGCGGTGCACAAGGCCTGCTTTAGTGTCTGGAATGCCTTCTCTTGTTTCGCTTCCCAGTCAAAGGCCACACCTTTCTGGGTTAATGAAGTAAAAGGTTTCGCAATGCTCGAAAAGTTCTTTATGAATCTGCGATTGTGGCCAGCTAGACCTAGAAATTGACGAATTTCAGTAGGTGTCTTTGGTGCCGACCAGTTCTCAATAGCCTTAATTTTGGAGGGGTCAACGTGTATTCCCTTTTCGCTAACACCGTGACCTAAAAATTCGACTCTTCGAATCCAAAATTCGCATTTAGAGAACTTCGCATAGAGTTTCTCCTTTCGCAGTGTTTCTAGGACTTTTCGTAGGTGTTGACTATGCTCTTCCTCACTTCGAGAGTAGATAAGTATATCATCGATAAAAACGATGACGAACTGATCCAAGTAAGGGCGGCATACCCTATTCATTAGGTCCATAAATACTGCTAGTGCATTGGTTAATCCGAACGGCATCACCACGAATTCATAGTGTCCATAACGAGTTCGGAAAGCTGTCTTTGGAATGTCCCCCTCTAGAACTCGTAATTGGTGATATCCCGATCGCAGGTCTATTTTTGAGAAGTAGTTCGCCCCTTGAAGTTGATCGAATAGGTCGTCGATACGGGGTAGAGGATAGCGGTTTTTGACAGTAAGTTTGTTCAGCTCTCTGTAGTCGATGCACATACGGAACGATCCGTCTTTCTTCTTTACAAACAAGACCGGTGCTCCCCAAGGTGAAAAACTTGGTCTTATGAATCCTTTGCGAAAGAGTTCATTAAGTTGACTGGAAAGTTCCTGCATCTCTGCTGGTGCAAGACGATAAGGTGACTTCGCTACTGGGGTAGCTCCTGGAATTAAGTCGATTCTGAACTCGACTTGGCGTTGCGGTGGTAATCCTGGTAGTTCTTCTGGAAAGATATCGGGAAAGTCGCGTACTACCGAGATGCTCTTGATGTCCTTCAGTTCTTGACTTGTATCGACGATGTGCGCTAGGAATGCCCGGCAATCCTTCCGTAAGCACTTCGAGCTTGGATGCACGAAATGATGCGAAGTTTTGTACTAGATTTGTCGCCGTAGATAACTAATGTTTCGGTTTTCGGGAGGTTAAGACGGACTGCTTTCTCAAAGCACATGATGTCAGCGTGAAGGAGACTCAACCAATCCATGCCGACTATGACGTCGAAACTTTTAATTTGTACCGGCATGAGATTGATTGGGAAAGAATGGCCGTCCAATGTTAACATACAGCCCATGTATATGCAATTTGTGCTTTCGGTTTTTCCATTGGCCATCTCTACAGTGAATGATTCTTTTAACTTGCTAGGTTTAGGTTTAAGTAAATGGATAAAGTTTTGACTCACGAAGCTTCTCTCCGCTCCACTATCGAATAATATGCATGCGTATGAATTATCGAGAAGAAACGTACCAGCAACTATAGTTGGGTCAGCTACAGCTTCGTCGTGTCCTATTGCCAAAACTCGTCCTACACCTCCGGTGCCTGCTGCCTTAGGACAGTTTCTCTTGTAGTGGCCCACCTCGCCACAACGGTAGCAAGCCTGCCCTACACCCGCACCGGGAATTTGAGTGATCGGCTTTGCGGGTTCTTTGTAGAAAGGAGCCGTGTGTCCTTTCCTGTTGCAGTTGGCGCACTGCATATCTCGGCAAGGTCCATGGTGGTGGAAATTGCACTTGGTGCATTTTGGGAGGTTGCCTACATAAGGCTCTGTTGGGTAGGTATTTGTAGGGACTGTAGCAGGTACAATAGCAGCATTTACTGACACGAGTTGTTTCTTTGCGGATTCTTGGGAAGATCCACCCTTTCCTTTGATCCACGCTCTCTTCCTGCCATTGTTGTTGTTGTTATTGTAGTTGTTGTTTCCTTTCTGTGGTGCTGGTGCAGAAGTGGTTGAGTTCTGATGACCTCCGTAGTCGATCAGAGATTGTGCCAGTTCCTTAGCACTTTCAAAGGTGTCAGGTTTGGAAGCTAACACGCTTGACCGCATCTGGGGCGTCAGTCCCCAGATGTACCTTTCTATCTTCTTGCTCTTGGGAGCAATCATGTCTGGACAAAGGATTGCCAGTTCGCAGAATCTGTTGGTATAAGTAGCGATGTCGGTACCCACCATTCCGAGAGTCCATAGTTCGTGTTCAAGCTTTTGAATTTCTCCCCGCGGGCAGTATTCTCTCATCATCATTGCCTTCAAGCTCCCCCAGCTTATGGAGTTTGCCACGATTAGGGTAAGTACTTTAACGTGACCATTCCACCAAGTTAAAGCTTTATCAAGAAGGGTGAAGGTTGCAAATTTGACCTTGCTGTGCTCGGGACATGAGCAGATTTCAAAGACTGCCTCCGTCCTTTCAATCCACTGCCTCAGGGCCATCACACCACCAGTACCATAAAACATCCGGGGCTTGGCATTGGTGAAGTCCTTATAGGTGCATTCTCGAGGTGGTCCATGACTCTCGCCATGGTTGGACGTGTGTGCGCTAGATCCCGAGACATTAGCACTTGAGTTATTGATCTGTGACATGGCAGCTGCCACTGCTGCGGTGACTGCTGCTTGAAACATTACAGCACCAAATTGGGGTGGTGGAGGTGGTGGTATAGGTATTTCCTCACTGTTGTTTCGCCTTGGATTCCTACGCGGAGGCATCCTTCAACTATAGATGGAAAGAAAACAAGGATAAGAATTTCATGAAATGGAAAATGTATGTGTCTCATGAATTAAATCGCTATAATTCAACAACAAATGATAGTATGAGTCTTAAAATAGAAGAATGAAAGTTATTTGTAAGACTGAAGGTATGAAACAAGTATTTGGGTTCCCAAGGACCATTCAAGGTTCGAACGAAATACTCAGCATAGTAGTAATAGTGCCACTTATATTAATATAAAAGTTGTTACAACGATCAAGAAAATTTGTCCCCTATAAGGATCTCCGTTTACCAAGTTCAAGAAATTTAAAGACTTTTAGCCGAGGTCCTAAGCTATAACAAAATTTGAGTTCTTGACAAGCACTACTTGCGTCGAAAGTTGCGTTTGGAGCTTGACTCCGTATCTGATTGCTTCGACTCCATTAGACGCCTATCTAAAGCGGCTTGTTGTTCCCTTAGTTCGGCGAGGGCTGCAATAATTTGCGCTTGAAACGCTTCGGTTTGGAACTGAGCGTTGTCTTGCCTCTTGTCCAACCTACGGATGTCAGAAGTGTGAACCTGCACTTCTACGTTGATATCCCGGAGTCGACTAGCTTGTACTCCAGACTGATAGGACTGATTGGCTAACTTACCCACCATTACCGGGAGTGCTCGATCAGCCGAACTTCCGCCACGGACATCATAGAAGTCCCGGCACATGCTGTAGGGAGGGCGTAGGTTTTGCTGTTGGCTCCAATGGTGGAGGTGACTTCCCCAGACGGGAGTCGGTCCTTGAAAGTTCCTTACGAATACGGGAGGTTGAATGGGTGGTGGATCGATAACATCCAGCTCTGAGTCGGTACCGGAGTCATCACCCACGTCTATGGGTTCCTCGTCCCCTTCGGAATCATCTTCGATCCATCCTCCGTTGCCTTGGTTGGGAAAGTAGGGGTCGCCAGGGTGGTGAAATCCAGCCATTTGACTATACGAGAATTAGGGTTATAAGAATTGAATAAAGTCGGAACATGTAAAACGTGTAAGTTAAACTAGTTTAGATAGCAAATACTCCTATAGTATTTAAATTCTTGTGTTTGATTTTTGTAATGGCTTGGTAAGGTTTGACATTGTTGCCCACTACGATCATTCCTTGATTTGTGCGTGTCAACTTGCCTAAATACTTGTAAAATTGTATAACATGAAAATAGTTTGTGGTATGCATGTAATTGTACTTAAATGAACTATTAATTTAAGTTGAACGAAATGTTGCTTAAGTGTAAAAAAAGAAATTTGTTTTTTCAGAGAGTATTAGTCCCTTAAGCATTTATAGTTTGTATATCTTATGTGGTTCGATATACTTAGTTCACTATAAACATTGCTCTGATACCAATCTGTCACACCCCCAAACCTGAACGGCGGAAACGTTCGGGGGCGGATGACTTTATGTGGTAACGTAACAAATGAATACATAGTAAAGAAAACAATACAACCATCATATATATATAATTGAAAGTTTACATTTGTCAAAAGTTACATGTTCAAAACTCAATTACAATATGATGTCAAAATACGAGATTAAACTGGCGCCGCAGCATCCCTTCATCAAAAGCGAAATGCATACCTGAAATTACTGATTTCCTGGGACAGACAAGTAATTTTGAAAGAGTAGATCAGCATTTAAGCTGGTGAATTTCATAAGTATTTAAATGACAATGTTTAAATGAAATGAAATGTTTTATCTTTGTTTGTATGTGTTTAGAAAATCCTATATTTTCTACTAGCATAAAAGTAGCCTTCATTCAAGACCAATGTTTGTTTCCAAAATGTATGTAAAGGTAAAATAATAAATGAGTTTGAAAACCTTGTAAATCAATGCGTTTTTAATACCCCTTGTGAGTTTTATAACCATACTATTGACTCGAAATGCCTATACACAACGTTCTTCAGGCGTTGGAATGTTATGAGGTTTGTCACCCCAAACGATGGACTGCAGCTAACAGTCAGGGCGCGGGTTGTCAAGCCCATATAGATCTATACACAAACACCATGCTCCCCCTCCAAGGGATTCTGGTATATAATACAGGACTTGAAATGTGTACTCGAACGTACATGAAGTTAGTGTCTCACAAATCCGTGGTATAAAAACAGATCTACTTGTTAAAATGTTACGTTTGTTCTTGTATACAAAAGTAAACTTCTTGAAAATATATGTTTCTAGTACCTAAGAGTTAGAAATCTGTTCGTAAAACTATACCTATTATAGTTTTAAAAAGTGTGCTTTGTTTGTTTAGAAATACTTAGGAAAAGAATAATTTGTTTATGAAAGCATAAATTTTTGGTGTAGAGTCTAAGATAGAACAGAATAATTTAAGAATAGTTTAGTTTTATACATGCATTACAACAACTTTATATTTTAAAATATCGAATGCTATTGTAACATATGTTATATATTTATATATAAAAGTTCCTTTAAAAGTTTATAAATCGAATGTGATTTGAATATTTAACATTATATAAAAGAGTTTCTTTATGTAACACACGATAATACTCGTGTGTTTTACTTGTAATCCCCCCCTCGAAAGCATATAAAAGTATTTAGAATAATTAAAACGGTTGATTAAGGGGTATGAAACTCACTTGAAAGTTTTTGAGATAGCGAGATGGAAAACCGGGCAGAGTTTCGTCTCGGGAAACGGATTTTCCTCGGGATTCTTGGGAATCTCGGGAGTAAAATCGACCTTCGGGACTTGAGCCAAGAAGACCAGAGCTTCGGGTTTGAACGGACACGAAAAACGAGGCAAAGTAGAGAGAGAGAGAGAAGAGAAATGAGCCCTTTCCTTGCAAACCCGCGTATGCTATTTATAGGGAGGTTGGTCTGCCTCGGTACGCGGGGCGTACGCTCGTACGCAGCGCGTACGCGTACGTCATGCGTGACCGAGGCCTCGACTGCCTCGGCTTCGGATGGGACGGATCGCTGGGTACGCGGGTCGGATGGGACGGGTCACTGGGTACGCGGGTCGGATGGGACGGCGAGTCGGATGGTGCGACGTGGACGATCAGAGGCCGCTTCTCTCGGTTACGCGGGGCGTACAGGAGTACACGGCGCGTACCTCGGATAAGGGTGCTGACTCCTCTTCGTATAATATCCGAATTTTGATTAAAATAAATAATTAATTTATTTAATAACTTCAAAAATTCATATCTTCTTCATACGAACTCCGTTTTCGATGGTCTTTATATCCTCGCGTAGGTGAGACTATGCTCTACAACTTTCGTTTAGACTCCGTCGGCAAATTCCAAAATTATTTTTATTATTGTTTTTATTATTTAATAACAATTCATCGTGTTTAAGGGAATTTCTTTGAAAGTTCATAACTTTGCTATATGAAGTCGGATTTGGGCGATCTTTTTACGTACGATCATGGTTCAAAGACATTAAATCATAGAAAGAAATTAAGTAGAACTTATTTATACATTTTATTACGCATAAGTGGTTACAATACTTGACCCATTTTGGTCGTTACAAAGAGTTGAAGTATCGGGTTGTCACAGACGAGGTATCCCACCCAGAATCTGGAGTTGGGGGCAGTGGTGTTCGCCCTCAAGATCTGGCGTCACTATTTGTATGGGGTTCGGTGTACCATCTACACAGACCACAAGAGTTTGAAGTATTTGATGGATCAGCCCAATCTGAATATGCTCCAGAGGAGATGGTTGGACGTGGTAAAGGATTACGATTGTGAGATCCTGTACCACCCTGGCAAGGATAATGTTGTAGCTGATGCCCTGAGCCGTCGAGCGGAGAGCGCCCCGATTCGAGACATATGTATGTGGTTGACAGTGATGACTCCGGTGTTGGACACCATTCGGAAGGCCCAAGCTGGAGTCGTAAGATCGGAGAACCGTAAGAGAGAGCGGGTGATTGGGCAGGTTTCTGAGTTCGTTACCGCTAGCTGCGGGTTTATGACCTTTCAGGGTCGGATTTGGGTGTCGTATGCAGGCGGGGCGCGCACCACTTTGATGGAGGAGGCGCATAGATCGAGATTATCGATCCATCACGGGGCCACTAAGATGTATTTGGATCTGAAGAAAGATTATTCGTGGCCCTGTATGAAGAGGGATGTAGCATGATTTGTTGAGAGATGCTTGACCTGTCACAGGGTTAAGGTCGAGCACCAGTGTCCGCATGGCATGTTGCAGCCACTTGAGGTTCCCCAATGGAAGTGGGAACAGATTTCTATGGATTTCATCACCAAGTTGTTGAGGACCACGAGGGGTATCAATGCAATTTGGGTGATCGTCGACCAGCTGACGAAGAGCGCTCATTTTCTTGCTATCAGTGAGAGCTCTTCTACGGAGAGGCTGGTAGAGTTGTATGTGAGGGAGGTGGTATTGCGGCATGGAGTGCTGATCTCGATTATATCAGATCGGGATGTACGTTTCACTTCCAGGTTCTGGGAGAAGTTCCATGAGGAGTTGGGCATGAGGCTGCATTTCAGTACCGCTTACCACCCTCAGATGGATGGACAGAGTGAGCAGCGATTCAGACGCTCGAGGAGATGCTTCGGGCATGTGTGTTGGACTTCGGAGGGAGTTAGGACACGTATTTGCCGTTGGCTGAGTTTTCCTATAACAACAGTTACCATTCGAGCATTGGTATGCCTCCCTTCGAGTTGTTGTATGGGAGGAGGTGTCATACTCCCATCTGTTGGGGAGAGGTAGGGCAGCGAGTGATGGGAAGCACTGAGATAGTGCTTCAGACGACAGAGCAGATACAACAGGTTAGGCAGAGGTTGTTGACAGCTCAGAGTCGCCAGAAGAGTTACGCGGATAGGTGACGATCCGAGCTCGAGTTTCAGGTCGGAGACTAAGTGTCTCCTTGGAAAGGAGTGATTCGATTCAGGAAGAGGGGTAAGCCAGGGCCTCGGTGTATTGGGCCGTTTAGGGTAACCGTGAGGGTGGACAGGGTAGCATATCGGTTGGAGCTATGTGCGGAGTTGAGTCAGATACATGATACCTTCCACGTATCTCAGCTGAGGAAGTGTATAGCCGACGAGTCGGCGGTGGTACCATTGGAGGATATTCAGGTGGATGCGAGCCTTAATTATGTTGAGAGGCCAGTCACAGTGGTGGATCGGAAGATCAAGGTTTTGAGAAACAAGGAAGTGTCACTGGTTCTGGTTCAGTGGCAACATAGAAAAGGATCCGAGCTGACCTGGGATCCTGAGGCGGAGATACAAAAGCTCCATCCAGAGTTGTTTGGAGAATGAGACTTCGGGGGCGAAGTCTATTTCTAGTGGGGGAGAATTGTAACATCCGGATTCCCAGGTATCTTTTTTTAAGTATTTATCCTGAGATTTAGGGAGGTACTCGCGAGTAGGTGCTCAGAGTCGCCGAGCAGGATTGCGAATTCTGTCTGGATTAATGACCGGACTCGATGAGTAGATGAATGGACTCGACGAGTCTGCGCTGTTAAGTGAAACCCTAAATCTCGTGGCCTGAGCCCTATTTAAAGGCCCTTATGACCGTCATTTGCGGCTATTACTCCCCTGTGAAAACCTTAGAGAGAAAAGAGAGCTTAGAGAGCATTTTGGAGGCTAATTCTTCATCCTTTGGTGTGATCTTGCAAGAATGAGTGGGAAAATCCAAGCTAGATCGATTGTGGACCTTGGATCTATGTTGTTCACACTAAGATTCACGTTTTGAAGTACAAGTTCCTTCCCATTTCGTGTATTTGATAGATTCCTTGAATCTAGGGATTCCTTTGTGCCATTTTGAGATGGATTGTGAAGCATTTGGGGTCCATTTGGGTATAGATGATAGATCTGGACCTTGAGAGGTCCAAAAGGTCCCAAGCTTCCAGCTTTATGGGGTTTCATGTGAGCCTTGAGAGTAGAACCCCATTTTAAAGGTTATTTCTCCATTTTTGGTCTTCTAAGCATTGCATGAACGTAAAGTTTGAACCTTTACATGACTTTCGAGTGTTAGGAGGTTAGATCTATTGGTTGGTGAAGCAGATCTGACCTCAAAGGATAGTTTCAGTGTTTTCATAGGAGGAACTCACCGAGCCCATAAAGGACTCGACGAGTCGAGTCGGGTTGCCCCGTGATTCACAACCTATGATAACCCGTTGAGTGTAGGGTTGACTCAGCGAGTCGAGAGAGGACCAGGGGCGAAGAGGACAGGCAAGGACTCGCCGAGTCGCACGAGTGAACTCGACAAGTCTGGTCAAAGTTTGATTGTTGACTTGTGTTGACTTTTAGGGTTTGGTCAACAATTGGGCTTGAAGATCATTTGAAGGGTAAAATGGTCTTTTAGCCTTCTTAAAGGACATGGAAGAGACTAGTCTAGCCTGGAGAGCCGTTATTGATTTGAGATAATTGTTTATGTGTTTAGGCAGAGGCTATATTAGTGTACCCGTGTGCGAGATTTTCCGAGATAGCCGAGGTGAGTCTTCTCACTATATTGTACCTGGAAGGGTACCTATGTGTGACCGGAAGGTCTTATATGTGCTATATGTTGATATTTGATATGTATGTGTTATGTATGCTATGTATGATAAGGACTGGAAGGTCAAGATGATATGGACTGGAAGGTCAAGAGGACATGGACCGGAAGGTCAGGAGGTTACAGACCGGAAGGTCGATACGGGTAGGTCCGGATGGTCTACCTGGATATGGGATGGAAGTCTCCTGAGACACTTGGATCAGAAGGTCCCACAGAGTTATGGCCTGGAAAGGCGTATATGTTGTATGTGGTATTTTGGGGAACTCACTAATCATTTATGCTTACGATTGTTGTGTTGGGTGTTTCAGGTACTAGCGAGGACCTTGGGAAGGCATCGGCATGATCCGTACACACTGAGGGGATTTATATAGTTGAGACCTTTTGAGATTCTAGGATTTGTTTGTTATGATAACATTAGATACAATTGTTGGATATTGTTTTTGGTGATTGAAAATATGATTTAAAAATGAAAAATTGTTTTAAAAATTTACATCGTTACATACTCCAGCGCCTTCATGGTTGCCTTAAGGACGTGTATGGCTGAGGAATCCCCTTAGCAGTAGTGTCCATCCCGATGATGATCCTTTGGCTAGGTCCCTTATGTTAGGTGTTTAGGAATGTATAGTGAGGATAATGGGAACAGGTAGTTGGTTGATGAAATTAATAAATTTATTGTTGGTCGATGAATTAATAAATTTATTATTATTTGTGGGTCGAAAACCCTAATATGCTCACTAAACTCCCAAGCCTGACCCACTCAGCTTTTTATATTAAAGGTAGTGGACCCAGAGCATAGTTTGGATGATGAAGAGGGGTTTTTGGATTATAAGCCAGTAGTTGTAAATAACTGTTGTAAGGCTTATGATGTACCGTTTATGCTTTTGGTTTGTATCGGAACATGACATCCCAGGGTTTTGATATATTATGAAAATACATATTTCTTTAAGAAATGTTTTGATAAATTTTTATCATATTTTGTTTTAGGGACAAATTCCCCAACATCTTTTAAAAGATTACTATGATTTTATTTTAAAAGCATAAATTAAATCGGACTTTTCTGGTTGAGAAATTTGGGGATGTCACACATTTCGTCCAAATCATAACATGCACCATTTTGGGACTTTTGGGACAAGAATGCTTCCACGAAGCTAAAATGGATAGATCTATATCAAACAAGCATAAAGTTCCAAGCTTTTTACCTTCTGGAGCTTCTAGAGCACAACACAACTTCAGATCTTTAGACTTGTTCTTCTTCTCCAACTACTTGATGAAATGTCTTCACCTTCAAAGGTTAAAAATACACACCAACTCACTATCACTATCAAAACTAGGGTTTGGAACGCTTTCTGGGATATGGAGGCTAAGGATAATCAGAGGAAATGAGCTATAAAGGTCTTTACATAATCCTCAACCCTAAATATTAGGCTTTTCACTTCACGTGAGTACGCCCAGCGTACTAGGGCACGCCTAGTATGCTCAGCATAACCTTATGTGCGCTCAGCGTACTCCTTCCTAATCCAAAGTTGCAACTTTAGTCGTTAAACTTCTCAAGGCCCAACCCAAAGAAATCCAGGGACTATAAATGGCAAATAATAAAAAGATGAAAGATTCAAAATAGACCTGTAAAGTTTGGGATGTTACAACTCTCGCCCACTTGACCTATAACTCATCCTCGAAGTCTACTATAGCGAATAGATTAGGGTAGTGCTCCTGCATTTCAGACTCTGGCTCCCAAGTCCACTCGGATCCCTTCCGATGCCGCCACTGCACGTCTACCAGAGGTATTTCCTTGTTACGCATAATCTTTACCTTCCTTTCCAAAATAGCCACTGGCTGCTCCACATAGTTTAGGCGTTCGTCGACCTGAACATCATCCAACGACGCTACCGCATCCTCATCCAATAAGCACTTCCATAATTAGGAAATGTGAAAAGTGTTGTGTATCTGACTGAGCTCCTCCGGGAGCTCGAATCTATAAGCCACCTTGCCAACCCTGGAAATAACTCGAAATGGTCCAATATATCGGGGACCCAATTTTCCCCTCTTCCTGATGCAGATCACACCCTTCTAGGGTGAGTGTAACATCCGAATATCCAGGTATTATATTTAATATTTTATTTTTGAGTTTATAGGGTGGACTCGACGAGTTGACGCATAGACTCGTCGAGTAGGGTCACGATTGATGACTGGATTAATGAAGGGACTCGACGCATCGGAAGAGGGGGGGGGGACTCGATGAGTCCGTGCTGTAAGATGAAACCCTAATTCCTAGGGCTTGAGCATTATTTAAAGGACCTTATAGCCCTCTTGTGCGGCTACCTGTCCAAAGAGAGTACCCCATAAGAGCTTGAGCGAGTTGATATAGAGATAAGGCCATATTGATCGCTTTTAGTGCATTCTAGCAAAGGAGAAATTGTTTCAAGAAAGAAGATGTCAAGGGAGCTGTGGATCCAGAGTTTACAAGCCCATATCTACACTATTGAGGTACCAAATCGAGTTCGTTTTCTATTTTGGGTTAAGATCTATGATCTAGGGTTTTCTATACCCCTTTTTGAGCTTGTTATGTTGATTTTTTGGTCCCTTGTGGTGTTGGACTTCAGATCTGGACCCATAGAGGTCCAAAGAGCTTTCCCCAATCTGCTTTATGTTGGCTTAAGGAAGAAAAGGGTCTAGATTTCCATTATAGAAGCCTTTTAGCCAAAGATAGCCTTGTACATGTTGCATGTGGGTCAAGTTTCGACCTTTACATGGTTATTGGTCGTGGGGAAGCCAGATCTATAGCTTAGGGAAATGGATCTGACCTTAGAAGGTCATTTCAGTGTTGACATGGGAGCAACGTACCGAGTTCATAAGTGGATTTGATGAGTCGAGTCGGGGTTGCCCCACGATTCATTGTTGAGTAACCCGACGAGTGGAGAGGGAACTCGTCGTGTCAAATGAGGCTTAGAAGACTTCAGAGGACCAGTGTGGACTCGCCGAGTCGCCTGAGTGTACTCGATGAGTCTGGTCAAAGTTTGACCTTGGAGTTGACTTCGTTGACTTTAGGATTTAGTTAATGTTTGGGCTTATGAGCCATCAGAGCGGCAAAATGGTCTTTTACCCTTCTTAGAGAACTTATAGAGAGGGGTTAGCCTGGACTTTAGAAGCTGTATTAATTAGAGTGATTATTTATGTTATTAGGCGGAGGCTAGTGCAGTAATTCAGAATTTGAGGTTTACCGAGCATTCGAGGTGAGTCTTCTCACTATACTTTACCTTGAATGGTAACTAGAGTTATGTGATTGTGTATCTTGTGTGCTATGTATGTGATATGGTGCACTGCATTACTACTATGTGATTATGCTGTGTGTATTCCAGAGTTTATAGAGTTAGGACCAGAAGATCCACAGAGTTAGGACCGGAGGGTCCGCAGAGTTAGGGCCAGAGGGTCCAAAGAGTTATAGCCTCAAGTGGCTAATATGTGTTGTATATGGTATTTTAGGGAACTCACTAAGCATTTATGCTTATAGTGTTTTGTGTTATGTGTTTCAGGTACCAATGAGGATCGCGGGAAGGCGTCGGCATGATCAGTACACACACATGAGGAGATTTTATACATTATGATCTTGGGCTGTATTTCTGGATTGATATGTGAACAATGAGATTTTATAATATTGATGAATGAAAATATTCTTTAAAAATGTGAAAAATTGTTTTGTAATTTACGGTGTTACAAGTTGGTATCAGAGCCTTGGTTTGAGGGATTCGGATGCACCTTCGAGTGCATTTGAACTCAAACTTAGGAATTGATGAAAATTTTGAAATAAAACAGAATTTTTCTAAAAGAGTAAAAAGGATTTGAAAAGAGCGGAGCCGAGCCATGTGTACGATCAGCCACGCCCGAACGGTGATTTCCCAAAATACCCTTATATTATGTGTCCTGAGATATGCGATGATATGTTATGCATGCTAGAGTACGCTAGGTATTCTTATTGGGACTAGAGTAGCCTGATTTGTGATGCCTTAGCCTAGGGATGTTGCTGCTAGGAGATGCTTGAGAGTGAGTAGATAGCAGCAAGGAGCTTATGAGAGATGTGCTAGAAAGTAGATTATGCATAGTAAGAGTAGAGTACTTGGGATTTGGGGATCCTAGGAGGAGGACTTGGGATGAATACTGATGTGGTATGGACGGTAGTATTGGGCCCGTACTACTAAAGACACTGGAGCAGTGCGCATCCCAAGTAAGAATCCTTAGGTTACCAGGGCACGAGTAGGGTTGAGTTATTGAGTGCGAGTATGCTCGAATGAATCTTTGATATTTCTTATGTTGTATTTCAGAGACATCATGGTTATGACACGCCACAGACCAGAGGCTAGCGTGGTGAGTGATGAGGAACTCCGCCAGATGATCCATGAGGAGGTGGTTGCGGCTATCTGCGCAGAGATTCTAGAGATGTTCGGGTCTATTAAGACCACGTTGATTGAGAATTTTGACAAAGATATGCAGCGGTTACTGAGGCTGCAGCCGCTACATCTACCGCAGTTGTTGTTGTTGCCTGACCTCAGGGTGGTGATTCATGGCTGTTCCGGGGAGTTCAGCAACATGAAGGCACCAGAGTTTGATGGGACACAGGATCCGATTGCTGCGATGAGATAGGTTTCTGATATTGAGGGATGCTTCTATACGTGTTCATGTCCAGAGCATCTGAGAGTTTGGTTTGCACTGAACTAGCTTCGCTTGGGGAGCAAAGGACTGGTGGAAGTTTGTTACAGCACATTATTCGCCTGCTGAGCTTGTTGCGGTAACATGGGAGAGTTTACCGCCATGTTCCATGATGAGTACGTTCCCCTAGTGGAGAGGGAGCGTTTGGCCAAGGAGTTTCTGACCCTCAAGCAGGGTACTGAGTCTGTTACTACGATCACCAGGATGTTCCATGAGAGGGCAATGTTCTGCCCTGAGCACGTGTCTACCTAGCAGGTACGCATGAGTTGGTATCTGAGTATTTTGAGTAGGGACATACGAGAGTTCGCGGTGAACTCGTTGTACCGGAAATTTTCCGAGCTTCAGGCAAATGCTCGGAAGAGTGAGATAGAGCTGGAGACTCAGGCTAGAGAGGAGGCGGAGTCTCAGGGGAAGGATCGGCGACCGGCTCAGTCCCAGCTGGCAACCAAGCGGACCAATCCCACCGATTCGAGATCAGGGAACCAGAAGGGCCACACTTATGGCAAGTACGGCAAGGGTCATGAGGGGGTTTGTAGAGCAGGGTCTTGCTACAAGTGTGGCAAGGAGGGGTATATGGCCAAGGATTGCCCCAAGGGTTTCTCAGTCTGTTTCCACTGCAACCACACCGGACACTGGAAGGCAGAGTGTCCGCAGCTGTGGGGGTTGGCACAGGGAGCATCTCAGGGATCTGCCCCTACTGCTTGAGATACCGAGAGTCGTCCGAGGAAGGCCGAAGCGCCGAATGCACGAGGGAGAGCCTTCTAGTTGACCGCGGAGGAGGTCTGCGCGGTGCCCGACGTCGTGGCTAGTATGTATTCTTTCATGTATTTATTTACGATGATGAGATATTATGCTTATTTTATGATCTACGTAGGTACCTTTCTTGTGAATTCTGTACCTGCCTTGATGTTATTTGACTCGGGTGCGAGTCGATCTTTTGTGTCATTAGCCTTTAGTCAACACATCAGTATTCGTCGAGAGGTGTTGAGTCGACCTCTGCGAGTTTCCATAGCTGACGAGCGAGCGGTGTATGCCACCGATGTGATTCGAGGATGTGTACTCGAGGTCTTCGGCGTTGAGTTTCCATTTGACTTGGTCCTGATTGCGATGGGTGATGTCTGTGTCATCGTGGGCATGGAATGGTTGAGCAGATTTGGAGCGGGTATCGACTGCGTGCGACAGTTGATGACCATACGAGACCCTAGTGGGGGAGTTCTGGATCAGGGTTTTGTACGGCAGCCAAAGCGAGGCAGAGTCTAGAGCAGGGTTGTAGTGGGTTTGTGGCTTACGTGATGGATGTGAGGGTTGGTGCAGAGAGACCGAGATCGATTGATGAGGTTACAATAGTGCGCGAGTTCTCGGATGCTTTCCCCGAAGAGTTTTCGGGTGTGCCTCCTGAGAGACTGAGAGACAGGTAGAGTTTTGTATCGATTTGGTTCCAGGGGCAGCGCCTATCGCCAAGGCGCCCTATCGCCTTGCGCCTCCAGAGATGCAGGAGTTATCCTCGCAGCTTCAGGAGCTGCTGGGGAAGGGATTTATTCGGCCGAGTAGCTCGCCGTGGGGAGCACCGATCCTTTTTGTCAAGAAAAAGGATGGTTGACTCCGGATGTGCATCGATTACCGGGAGTTGAACAAGTTAACGGTCAAGAACTATTACCCCTTGCCGAGGATCGATGATTTGTTCGATCAGTTACAGGGAGCGTCTTGGTTTTCCAAGATTGATCTAAGATCGGAATATCATCAGATGAGAGTGCGCAAGGAGGATATCCAGAAGACAACATTCAGGACTCGATACGGGCATTACGAGTTCGTGGAGATGTCTTTCGGGCACACCAATGCACCGGCGGCATTCATGGATCTCATGAACAGAGTGTGAAGGCCAATGCTAGATCGTTCAGTGATCGTGTTCATTGATGATATATTGGTGTATTCGAGGTCCAGAGAGCAGCATGAGGAGCATTTGAGGCAGATCCTCAGAGTTCTGAGATCGGAGAGGCTTTACGCCAAATTCTCCAAGTACGATTTCTGGTTACGAGAAGTCCAGTTTCTGGGGCATCTCGTTAACCAGAATGGGATTCTGGTCGATCCGGCCAAGATTGAGGCAGTGATGAGTTGGGAAGTGCCGAGATCCCCCACCGAGATCAGGAGTTTTCTGGGGTTGGCCGGCTATTATCGGAGATTTATTAAGGACTTCTCCAAGATCGTTGTTCCTCTCACCAGATTGACCCGGAAGGGAGTGGCTTTTAGTTGGGGCCCAGATCAGTAGACTTCCTTCGAGACACTTCACCAGAGATTATGTGAAGCCCCGGTGTTAGCCCTTCCATAAGGGATGGAGGATTTTGTGGTGTATTGTGACGCGTCGATATCAGGACTGGGGGCGGTGCTAATGCAGAGGGGGCATGTGATAGCATACACATCGAGCCAGCTGAAGCCTCATGAGACTAGATACCCCACTTACGATCTGGAGTTGGGGGTGGTGGTATTCGCCCTCAAGATCTGGCACCACTATTTGTATGGGGTCCGGTGTACCATATACACAGATCACAAGAGCTTGAAGTATTTGATGGATCAGCCCAACCTGAATATGCGCCAGAGAAGATGGTTGGATGTGGTAAAGGATTATGAGTGCGAGATCCTGTACCACCCGGGCAAGGCTAACGTTGTAGCCGACACTTTGAGTCGTAGAGTGGAGAGTGCCCCAATTCATGATATTTTTTTGAGATTGACGGTGATGACTCCGGTAATAGATACCATTCGGGAGGCCCAGGTAGAGGCCATGAGACCGGAGAACCGCAAGAGAGAGCAGGTAGTCGAGCAGGTGTATGAGTTCATTGCTGATAGCCGAGGACTCGTGACCTTTCAGGGTCGAGTATGGATGCCGTTTGAGGGCAGGGCACGTTCCATTCTGATGGAGGAGGCACGTAGATCGAGGTTCTCGATCCATCCTGGGGCCACTAAAATGTACTTAGATTTGAAAAGAGACTATTGGTGGCCCTGTATGAAGAGGGATGTTGCATGGTTCATTGAAAGGTGCTTAACCTATCGCAAGGTTAAGGCCGAGCACTAGTGTCCGCATGGCAAGTTGCAGCCACTTGAGGTTCCCGAGTGGAAGTGGGAGCAGATTTCCATGGATTTTTATCACTAAATTGCCGAGGACTGCAAGGGGTGTCGATGCAATTTGGGCGATAGTGGACTAGTTGACGAAGAGCGCTCATTTCCAAGCTATCAGTGAGAGCTCTTCTGCTGAGAGACTGGTAGAGTTGTATGTGAGAGAGGTGGTATCACAGCATGGAGTGTCGATCTCGATTGTGTCAGATCGAGATGTACGTTTCACTTCCAGATTTTGGAAAAAATTCCATGAGGAGTTGGGCACGAGACTGCTTTTTAGTACCGCATACCACCCACAGACGGACGGTCAGAGTGAGCGGACTATGCAGACTCTCGAGGATATGCTTCGGGCATGTGTGTTGGACTTCAGAGGAAGTTGGGACACGTATTTGCCATTGGTTGAGTTTTCCTATAACAACAGCCACCATTCTAGTATCGGTATGCCTCCCTTCGAGTTGTTATATGGGAGGAGGTGTCGGACTCCCATATGTTGGGGGAGAAGTAGGGCAGCAAGTGATGGGTAGTAATGAGATAGTGCTTCAGAAGACAGAGCAAATACAGTAGGTCAGACAGAGGTTGTTGATAGCTTAGAGTCGCCAGAAGAGTTACGCGGATAGGTGACGGTCCGAACTTGAGTTTCAGGTAGGAGATTTCGTACTCCTGAAGGTATCTCCTTGGAAAGGAGTGATCCGATTCAGGAAGAGGGGCAAGCTGGGGCCCCGATACATCAGTCTGTTCAGGGTAACCGCTAGGGAGGGCAAGGTAGCATATCGTTTAGAGCTACCCGCAGAGCTGAGCCAGATTCATGATACTTTCCACGTGTCTCAGCTAAGGAAGTGCATAGCCGACGAATCGGCAGTGGTGCCATTGGAGGATATTCCGGTGGATGCGAGCCTGAATTATGTTGAAAGGCCAATTACGATCATGGATAGAGGATCAAGATTTTGAGGAATAAGGAGATGACCCTGGTGTAGGTCCAGTGGCAACATTGGAGAGAATCCAAGCTGACTTGGTAGCCGGAATTGGAGATGTGTGAGAAGCATCCAGAGTTGTTTGATGAGTAAGACTTCGAGGGTGAATTCTGATTCTATTGGGGGAGAATTGTAACATCTGGATATCTATGTATTATATTTAATCTTTTATTTTTGAGTTTAAATGGTGGACTCGACGATTTGACGCGTAGACTCATCGAGTAGGGTCGCGATTGATGACTAGATTAATGAAGGGACTCGACAAGTTGGAAGGGTGGGACTGGACGAGTCCGCACAGTAAGATGAAACCCTAATTCCCCAGGCCTGAGCCCTATTTAAAGGACCTTGTTTCCCTCTTGTGCGGCTACATGTCCAGAGAGAGTACCCCATAAGAGCTTGAGCGAGTTGATAGAGAGATAAGGACATATTGATCGATTTTAGTGTGTTCTAGCAAAGGAGAAGTTGTTCCAAGCAAGAGGAGGTCAAGGGAGCTGTGGATCCAGAGTTTACAAGCCCAGATCTACACTATTGAGGTACCAAATTGAGTTCCTTTTCTGTTTTGGTTTAAGATCTATGATCTAGGGTTTTCTATACCCCTTTTGAGCTTGTTATGTTAATTTCTTGGTCCCTTATGGTGTTGGACTTCAGATCTGGACCCATAGACGTCCTAAGAGCTTTCCCCAATCTGCTTTATATTGGCTTAAGGAAGAAAAGAGTCTATATTTCCATTATAGAAGCCTTTTAGCCAAAGATAGCCTTGTACATGTTGCATATGGGTCAGGTTTCGACCTTTACGTGGTTATTGGTTATGGGGAAGCCAGATCTATAGATTAGCGAAACGGATCTGACTTTAGAAAGTCATTTTAGTGTTGACATGGGAGCAACTCGCCGAGTTCATAAGTAGACTCGACGAGTCGAGTCGGGGTTGCCCCGCGATTCGTTGTTGAGTAACCCGACGAGTGGAGATGGAACTCGTCGTGTCAAATGAGGCTTAGAAGACTTCAGAGGACCAGTGTGGACTCGTCGAGTCGCCTGAGTGCACTCATTGAGTCTGGTCAAAGTTTGACCTCGGAGTTGACTTCGTTGACTTTAGGGTTTAGTTAATGTTTGGACTTATGAGCCATCAGAGGGGCAAAATGGTCTTTTACCCTTCTTAGAGAACTTATAGAGAGGGGTCACCCTGGCCTTTAGAAGCTGTATTAATTATAGTAATTATTTATGTGATTAGGTGGAGGCTAGTGCAGTAATTCAAAATTTGAGGTTTACCTAGCATCCGAGGTGAGTCTTCTCACTATACTTTACCTTGAGTGGTAACCAGAGTTATGTGACTGTGTATCTTGTATGCTATGTATGTGATATGTTGCACTGCATTATTACTATGTGATTATGCTATGTGTATTCTAGAGTTTACAGAGTTAGGACCGGAGGGTCCACAGAGTCAGGGCCAGAGGGCCCACGGAGTTATAGCCTGAAGTGGCTAATATGTGTTGTATGTGGTATTTTGGGGAGCTCACTAAGCATTTATGGTTACAGTGTTTTGTGTTATGTGTTTCAGGTACCAATGAGGATCGCGGGAAGGCGTCAGCATGATCAGTACACACACATGAGGAGATTTTATACATTATGATCTTGGGTTGTATTTCTGGATTGATATGTGAACAATGAGATTTTATAATATTGATGAATGAAAATATGTTTTAAAAATGTGAAAACTTGTTTTGAAATTTACGTTTTTACAATGAGACCTTCAGGAGTACCATATCACTGACCTGAAACTCCAACTCTGATTGACGCTGGTCAGCGTAGCTCTTCTACCGACTTTGAGTGGTCTGCAGTTGTTGTCTGATATGCTGAATCCTCTCGGTAGTTTGTAGAACTACCTTGGTCCGACCCATCACCCTGTGACCCACCTCACCCCAACAAACTGGGGTACGACACCTCCTCCCATACAAGAGCTCATAAGGCGGGGCGCCAATGTTGCAATGAAAGTTGTTATTATATAGGAACTATGCGAGGGGTAGGTAGGAGTCCCAGCTCTCACCGAAGTCAATAACACAAGCTCTCAACATATCCTCAAGAGTTTGTATGGTCTGCTCACTCTGGTCGTCCGGCTGCGGATGATAAGCTGTACTGAAGTGCAGTCGTGTGCCCAGTTCCTCATGGAACTTATCCCATAATCGGGAGGTGAACTGAACATCATGGTTTGAGACGATAGATACCAAAACCCCATGCCGTGAAACAATCTCGTGGATATATAACTCAGCCAACCTCTCAGTCGATGAGCTCTCCTAAATGGCCAGAAGTGAGCACTCTTGGTTAGTCAATCCACGATGACCCATATGGCGTCGAAAACCCTTGTCGTATTTGGTAGCTTGGTGATAAAATCCATCATGATCTGCTCCCCATTTCCGCATGGGAACCTCAAGAGGCTGCAACTTTCCATGCGGCCTCTAGTGCTCAGCCTTGACCATCCTGCAGATTAGGCACCTCTCTACATACCAAGCGATCTCTCACTTCATGCACGGCCACTAGTAACTAAAACACAAATCGCGGTACATCTTGATGGCCCCCGGGTGAATAGAAAAGCAAGACTTATGAGCCTCATCCAGAACAATCTGTCGGACCCCACCAGACATCGGAACCCAGACCCGACCACAAGGGGTCAACAATCCCCTGCTATCATGCACAAATCGGGTGTTCTCACCCTTAATCCTCTCTAATTTCCAGTTCTCCCGCTGCATACCCTCTGCCTGAGCTTCCCTGATCAAACTCACGAGTGGGGAATCCACTAATATCCTCATGCATGACACTGGAATCGAAGGTCCGGCTGACTTGTGGCTTAGAGCGTCTGCAACCACGTTTGTTTTAGCAGGGTGGTAAAGGATCTCACAATCATAGTCCTTAACTACATCCAGCCACCTGTGGTGCCTCATATTCAGGTTCGGCTGATCCATAATGTACCTCAAGCTCTTTTGGTATGTGTAGATGGTACAACGGACCCCATATAGGTAATGTCTCTAAATCTTGAGAGCGAATACCATCGCTCCCTACTCCAGATCATGTGTGGGGTATCTCGTCTCGTGCAACTTTAGCTGATGTGATGCGTAGCCTATCACCCGTCCTCTATGCATGAGGACCGCCCCCAGACCTGTGATAGATGCATCCTAGTATACCTTAAAATCCTCCACTCCCTCGGGGAGGGTCAAGACTGGGGCCTTGCATAATCGCTGTCTGAGGATCTCAAACACCCTCTACTACTCAGGGCCCCACCGAAAATCCACCCATTCATCTTCAGACTAGTGAGGGGTACTGCAATCTTGGAGAAATCTTGAATGAACCTCTGGCAGTACCCTTCCAAACCCAAAAAGCTCCTCATGTCTGAGGGAGATCTCGGAACCTCCCACCGCATAACTGCCTCGATTTTGGCGGGATTGACCAAAATCCCATCCTGGTTAATGAGATGCCCCAGGAACTGGATCTCTCGTAATCAAAACTCGCACTTCGAGAAATTGGCATAAAGCCGTTCTGGCCTCAAAACCCCCAATAACTCCCGTAGATGCTCCTTGTGCTGCTCCCGAGTCTTGGAATACACCATGATATCGTCAATGAACACTATGACTGAGCGATCGAGCATCGCTCTGCAGACCCGATTCATCAAGTCCATAAATATCATCGGCGCATTGGTGAGTCCAAACGGCATCACCATAAACTCGTAGTGTCCATATCGAGTCTTGAACACGGTCTTCTCCACATCCTCCTCCCTCACCCTGACCTGATGGTACCCGAATCTTAAATAAATCTTAGAGAACCACGATTCTCCCTGTTGTTGATCAAATAGGTCTTCTATCCTTGGAAGTAGGAAACGGTTCTTCACTGTAAACTTGTTCAACTCCTTGTAGTCTATGCACATCTGGTGTGACCCATCCTTCTTCTTCATGAAGTATCAGTGCTCCCCACGGAGAACTGCTCGGACGAATAAACTACTTGCCCAGTAGTTCCTCCAGCTGTGACGACAACTCCTACATCTCCGGTGGTGCCAACCGGTACGACGCCTTGGCGACAGGGGCCGCACCAGGCACTAGGTCGATCCTAAACTCGATCTGTCTCTCCGGAGGTACTCCGGGTAACTCCTCCGGAAATACGTCAGCGAACTCCCTGACTAATGGAACCTCTGAAACTAAAGGTTGATATTTGACCCGCGTATCCACCACATACGCTAGATAACCTGCACATCCGTGTTGAATGTACTAACGAACCCTTGCTACTGAACAAAAACTGGAACCCGATCTGGTGCCCTTGCCATAAATCACCAGTTCTCCCCTACTTGGGGTTCGAACTACAACCCGCTGACCCTCACAGTCGATCATGGCACCGAACTGACTCTACCAATCCATACCTACTATCACGCCGACATCCCCCATGGGGATAGGAATCAGGTCAATCGGGAAGGGCACCCCAAATATCTCTAATGTGCAACCTCGATAGATTGAAGAAGCTGAAACCTCGAGTTTGTTGGCAATAGAAACTAGCAACGGACACTCAAGCTCTCCGACCAGCAAACTGAACTCTCTACTGAAAGCCTGAGAGACGAACGACCGACTCGCACCCGAGTCGAATAATACCAAAGCATGTAAGGAGTTCACTAAAAACGTGCCTAATACAGGCATATATATATATATATATATATATATATATATATATATATATATATATATATATAAGCATAAGACATATATAATCAACAATATATTAGGATAGAAACATACCAACCACCACATCTGGTACTACCATAGCCTCCTCGGCTGTGAGCTGGAAGGCATGTCCCCGAGCCTTCGGGGGCTCTGCTCCGCGCTGCCTCCCATCAGTGATCCTCAATGTAGCCGGCACTAGAGCCTACGTCGGACTGGAAGCTAGTTGCAGAGAGTTGGTCTTCACATGACCAACCTGATGACAGTGAAAGCAAATCCTCATATATTGGGTAGGGGTAGGCTGGCAGCACTCTCATGCATAGTGCCCCTCCTTTCCACATTTGTGGCATCCAGTACTCAATCGACATGCTCCAGTATGTACCTTCCCACATGTAACGCCTGCAGATTCAGGCTAGTCAATTTACAAACAATAAGCGTCAAAAATGACTTTTTAATAGAAGATTATTTAGAATAAATAATCTTAGCCAAGTTATAGTATAAGTCACAAGGGTTCCGTACATATAAAGAACGCCGAAATCCGAGTTATAACAAAGAAGTTATGAGCCGTTGAAGTTTTACAACAAAACCGACACGACATCGGGAATCGTAAAAACTGAATTTACCATAAAATACTTTCTAGGCTTAGCAATCTGAAAGAAAGTTGTAGTATATGTTAAACCGATATTTTGCACCGAAAAGAACGCCCAAATCTGAATTCGTATGAGGAAATTATGATTTTTCTAAGATTTAGCATAGTAGTGCACAACCCCAAATTTGAAGTCAGATCGGTCAATTTTTAATCAAAAAAGTCTAAACAAGAAATTAAGATATCATTAATAGGAGTTCAACGATAAAAAGAAAGTCGAAATCAGAGCTCGTATGCAAAAGATATGGACGAAACTTAGTCCCTACTCTTCGAGCTCGACAAATTCGATACAAATTTGTAAATTCAAGATAGAATGAGAATTAGCCGATGGAGTCCAAATGAAAGTTGTAGTACTCATAAATACCAATGCGTGAATATAAAGAACTTCGAGAATAGAGCTCGTATGTTAAAGATATGGACGAAACTTGGTCCCTACTCTTCGAGTGCGATAAATTCGATACAGTTTTGTAAATCTGAGATAGAATGAGAATTAGTTGACGGCGTCTAAATGAAAGTTGTAGTCCTTGTAAATATCAACGCGTGGATATAAAGAACATCAAAAATGGAGTTCGTATGAACTAGTTATAATTTTTAATAGCACATTTACATATTAAAATAAAGCGTAAATCATATATACGTCTACATATATTTACATATGTATATATCATTGGAAAGGTATCAACGATGCGGTCATTATAAGACTAATGTTGAGTACTTTTGACATTAGTTTAGTATAAATATCATTAAATCTATTTAAAATAGTATTATAAAGGGGTGTTTATTCATTTAAGTAAATATAGAGGGTGGTTTTTGAAAATTCAATTACTATAAATAAGAGCCTCTAGGCTCTCATATTTCTTGCACCATTCTCTTGATTCAAGAGTCTTTCTCTTCTTATCCCCAAGCATTTCGGTCCCTCGTGATTCGACTTCCGTTTCTGTAGTTTTAGTATAGTAAGGTAAGCGCTGAAGCCCTGCATGAATCTTTCTTAGAAAAAATTTAGCGACAAAGTTCTGCCCTCAAGAGCTCGGCTCCTAGCAAAAACCCCCTTGTAAGTAAGTTATGCTTACCCTAATTTAAATATAGCTTATATTTTTGAAATTAGTATTGTTATTATGAACTTTTAATAAATATTTAGGGTATTATTATGACTTATATAAGTGTCGTTATAATATCTTTTTAACTACTCGCGGTATGCAAAATCTGGTTTAAAGGGCCGCATAGGGTTGTTGGATTTTAGAAGTGCTATATGCCAAAGTGGTCCTGCCCTCCGATTTTTTATGTCTGACCCATGTCTGTACATAGTGGTTGGAAAATATTGTTTAAACTCTTATATAATAATAATAATAATAATGCTAAGACTAATAATTAGTCACTAGTGGTTTTCATACTAGGTTTCGTCAAATGAAATTATATTGTTAAGAAGCGAAGTGTTGTTCGAGTTTGGAATCATCACTTTAACAAGTAAGTGCATAGTTACTTTCATCTTATACATATATATGAAGTATTTTATATAAATTACTTGCTATGTGTGCATATTATCTGTTTATTTGAGATCTATGTTGGATGAACAATTTTATACATGTTTGAAGTGATTTAAATTGTATATGTATTTTATATCTACGTATATGTTGGGTAAAACATGGGTAGATGAATGAGGAGGGATGAAAGAGGATATAAGTAAACATTGGAGACTATGGACTTTGTTCCAATTATATAAACCATGGCGACTATGGACTTAGTTATGGACTTAGTGCCTATTGTATAAACCCTGACAACTATGGACTTGATGCATGTTGTATAAACCTTGGCGACGATGGACTTCATGCCTATTCTTTAGGATAATCCTTAGGAACGAATGAACGAGGAATAGCCGATTCTTAGGGTAGATCCTTAAGAGTAAAGAATATAATGGGGATGAGTAATTGGGTTTATTGTTAGATGTTTAAACATAATAATTGTATTATTGTGGGTTGAAAAACCTATGTAATCACCAGGTTTCCCAACCTGACCCACTCAGTTTATTGGTATCACAGGTGTTGATATGAAGTTACATTACACTGAGATATTAAGGAGATATAAATCACTAGTGATAAAAAATGTAAGGTCTGGTTATGCTTATGTTTCTGTATTGACGATGACATCCCAATGTTTTAAAATGAATAAAATACATTTCTTCGGAAATGCTTTTATAATGTATTTATCATGTTTTTCTAGGAACAAATTCCGAAACACTTTTTTTTAAAAGGTTACTCTGATTTTCAAAATAAAGCATAAAGAAATCGGTCTTTTCTGGCCTTGAAAATGGGGATGTCACACCACACTTCCCACAAGTGCAGGCACGTTGCCATCTCGTCCTGGAATCAGCGGCCTTGAACCGCTTCAGCGCCGGCTGCACCTGCCCTGGGGCTTGTCTCAACTCTCGTAATTGTAACTCAATCTCTAACTCACACCGCCTCGCGGCTCCTGAAGCTCCAAAAAGGTATCACATCTCTACGCCGCAACAAATTGTCTGATATCAGTCTTGAGCATGCTCTGATAAGGAGTCATCTGAGCCTGCTCAGAAGCAAGCTCCAGGCAGAACATCGCCCTCTCGGTAAACAACCTGGTGATCTCTATCACCAACCTTGTGCCATGATATAGATCTAAGAACTCATGTGTAAGCCTCTCCCTATCCAACCATGGAACATAACAGGTGCTGAACATGTCACTGAACTAATCCCAAGTAATCGCAACTCGCTGCTCATCAGTGCATGATTCGGTAACCAATCTCCACCAATCCTTTGCCCCGGACCGTAACAGGTTCAGAGCACACCTCATCCTCCGGTCAGCAGGGCATGAACACGTGAAGAAACTTTTGGAATAATGTCTAAGTCCATAACTATAACTGGTAAGACTTGACCCGACCCGACATGGTCCATTTATGTTGCATGGCATCATGCATTTGGATAGACTATAATGAGAGAAATAACACTTAAGGTTTATTAATATATTATAATTTCTAATATATTAATAAGGTTATTTAATTAGTATTGATCAAGAATTAATTTGGAATTAATTAAGTGATCAAAAGGAGACTAATTAAATATATGGGTTAATTATGTAAATCATTCATTCTTATATATGTGGGCTTGTGATCCAAGATTCCTTATGTTGGAATAAGTCCATGGGGTGACACATGGATACACCATGGAGGTTAAAATCCATGGAGCATAAGGAATGGGTAAAGTTATGAGTTACATGGTGTAACCCTAATAGCCACCATATAAAAGAATCCCATGGCTCAAGAAATCGGCAACTATGTATGAGAAAAAGGGCTAGCCGATTTTCATGAAGTGTGTATATTCTCTCAAGTTATTCCAAATGTATTTGGTGTTGTTTGAACCATTTGAGGTGTCACACTTGGGGCACTAGGCACTCAAGCTTCATGAAGACATTCTACATCAAAGAGGTATGTAATTCTAACTTGATATATTCATATGAATCAATGTTATTATGCTAGTTAGGATGAATACCTTGGAAAGTTCATATTTGCATGTATAATAGAGAAAACATAGATCCAAGGTATTTAGGGTTGCATGTACACTTAGGAGTGTTAGAATGCTCAAAACCCAATAGTGGAATCAGAGCCTAGGCTTGTTTTCTTGTTATACTTGATGCAAATACATTTTTCGAAGCCAAGAAGCTGTCCAGACAGAAAAATCGGCGAGTTTCTTCAATAAACTCGACAAGTTCATGGTTTATTGCATGAACTCGACGAGTTCTCTATAGAACTCGGCGAGTTTTGGCCCCTGACAGCTTACTTTCGTGTTTTTTGGCTGGAATTGGACTAGGAACGTTACCAAAAGCTGTTTTTGGACTTGTAAACTTGTTTTTGATGTGGTAATGTTCATGCTAATCCAATTCAAATTTAATTGTCAATAGATTCATGTTTTGTATTAGTTTAAAATTTATGCTAATTACATGAAAAAGTTTGATGTGAATTATCTTTGTTCATATGAGTTGCTTAGATTAATAGATAAGTTAATTGATCGTGTGTTTTCAATCCATTTTAATCTAAGAGATGATTCTAAAATGTGTTTGTGTAACTTGTCCTCAAGTTACATGAAAGGTCACATTTAAGTTTCTTAAAACTCATAAAAGATGGCAAAGGTTACAAAATGAAGAGTCTTGTTCTCATTAAATGGTTTTATGACTCCATAACTTTTCCTCAAGTTATGAAGGTTCAAGAGTCACTTCATTAAGTAATAAAATGTGTAACCTTAATTAATTCCATAAGTTACAAAATAAAGAAAAGTTACATTCTTTTATTAGTTTAAAGTCTTCCATAACTTGTCCTCAAGTTATGGAACTTGAAGAGTTTTTTAACTAAAACTACTTTAAACACATAAGTTATGGAATTAATTATTTTTGAATAGTTTCAAAACTTGCCCTCAAGTTTTGGAATTTGAAAAATTTTCAGTTATGAATACTTTAATTCCAAGTTATCCCTTAGAATTTTAAAAGTTAAAATTCAACCCTTATACTTTATAATATTATAAGTTAATAATATATATATATATATATATATATATATATATATATAAGAGTAAAGTAGGTCTTACCGTTAGTAGGCCTCATTCACGAAGCTGATCTATAAGGGGTATAAGGTTACAACCTATAAAATGGCAGTTTAATGGGTATCCACTCTCACCCACCACTTCCTTGATCGGTGGAGGGTCGTTAGCCGAACGAGTAGGACAAGGACTAGAATTCTCCTTTCATTAAAAGTATTAATGATAAATACTAAGTAACTAAACTCTTATTAATACCCAATCTTAGTTACTTAGGAAAATGTGAATAAGGTGCTAATCCATCAAATTACACTTTGCACTTTGTTTAAGCCGTTAGTGGAGCGTGTATGGTTAACTGGCACACTAACCTGGACTTAACAAGGTAGGCAAAGGGTAACTTAATATTTATCATAGTATCGGTGGAGTGTGTGTGGTTAACTGGCACATCGATTAAGGGGTAAATATTAAGGGTGCCAAGTATATTTGCATGGTTACTTCACACCTTGTTTTGCGATCCTCGGCATCCCAGTCACAAAACCTGAAGGGCACACTCGACATTGAAACATGCCATTGAAAAGTTCAATGAATCTCAAAAGAATCTAGGAGTTTCAAAACCAATTAAAACCTAATAATATATTTCGTTTATCTTGGTGGAAATTGGTGAATCGTCATTCACCTACCTTCAAATATTTTATAGATTGGATTACGGCATCCCTCTTCCGAGTTATAAAATAGTTTGTAGGTCCTAGCCTTAATATTTCATATTGGGTGTTATATTAAGGACTTTTAATCAACTATCTTGAATATCTCCCAAAAGATGTCTAGTTGAGACATCTATGATCCTCCTAAATCTCTTGGAACTTCACTTCCTCCACCTCCTCCAATTATTCTTCCTATCCCATAAGTTCAAGGTCACTCAAGCCCTAATGGCAAGGAAAGGTCTAGGTGTGCTCACATCTTGGAGATGAAATCACATACTGACAAAACAGGAGATTTGGGTGTCAAAGTCTTGAGAAAGTTGGATGTCCAATCACTTTCTAAGGCACATAGTAAGTTCCTTTGGGACTCCTATGAAACAGACTATGGCATGACCCTTAATGATCTTATCTATTTGCTTGGTGTTGCTGAATCAACAGCACTGGGAGAGAAAATTTGATTAGTAGATCAACTTCCCAAACTACCATGGACATTGACAATGGTAACATTGGATATCTAGAAAAAAACCTTCTCTTCCCAAGGAAAGGGATTGACCATAGTCAACTAGGTTGACAAAATGTTAAAGA
The DNA here is from genome assembly GCF_052625555.1 of Lactuca saligna. Lineage (NCBI taxonomy): Eukaryota > Viridiplantae > Streptophyta > Magnoliopsida > Asterales > Asteraceae > Lactuca > Lactuca saligna. The sequence goes on from NC_136418.1 coordinate 186,592,065, forward strand.
GAAAAACTAAGTATGTGATAGTCCCATGCACCATTACCAAAGGGTCAATATGTTAAATTGCCAAAGGAAGGGTCACTGATTGCGAAGCTGCCAAATTTTTACCTAAGGATGTTAAAGTCAATAAGTTTGACTGTACTTCAGGTAAAGACCACTATCTAACTCTGTTACGTTTCTATTATGAGATTCTTGATACATGATGTGACTGGGTCAAATGTTGATGTTTTAAGAATCAAAGAAAAGTGAAGAAACTTAAAAAAAGAATATGTTGAATCTGATCGCATAGATGGATTTCTATTGCATAGTTTGAAGATCGAATTCTTGAGCTACTTCTTAGGAGTTATGATATATTGCTTAGGAATAGATAACAACAAAGTTTTCATGTACTTTGCACTATAAGGATAGTTTTTCCGCAATGTTTTTAAAATAAAAGGAAAAATTTTGATTTTATTTATTTTAGAGTAAATTACTGAAATCGTCCCTATGGTTTGGTTAAAATAGCACATTTAGTCCCTAACTTTTCTTTTGCACTCGGATCGTCCCTGTGGTTTTATTTTGTTGTATTTTTCATCCCTGTGGTTTGATTTTGTTGCATTTTTCGTCCCTTACATACATAAAGTTAGGGACCAAACATGCAATTTTGACCAAACCACAGGGACGAAAAATGCAACAAAATCAAATCACAGGGACGATCCGAGTGCAAAATAAAAGTTAGGGACCAAATATGCAATTTTAACCAAACCATAGGAACGATTTCAGTAATTTACTCTTTATTTTAAAATATCCTCACAGTGGCATTTTTGAAAAAGAAAACTTTGTTGCTTATATGATTCCATTGATAACAATATTGGAAATATGAATTTGATTCTTTCATTTGTGGTAGTGTCTAAATGTATAAAATAAGGAAAGATTCTCATCACCTAAGTTTTAGTTGGATAGAAACTTGGAATCATGCAAGTTGTATGATGAATGAGAATTTTCATCTTTGGAAAATTAAGACTAATTCCTTGTTCACATGTTTAAGTGAGTCAAGTAAAGGACTAAGGGATCGAGTACACATTTTTGTGCACTGGTCAGGTCCACCACAAAAGATTGATAAGACTGTTCGTCATGATTTACTAAAGCTTAGTAAATATGGTTATACTTAAAAGTTTAAGTATAATTCTGAGACATTGTAAAAAGTTCCAATGTATGGCAGATCGAATAAAAAGAATTAAATTATGGCAGAAAGATAAAAGTTTCTCAAATCTGAAAATATAGGAGCGTACTTTAGTATCATGATATATGATCATCTTAATGATTAAGAGACTTTATCACAATTCATCCTCTAAGTGCATTCTGATAGCTAATAAGAGGAGTTATGAATTGTTGAAGTGGTTAAATCAAGAAGATGATTCATACTTTGTTCCAAAAACAATTCTTAGAGTCATACTTCAAGATAGTAATTTGAGTGACACATCTTAAGGAAGGTTTATTAACATGAGTCAAATGTAAGAGTAAAAGGTTTTCTACTCTTGTACATTTGAAATTGGTATGTTGTGATGTTTTGGACAAAACAAAGACCAACTAAGGCCAATTGTGTAAAGTGTTTGTCTTGATAAAGAATCCAAACTATCTCTTGAATATTTGGCAAGTGAGTCTTATGTGTCAAGAGGATAGTGGGAGTCTTAAAGATCCTGAAAGGATAATCAAGAATAAAAACATGTAAGTTTATCACTAGCACACAACGTGAGGTTTATAACCTATCGTGTTGACATATTTCTATTCTGTGCCCATTCTAGTTAAAGTTGACTTTGCATATGAGTTCTTAGAGTTCTTAATTGGTTGCATAACAACTTGGAAGCAATGGCAGGCCCATGAGCTGCCAAATGGCAAGAAGTTTAGATTGCACAAGTTCAATCCATATGCGTTTGGATTTTTCACTAACCTAGTCTTGTGATTATGGTTTTGACAAATTCACGTGGATAAGAACCCATACACCATCAAATCTAAGGGTCATAAGGTTTCTCTCCGATTCATGAAGATGATGGTGAGGAAACACTTCCACGAAGTAGATTTTAAGTAGATAGCAATCTTTGCATTCTCAAAGTCGGTAGTAGAGCACACTAACATGGACTTATGAGAAATAGCAAAGGTCTAAACAATTGAGAGTATGATTACGGCATCCCTTTTCATAATTCTTAAATTGTTTAGACACACTTATGAGCTATATAAGATAAGGTGTATGATATTGATAAAGTTTTATCAAAGCAATCTAGTATCAGAAATCTGAACTTTGGTAAGAAAGTCAAAAAAGTATTGTTTTTCTAGAAGTCCAGCTGATTTCCGAGTACATGTCAAAGCTAGTGGGAGCATAAGTGTTATGCTAATAATCATCATGTTAGTGGGAGCATGATAAGTATGATAAGTATTGCAAGTTAGGAATGTTAATTATAGAAAATAAAAGTTTCAATTTGTTGAAAAAAGGTGTTTTGCTATAATTAAGGGAGAGAAAATTCTACTTCATATCAATTCTAAGAGGCTTTGAGTGAGATTTTAAGCTTAGATTGAGATTTTAATCATCTTTAGTCAATAATATATATATATATATATATATATATATATATATATATATATATATATGAATTTCATGTTGGATTGGCTCAACATAAGGAAATTCTATATATTGCGTTCTTAAAATTCGATTATGATTACGACATCCCTCTTCATAGTCAAATCTTGAGAACATGGCAAATAAAAAAAATATTGTAGCAAAAGACTGATCTAGAATCAAGTCTTTATGTGAAACATCATGAATCATGTCCCATTTTCCTTGGGTATAGGATCGATTGCATGTGCTATAATATTCATCTTTCTAAAATTTTCCAAATTCATGGGGAATTAAGAGGGGAAAAGGTCTAGAATTGGATTTGACTAAAGTGATTAAGCAATTGTCGAGGACAATCTAAGGTTTTACCAAGGATTTGTTGCTCAAGGACAATTGGAAGTATAGTGTTAACTTTGGAAGGACCATTTTGACCTAATCTGAAAAGAGGCAATTCTTGTTTCGAAGGGGTAGTCAAAATGGGAATATGGAGTTGTCTCCATAGGTGGAAATTATCTGTGTAAGATTAGGAAACTTAATGCAAGAAGGATGTTTCCATGGAGTTGATATCCATTGGAATGCTCTGTAATGTTTGTTGTCAAGTCTTTGTGACTTTGTGCATAATCAGTACAAGAGAATCAATGCATATAAGTTTAGAATCGAACAAATTTTGGTAAAAGGCATGAATTTGGAATTCTTGCATTGCCGTAAGGACTTGGGAGTGTGAAATTAGAATCATGGTTCAATTGGTTTATTTCACAAAGTAAAGACCATAGACAAACTTGGTATGCATACTTGGAGTATGGCATAACTAATGTTTAGACAAATATAAAGTGAATACTTGGTTTATGGGAAGACTACTGTTTAGAAAAACATAGTGTACATGCTCGGAGCATGGGACAACTAGTGTTTTAATTCATGAATAAAGTTGATAGCTGAAACAGTATGCAATGAATAATGTGTAATCATATGGTGATAAATAAAAAGTGTTTTATTTATATTCATAAGTTCTGAGACCATATTGGATTCAATTATTATTGTGTTTCATTTTTCATGTTTTGACTTCTAGAATAACTAGGTCATTCTTCCCGAATGACTAAGTTATTCAAACTATCCACAGTCGGTCATATGTTGGAAGTAGATATTAATCAAGACTATCATGAGTTGGGCTTGTAGAGGTCTAAGATGTTGGACAAGGTGGTGCTACAACACTCATGAGTGCTTATAAGTTCTGAGTATTGGATTCAACCCGCGCTCATTGGAATCACTTCATGGATTTTATCACGAGTGATCATGAGACGATAATATCTTATATTCTTCAAACCTAGAGATATGAGTTGTTACTATGAGTTGGTGATACATTGATTGCACGAAAATGCATTGGTAACTCGATGTTATAAAATGTGCCTTTGTGTATGATTCAACAAGTCATAGAACAAGCCATATGAGTTGAAGTTTATCCATTCCTTTTACCTTCGGGATAAAAGCGATATCTGTGGGCCACTCGATGATTTAATAATGATACATGTGAGTGCTTGGCCAAGCCAGGACGGATTTGATTTGTTCAATCAGTCAGTCACCATAAATCGGAAATCGGGAAACAACAGATGGACAGAGAGAATGATTACAATCCATGTCTCAGTCCATATCATATCTATAATGGAGGAATATATGATCACTTATCTAATGGACAACTCATTGACAAAGGTCAGAGATCATCGGCAAAGTCAGCGTTCGACGGAAGCTTTTAAGAGCTAAGATTGTCAGTCAGTTCTTGAAGTCATACTTGCAATAATAGTTTTAGACTTATCCAAGTGGGAGACTGTTGGAATAATGTCTAAGTCCATAACTATAATTTGTAAGACTTGACCCGACCTGGCATGGTCCATTTGGGTTGCATGGCATTATGCATTTGGATAGACTATAATGAGAGAAATAATACTTAAGGTTTATTAATATATTATAAGTTCTAATATATTAATAAGGTTATTTAATTAGTATTGATCAAGAATTAATTTGGAATTAATTAAGTGATTAAAAGGAGACTAATTAAATATATTGGTTGATTATGTAAATCATTCATTCTTATATATGTGGGCTTGTGATCCAAGATTCCTTATGTTGGACCAAGTCCATAGGGTGACACATGGATTCTCCATGGAGGTTAAAATCCATGGAGCATAAGGAATAGGTAAAGTTATGAGTTACATGGTGTAACCCTAATAGCCACCATATAAAAGAATCCCATGGCTCAAGAAATCAGCAACTATATGTGAGAAAAAGGGCTAGTCGATTTTCATGAAGTGTGTATATTCTCTCAAGTTATTCCAAATGTATTTGGTGGTGTGTGAACCATTTGAAGTGTCACACTTGGGGCACTAGGCACTCAAGCTTCATGAAGACATTCTACATCAAAGAGGTATGTAATTCTAACATGATATATTCATATGAATCAATGTTATTATGCTAGTTAGGATGAATACCTTGGAAAGTTCATATTTGCATGTATAATAGAGAAAACATAGATCCAATGTATTTAGGGTTGCATGTACACTTAGGAATGTTAGAATGCTCAAAACCCAACAAAAACATCCCTCCACATCAGACAAACATCTCATAGCGATGATCGGATCCTGAACCCCGTCGAAAGTAAAGGTCTTCGTGTTGTCGAATTCCTGATACCGAAATGCCTGAATGGCTCCTCCCCCTGTCGCCGTTACAGCCGACGCAGCTGCAACGACAGCCTTCTTAGCAAGGGTTGCATAACGCTCATCAATGTACTCAACCGTGGCGGTCTTAATAGACCCAAACATCTCCAGTAACTGCACCCGGAATAGAGTAGCAACCTCATCATGCAGGACTTCATGAATCCTGGCATCCAACTCATCCATCGCCAGCTAACCAATGACCTTAGGCAGTACTTATCCATCCTGACCGCCAGCTCCTGATCCGGATCCAACTCCAAAGCGACTCATAACCACCATACTGAAAATATTCCAAGGAAAATATCAGATAATCCGGATAATAACTAGGAACCAACTCCCAACTAACCCTAGGGATTATGACTTCCTTGACACGTGTATGGGTCCTATGCTTTTAGTAGTAAGGACCCACACTACCTTCCACACCTACCCATATTTGTCTCAAGTATCATCATAACACCCTAATATACACATGAATGGTGATCGCTCAACCCACGCTTCTAGAGAAAGGCTAACTATTTCATAACAGGCCTACTGACCTCATACAACTCACCTATGAAACTTTCACCAACCCTCGCTTCTAGGAATAGCCGATTCTTAGGGTAGATCCTTAAGAGGAAAGAATATAATAGGGATGGGTAATTGGGTTGATTGTTTGATGTTTAAACAAAATAGTTATATTATTGTGGGTTGATGTTGGGGTGCAAAGTTATTCATGTTTGACTTTGTAATGGTTTGACTTTTGTAGACCACTTGCATGTGGTGCATTAGCCTTATGACTTATGAGTTAGTGAGAGTGAGAGTGAGACATGTAAACACCTCTATATAAGTTGGGTCTAGTCCACTTGTAGAGGTGTGCTTGAGAGATGTAGAAGTGAGTGTGTAAGTGTGTGTTATTTATGTAGACTAGATCTAGATCCCTTTTTGTAACACCATACATATTCTATATATCTCTTGAACACCCAAATCACCATGTTCATTGTGCAATCTTTAATTCCGCATGCCAAACCATGTTCTTATGTCGCTAGAATTGGTATCAGAGCGGATCTTCAAGATCAAGGTGATTTTTGAAGAATGATTCTCAGTTTGGCAACTTTTGTCACAATTGAAGCATTTTTGGTGAGTCTCTCTCTATGATCTCTCTAAATCTTTTGAATCGTGCGTAATGTTTTTGAATTTTGATCGATTTGTTTCGTTAAATGTAACCAGTTTTTACCCCATTGGTGATTCAACCATTTTTTTAAAGATCAAGCACAATCAATTCATTCTATTTTACTGTTCACAACGTTCATTTGAGCCAAAATTGTGATGTTACTGTTCTTTAATCAAATGAATCAAGCCCAAATCTAATGTCAAGAACTGCTCATCTTATAAGCCCATTCAATTTCATCAAACGATATGTTGAAATTTTATTACATCATTCTTTCCAATTTATGAAGCCCATTGATTCATATCACTTAAAATGACGTATATGTGGTTCGCCGGTCTACTTGTGCAACAACTCTATTTGGTTGTACATTTGCATTTGTTCTTCATTGTTTCTTGGTTCACACATCTGTTTATAATCAATTTATTTTCTTTTTAGTTTTATCAATTTCATTGAATCATTTTAATAGTTGCTGATTTGATTCAAGTCAAGAAAGATCATGAAATCTAATTTGCTATCGATATTGTTGATTTTGTTCAAGTTGACTTTCTTAAGTCAAAATCGACGTTCTTGACAAATCCAAACTGAAATTGATTGAAAAGGAACAAAAACCTTATTTGTATTTGATTTCGAAACAAGTATGATGTTCATGTTTGATAACGAATGGATATATGGTTATATTGATTTCGAAGAATAAGGTTGTGGTTGAAGTCGGTGTCGATGGCTAAAACTGAAATTGAATCTATCTATGTCTTCTGTTCTTGGATTATTTTTGATAATAATAGAAGGTAAATTCAAGTCAAATGGGTGTTAGACGAAATCGAATGCAACTGGAATCAAATTTTTTCGAAATCGATTTTGAATGTAGTTCGTTGATTTGATTTTGAACGAAGCCCTGGATTTTAATGTTGATGACGAACTGGAATTGATTAATTGGAATCGCTTTATGAAGGTTTGTGTGATAATGAATTGGAAACAGAAGTAGTGTTCTTGATTTTTTGATAAGGGTGTCGATGATCAAAGACTGTGTTGATTAAGATTTCGAAATGGATTGATGATTGAATGGAGTTGCTGTACGAAGGTTAGATTGCATCTATCGAAGGGGGCTGAAGATTTTGCATGAAGCAAAGATCTGTATGGGTGTATAGTTTCGAATTTGTATTTCATACGAAGGAAAGAATGGATTTACATGAAGGGTAATGGTCATGATTATTGATCGAATGGTTGTTAATTGTGTTCGAAAGTTAAAGCATTCGATTTTGGAAGACTGTCGAAATGTTTTTGTTTTTTAACGAAGGAAAGAACGAGTTTGATAATTCATATGAAGGGAGTTAATTTCTTATGAATTGGAAAGAAGGAAAATAAATTTTTTTGAATATGGTCCTTCTGGTTTCGACAATTTGACCAACGATAAACTATTCGTATGATTGGCAAAAATTTCGAATGATTTAAAGAAAAATGGTAAAGTTTCGAAAACAACCCCTGAACCTTCGAATATATGGCAACTTCGACAATTAATTGATGTTTCAGATTTTTGGCTATTTTTACCCAACTTCGACAATTGACTGAAGTTTGGTATGTTTGGGGTATTCTTCGTATTTCGTACGTTTGGGGAAAAAAAGGCATAACTTTTGAAAATAGTCCCTGAGGCTTCGAACATTTGGCGGTTCGTACACAAATTCAAAAAAGGACTGTTTTTGCTGAGAATTTGAAGAATATTCATTTCAGGTCCCTGTAGTTTGTGCAAATTGGCGCTTTCTACCCATATTTGGAAAAGGGGGAGAGTCTTGCATATTTTTTTGTTTTGGGCGCAACGGGTCACTGCAGAACTTTGAAATTAACAATTTCTACCCATTTTTGAGAAATTTTGTCAAAGGCAGTCCTGAACGAAGCTAAAAATTGAATATTTTTTGGGTTTTCCAGATTAAAGCACAAAGTTTATGCTATATGTTAAAGGAGAGTTTTGACACAAAAAATTCCGAATAAAACACGTTCTCTTTCCTTGAAAGTTTTATAATCAAATTTCGATTATAAAAAGGGGGAGAAATTTATATGGAAGTTTGAACTTGAATTTTTCATATTACGCGGATTTGATGACCGGAGTGACCTTGAATTTTTGAAGCTTACGAAACGATGCAATTGGAAGTTTGGAAATGATTTATTTTCGAAATAGGTTTGGTTTTATTGAAGATTTTCGGGGTATGTTTTTATACTCAACTTTTGGGTGATCAATTAAAGTTTGAGAAGCTCGTGATCATTCGTTGATGCTCGGTTCGTATGGTCTCACATCCTAGAGTCCAAATTGAAGTATCATGGAAGAATTGAAGACTGAAGTTTGTTTCGACATATGTCACCTTTGAGGCTCGAATCGCGTAGTTGCTCGGGTTTGGAAGATTTGAAATGGGTCATCCATTCCTAACTTTGAGGGGGAGAATGTTGGGGTGCAAAGTTTTTCATGTTTGCCTTTGTAATGGTTTGACTTTTGTAGACCCACCTGCATGTGGTGCATTAGCCTTATGACTTATGAGTTAGTGAGAGTGAGAGATAGACATGTAAACACCTTTATATAAGGTGGGTCTAGTCCACTTGTAGAGATGTGCTTGAGAGATGTAGAAGTGAGTGTGTAAGTGTGTGTTATTTATGTAAACTAGATCCAGATCCCTTTTTGTAACACCATACATATTCTATACATCTCTTGAACACCCAAATCACCATGTTCATTGTGCAATCTTTAATTTCGCATGCCAAACCATGTTCTTATGTCCCTACAGTTGAAAAGCCTATGTACTCACTAGGTTTCCCAACCTGACCCACTCAGTTTATTTGTATCACAGGTTTTGATATGAAGTTACATTACACTGAGAGATCAAGGAAATATAGATCACTAGTGATAACAAATGTAAGGTTTGTTTATGCTTATGTTTCTGTATTGACGATGACTTTCCAATGTTTTAAAATGAATAAAATACATTTCTTTGGAAATGATTTGGTAACGGATTTATGATGGGAACAAATTCCGAAACACTTTTCTTTAAAAGGTTGCTTTGATTTTCAAAATAAAGCATAAACAAATCAATCTTTTATGGCCGTGAAAGTGGGGATGTCACAGTTTGTATCAGAGCATTAGTTTAAGCGAACTAGGAATAAGGATTTATTTCTAGACTTAACTTAGAATGTTAAGCGATGATCGTGAGGAGTGTGTATAAGATATTTTAGGAAGTACACCTGAATAGACACGAGCACTAGCTCATTTAGGGAGGATGCCTAAATTTCTTTTATGTGCTAAATGATTTGCGATGCTTTATGATGCTTTCGTCTGATCGGATCTATGGTCTGTTGCCGACCGGATCTGGAAATTTTATGTGTTCAGATTTCTAAACGTATAATTACAGTATTAGAACTGGCATGTAACTTTTCGGAGTAATAGGGAGATTACACGTCGATCGTAAAAAAAGTCTTTCCTATCTTAATTCTTGTCATTACACACCGAAATTCTGATTTGGTGTATAGATCAAAATGGCAAGAACCCGAAGCTGAGTTGGAAATGCGAACGGAAATAGAAATCAACAGCCTCAACCCCAAGTAATTGAGCAAGTACCAGTAGCAACACCTGGACCTGAGCCAATCACAATGGCTAGAGTACAAGCCATGTTTCAGGCTATGTTAGCCGAAAAAAGGGAAGAGATGAGGCACATGTTGCATGAGAACAATAAAGATGAACCCACCATGCGTGTTGAACAACCCGAGTTGAATGATGGACAGTCGAAGGAAGGAAACTATAGTAGGACCATTGGTCAAGCTGAACAACCACTGGTTAGAAGGAATATCCAAGATGGAGGAAATGAAAGACGGGGATGCAAGTACAAGGATTTTATGGCATCCAAACCACTGAGTCTTTCTGGAAGCCCGACACCGGTGGAAGTACTGGATCTACGAGATGGAGACAATGTTTGAGAGTTGAAAATGTAGCAACAAACAGAAGACCGCTCTCGCGGTTCCTCTGTTAAAGTCTGGAGTACTGAGCTGGTGGAAGCTACTAGCTAATACGATGCCCAAGGGAGAAGCAAGCAATATGTCTTGGGAAGTTTTCCTGGTGCAACTAAAAATGCAGTACTGCTATGAGCAAGATCTTCTGGAGATCCACAATGAATTCTAGAATCTGGAGAAGGGAAGGATGAGTGTCATCGAGTATGTTGCATGTTTTATGGAGAAGATGAAGCTTATTCCTTACCTAGTTCCAATTGAGCTCTCCATGTTCACCAAGTTTGCCCATGGATTACCAGCGGACTTTGGTCCAATGGCCAAGCAAGCAACCACTTTGAAAGCTACCATCTGGGCAGCCAGGAATTTTGTGACCCAGATTAGGTTGGTGAGAAAAGGAAGTATGAAGGATCTTCAAAGTCCAACAAAGAAAGAAAATTCTCAAAATCAGAAGGAGGAGGAGGAGGTGAAGCTAAGTGCTGCGAGAAGTGTAAAAAGAAACACTTCAGGAAATGTAGCGAGGAAGTGACTTGCTACAAATATGGAAAGACGGGGCATTATGCCAGCAAGTTCGGGTCCAACAAGAAGGTGTGCTACGGATGTAACTAAGAAGGGCATATTTCTAGAGACTGCCCAAAGAAAGACGAGGCAGCAAGGCGAAACACACCACCAAGGCCAAGGGCATTCTACATGATCCTCGACGAAGCAGAAAACAACGCGAGGAATCGAGGATAAGGACTTCATATCCAAAGATCGAGTTATGCAGTAGCCATGTAGATAGTATCGTATGGTGTAGCCTATTAGAGGCATAATCTAGGGTGAACTTGAACACCTATGTAATTGTTTCAAGGAAAATATAAAACCTTCGTTTTGTTATGTGGTGTGTTAAGTTGTTATGTGATTTTCTTGTATGGCGATTTGGAAAACTGCGAGGCAATACTTGGGACGTGTATGAGTAGGTGTGAATGGTAGTAGATGCCTATACTACCGAAAGCACAGGACTCACACTTGGATCAGGGAAAGACACAAGGTTACCAAGAAGCTAGTAATTGATTCCATTTTGTTCAAGTATGTCGTTACCATTGTTTCGGTAATGACTAAGAAGAAGATTGTTATTCCGACCCAACTGGTCATATGAAATTGAGTCCGACTAATATGAGTATGTTACATGGTTCAGAGAACGAAGTTTGATGTAGCATTTGACCTAAGCCAGAAGATTGAAGTGAAAGATAACTGAAGCAATCAATAAAAGTTCCGCGATCGTTGTTAAAGTAAGAAGCTTGTAGCTAGAAGTGTTGCATGCTAGAATATGATTATCTCACATTAGAACATGAATGAAGGTATATTCCTTTCTGGAATTTGATGCTAAGAGACCCGAGTCGAAGCATTGCATCATATGATGAGAGGTCATTAAAACATGACCCATCGGTCTATTACGATAATCAAAGTAAAGTCTGTTTACGAAGATCAAGAGTTTCCAATAAGGATCAAGATTGTAACTCGAAGGCTACAATTGAAAGTCCACCACCGTATGAAGAGAGGTTGCAAGATTGAGCACCACCAATAGTCAACGATAAAAAGACAGTCGAAAATGGAGCTCGTATGCGAAAGAAATGGACGAAACTTAGTCCCTACTCTTCGAGCGCGACAAATTCGATACAAATTTGTAAATTCAAGATAGAATGAGAACTACCCGATGGAGTCTAAATGAAAGTTGTAGTACTCATAAATACCAATGCGTGGATATAAAGAACATAGAGAATAGAGCTTGTATGTAAAAGATATGGACGAAACTTGGTCTCTACTCTTCGAGCACGATAAATTCGATACAGTTTTGTAAATCTGAGATAGAATGAGAATTAGCTGACGACGTCTAAAGGAAACTTGTAGTACTCGTAAATACAAATGTGTGGATATAAAGAACGTCAAAAATGGAGTTCTTATGAACGAGTTATAATTTTTAATAGCACATTTACGTATTAAAATAAAGTGTAAATCATATATCCGTCTACATATATATACATATGTATATATCATTAGAAAGGTATCGACGGTGCGGTCATTATAAGACTAATGTTGAGTACTTTTGACATTAGTTTAGTACAAATATCATTAAATATATTTAAAATAGTATTATAAAGGGGTGTTTAGTCATTTAAGTAAATATAGATGGTGGTTTTTGAAAATTCAATTACTATAAATAAGAGCCTCTAGACTCTCATATTTCTTGCACCATTATCTTGATTCAAGAGTCTTTCTCTTCTTATCCCCCGAGCATTTCGGTCCCTCGTGATTCGACGTCTCTTTCGGTAGTTTTAATATAGTAATGTAAACACTGAAGCGTTGCAGGAATTTTTCTTAGCAAAAATTTACTGGCGAAGTTCTGCCCCTGCAAAGCCCGACTCCTAGCAAAACCCCTTTGTAAGTAAGTTATGCTTACCCTATTTTAAATATAGCTTATATTTAAAATTAGTATTGTTATTATGAACGTATAATCAATATTTGGGCTATTATTATGACTTATATAAGTGTTGTTATAATATCTTTTGAACTACTCGCGGTACGGGGAATTTGGTTTAAAGGGCCGCATAGGGTTGTTAGGTTTGAGAAGTGTTATATGCCAAAATGGTGTTGTCATCCGGTGTTTTATGTCTGGCCCCTGTCTGTACATAGTGGTTGGAAAATATTGTTTAAATGCTTATATAATAATAATAATAATAATAATAATAATAATAATAATAATAATAATAATAATAATAATAATAATAATAATGCTAAGACTAATAATAGTCATGGTAAATATTAGACGAAAATCTAGTGGTAATAATACTAGGTTTCATCGAAGGAAATTATATTGTTAAGAAGGAAAGTGTTGTCCGAGTTTGGAATCATCACTTTAACAGGTGAGTGCATAGTTACTTTCATATTACACATAGATATGAAGTATTTTATATAAATTACATGTTATGTGCTCATATTATATGTTTATTTGAGATCTATGTTGGATGAACAATTTTATACATGTTTTTAGTGATTTAAACTGTATATGTATTTTATATCTACGAATATGTTGGGTAAAATATGGATAGATGAATGAGGAGGGATGAAAGAGGATATAAGTAAACATTGGTAATTATGGACTTAGTGTCTATTGTATAAACATTGGCAACTATGGACTTAGTGTCTGTTATATAAAACTTGGTGATGATGGACTTCGTGCCTATTCTTTAAGAAAATCCTTAGGAACGAATGAACGAGGAATAGCCGATTCTTAGGGTAGACCCTTAAGAGTAAAGAATATAATGGGGATGGGTAATTGGGTTGATTGTTTGATGTTTAAACATAATAATTATATTATTGTGCGTTGAAAACCCTATGTATTCACCAATTTTCCCAACCTGACCCACTCAATTTATTTGTATCATAGGTGTTGATATGAAATTACATTACAATGAGAGATTAAGGAGTTATAAACCACTAGTGATAAAAAAATGTAAGGTATATTTATGCTTATGTTTCTGTATTGACGATGACAGTCCAATGTTTTAAAATGAATAAAATACATTTCTTCGGAAATGATTTGATAACGTATTTATCATGTTTTTCTGGGAACAAATTCCGAAACACTTTTCTTTAAAAGGTTACTCTGATTTTCAAAATAAAGCATAAAGAAATCGGTCATTTTTGGCCTTGAAAATGGGGATGTCACACCACACTTCCTACAAGTTCAGGCACGTTGCCTTCCCATCCTGGAATCAGCAGCCTTGAACAACTTCGGTGCTGGCTATGTCTGCCCTGGGGCTTGTCTCAACACTCGTAACTGTAACTCAATCTCCAAATCACGCTGCGTCCCGGCTCCTGAAGCTCTAACAAGGTATCAAATCTCCACACCGCAAAAAATTGTCTGATATCGGTCTTAAGCATGCTCAAATTGTTGGATTAGTGTCTAAGTCCATAACTATTTTGGTATGTACTTGACCCGATGGTGCATGGTCCTTTTGGGTTGCCTTCACCAAAGCAACTTGATAGGATGAATTATAGAGAGAGAGGATTAATTATGATTTATTAATATATTATAAGAATAATATATTAAAGGAGAAATCATATTCTTTAATTAATATTAGTCAAGAGTTAATAAGAATTAAGTTTGTGGCTAAAAGACATTAATTAAACTTAAGGGACTAGAACTGTCAATTGTGTGATAGTTGAATATTGGGCTAATGGACTCCATATTAGAGGGGTGGACGAATTCTATGGGGAAACCCATTAGAAATCGTCCTAGGCCTCTAAGGAGGGAGTCCATGGGTTGCTTAGGGCCTAAGCATCCAATGCCTTTCTCTTATGGTCAAACCTTTTGACCATGGCATGCCTTTCATTGCCATTTCCTATTTCCATGGAGGTTTGGAAGGCAGATCTACCAATCAACTTTGCTTCTCCAGTGCGCCAAATCATTGTTAATTCGGCAACAATAAGCAAATAGGTGAGACCGAAGAGGGTCACATCATGCTCCATCATATAGTACTCTATAACGAACTCACTATATGATTCAGTAAGGGACTTAAGAACCCAGTCTACAACCATCTCCTTGGGGATGACAACACCCAACATACCCAACCTGTCAATGTGTGACTTCATCTCTAAGATGTGTGCACACAGACTTTCCATCTTCGTGCTTACTTGCCAATAGGGCTTGAGTGAGCTTGAACCTTTCAAGCCTTTGAACTTATGGGTCAGGGAGAATAATTGGAGGAGGTGGAGAAAGTGAAGCATGATCTCTTATTCCCTGGTCGTATCGTGGAACATCATCTTCAAAGGATTCAGGAAGACCATCGTTGTTTAACATCTACAAAACGTGAGAAAATTCAAGTCAGTTGATAAGAATCCTTGATGTAACACCCAAATGAAACATCAAGGCTAGGATCCAACACAATACTCTACAACCTAGAAGAGGGATGCGTAATCTAGTTGCAAAATATTTGAAGGTAGGTAAATGACGATTTACCAATTTCCACCATGAAAAACGAAAATGAAGTTTAAGTTTTAAATGAATTGAAACTCCTAGATCTTTTGAGATTCATTGAACTTTTCAATGACATGTTTAATCTCGATTATGCCCTTCAAGTTTGCGACTGGGATGCCGAGGATCACAAACAAGGTGTGAATAACCATGTGAATTAACATGGTGCACTCAATGCTACTATCACCTAATCAATGTGCCGGTTAGCCACACATGCTCCATTGATCTATGATAAACATCGAGCCACCCTTCACTACTAATGTCAACCCCAAATTAGTGTGCCAGTTAACCACACACGCTCCACTAACGTTTGATAAGGGTATGAAGTGTAATTCCATGGATTAGCATACAATTTCATATTTTTCCTAAAGTAACTATGATTTGGGAATTAGTAAAAGCATTTAGTTACTTTGTACTTCATTATACTTATAATGGAAGGTTTCGTCCTATCCTACCCGTTCGGCTAACGACCCCCCACTAGTCAAGAGTGCGGTGGGTAAGAGTGGATACCCATTCAATCGTCATTTTATAGGCAATTTCCTTAAACACCCCTTATAGACCAACTTCGTGAATGAGCCCTACTAACGATAAGACTGACTTTTCACTCATACATATATATAATATTAGACTTTTAATAATACATATAGTATAAGGGTGTATTTTATACTTTTAAAAT
This sequence comes from Lactuca saligna, assembly GCF_052625555.1. Classification (NCBI taxonomy): domain Eukaryota; kingdom Viridiplantae; phylum Streptophyta; class Magnoliopsida; order Asterales; family Asteraceae; genus Lactuca; species Lactuca saligna. The sequence goes on from NC_136418.1 coordinate 186,608,169, forward strand.
ACTAGATGGTCTAATTTAATAGATTATACTTTTAATTTAGTTAAATGTAAACCAAAACTTTATAGAATTATTAACTCTCTTTTAATTATACATTTAATTAACTTAATAAGACCACAAGGATGTAATTTGAACTTTTCAAAAATACTAGGGTATTAGAATTTAATATTTCAAAATTAAAATTTTAATCAAACTTTAAATTCCAAAACTTGAGGGCAAGTTTTGAAACTTTTCAAAACATTATGGTTTAATTATTTAAATTTCAAAACCTAAAACTACTAAGTTCAAATTTAAAACTATAAAACCTTAGGGTGTAGGTTGAAACTTTTTCAAACTTTATCAAGAACATTTTAGATCAACAATTCAAATAAGGCAATTAACAATTAATTGGTAATTATCTAATTATGACCTAATCCAATTTCTTGCAAGATAATTCACCAAATAACTTAAATAATTAACCATTATCTTATAAGGCAACAAATATTTGATTAATTGGTAATTATCTTCTATTTTGGTAAGGATATTCACCCAAAATCAATAAAAATCGGATTTTATCAATTAAATTTTTTTTGGTAATAATCCTAAGCCAAAACAGCAAGAAAATCACGAAAATCATCTGGCAAAATCGCTTACTCATCGAGTCAGCACTGGACTCGTTGAGTACCCAGTGGACTCGGCGAGTTCATTCATGGACTCGACGAGTCCAACCCTAAAAACTCAAAATTTTCAATTTTCAGTTAATATTCAATCAAATAGGCATCAAATTCATTAACAAATAACCCTAGGCTCTGATACCACTGATGGGTCTTGAGCACTACATCAATCCTGTGGTGTACATGAAAAGCCTAATGCTTTGGATCTAGTTTGTCTAATAAACATGCAATTGAATATCCAAAGTTATAAACCCTAGATCTAACATATTATAAACTGAATTAGGGTTTAGAGAATACCTTTGATTGTTATGTAGCAATAACAATTTATTCCTTCCTTTTATTGGCTTCAGAAAACTTAGTGCCTCAAGTGTTGCATCTCTAATGGAGTCACAAACACCATGAGCAACAAGGATGAAGAGGAGAAGAGAGGAGGCAACCAAAAACGTCTAGAAACCCTAAGGGAAGTCTTGTCCACGTTTTTGGGGCCATAGGGGTCCTATATATATATGTAGGCTATTAGGGTTTGCAACTAGGAAACCCTAATCAGACTGCTTAAGCCCTAAGCAGCCCATGGACTCTTTTAGAATACCTCTTGGACGAATTCCTTATGGGCTTCCCATAGAGTTCGTGCAACCTATATTCCAAGGTGATCCATAGCCCAATCGTAATTATCTTATAATTACAAATCCAGTCCCCTAAGTTTAATTAATCTCTTTTAGCCACAAAATTAATTCTTAATTAATTCTTGACTAATATTAATTAAACAATATGATTTCTCCTTTAATATATTAATAAATCATAATTAAACATTTCTCTTTCCATAATTCATCCTACAAGTTGCTATGGGGAAGGCAACCCAAAAGGACCATGCTCATAACTGGGTTAAGTACATACCAAAATAGTTATGGACTTAGACACTAATCCAACAGTATGTTACAAGTCTGGGAAAGAGGGGCATTTTGCGAGGGATTGTCCCAAGAGGTTTGCGGTTTGCTTTCATTGCAACCAGACTGGCAATCGGAAGGCCGAGTGCCCATGGCTGCTTCAAGGATCGGCACATGGATCTGCGCCTGCTGCTAGAGTTATCGAGACCCAGCCAATGAAGGCCGAAGCACTGAAGGCTCGCGAGAGAGCCTTTCAGTTGACAGCAGAGGAGGTCTGCACAACGCCCGACGTCGTGGCTGGTATGTATTCTTTATTTTTCCTTCTGAGTTTGAGATATTGTGCTTATTTTGTGGTATGCTTAGGTATTTTCCTTGTGAATTCTGTACCTGCCTTGGTGTTGTTTGACTCGGGTGCGAGTTGATCTTTCGTGTCATTAGAGTTTAGTCAGCACATCAGTATCCAGCGAGAGGCGTTGAGTCGACATCTACGAGTTTCTATAACTGACGAGTGAGTAGTGTATGCTACTTATGTGATTTGAGGATGTGTACTCGAGATTTTCGGTGTGGAGTTTGAGATAGATCCAATAGATCTGCTACTGATAGCGATAGGGGATGTGTGTGTCATCATGGGCATGTACTGGTTGAGCAGATTCAGAGCTGTTATCGACTGCGAGCGACAGTTGGTAACCATACGAGACCCTAGTGGGGGAGTACTTACGGTGTATGGCGAGGGTACCCGATCTGGGTCAACATTTTGCTCGGCTTCCAGAGCAAGGCAGAGTCTACAGCAGGGTTGTAGGGGTTTATAGCCTATGTAATGGATACACAAGTTGCAGCGAAGAGACCTAGTTCTATCGATGAGGTCCCGATAGTGCGTGAGTTCCCAGATGTTTTCCCCAAGGAGTTGCTGAGTGTGCCTCCCGAGAGGCAGGTGGAGTTTCGCATTGATTTGGTTCCGGGGGTAGAGCCTATCGCCAAGGCGCCCTATTGCCTTGCGCCACCAGAGATGCAGGAGTTATCCTCACAGCTTCAAGAGCTATTAGGGAAAGGATTTATCCGACCGAGTAGCTCACCATGGGGAGCGCCGATCCTTTTTGTCAATAAAAATGATGGTTCACACCAGATGTGCATTGATTACCGAGAGTTGAACAAGTTGACGGTCAAGAACCATTATCCATTACCGAGGATCGACGATCTGTTCGATCAGTTGCAGAGAGCGTCTTGGTTCTCCAAGATAAACTTGAGGTCTGGATATCATCAGATGAGAGTGTGTGATGATGATATCTAGAAGACAGTGTTTAGGACTCGTTATGGGCACTACGAATTTGTGGTGATGCCTTTTGGGCTCACCAATGCACCAGCAGCGTCCATGGATCTCATGAACAGAGTATGTAGGACGATGTTGGATCGATCAGTGATTATGTTCATCAATGATATTCTGGTGTATTCGAGATCTAGAGAGCAGCATGAGGAGCATCTAAGGAAGATTCTTGGAGTATTGAGATCGGAGAGGCTTTATGCCAAATTCTCCAAGTGTGACTTCTGATTACGAGAGGTCCAGTTCTTGGGACACCTCGTTAATCAGAATGAGATATTGGTTGATCCGGCCAAGAGAAAGGTTGTGATAAGTTAGGAGGTGCCGAGATCCCCCACCGAGATCAGGAGTTTTCTCAGATTGTCCGGCTACTATCATAGATTTATCCGAGATTTCTCCAAGATTGTCGTTCCTCTCACCAGGTTGAACCGGAAGGGTATGGCTTTTACGTGGGCTCGGGAGCAGCAAACCTTGTTTGAGACACTTCGCCAGAGACTGTGCGAAGCCCCAGTGTTAGTCCTTCCGGAAGGAATGGAGGATTTTGTGGTGTACTGTGATGCGTCGATATCAGGGTTGGGTGCGGTGCTTATATAGAGAGGGCACGTGATAGGATACACATCGAGGAAACTAAAGCCTCATGAGACGAGGTATCCCACCCACGATTTGGAGTTGGGGGCAGTGGTGTTCCCCCTCAAGATATGGCACCATTACTTGGGGCTCGGTGTACGATATACACGGACCACAAGAGCTTGAAGTATCTGATGGATCAGCCCAACCTGAACATGCGCCAGAGGAGATGGTTGGATGTGGTAAAGGATTATGACTGCGAGATCCTGTACCACCCTGGCAAGGCTAACATGGTAGTCGATGCTATGATTCGTAGGGTGGAGACTGCCCTTATTCGAGATATATGCATGAGGATGACGGTGATGACTCCGGTATTGGATTCCATTCGAGAGGCCCAGGCAGAGGCTGTGAGACCACAGAACTGCAAGAAAGAGCGAGTGATCGAGCAGGTATCCGAGTTTGTTATCGATAGCATAGGGCTTATGACCTTTCATGGTCGGATTTGGGTGTCGTTTATGGGCGGGGCACGTAGCATATTGATGGAGGAGGCGTACAGATTGAGATTCTCGATCCATCTAGGGGCTACTAAGATGTATTTGGACCTGAAGAGAGATTATGTGTTATGTGTTTACTTGCGATTATGTGATTTATGTATGCTATATGATATTAGACCGGACCGAAGGGTCCAATGATTTAGACCGGACCAAAGGGTCCAACGAGCTAGACCGGGCCAGAGGGTCCAACTAGCTATGAGACTGGAGGGTCCCGCTGAGACACATTGACCGGAGGGTCATACCGAGTTATAGCCTCGAGTGGCATATGTGTGATGTATGTGGTATTTTGGGGAACTCACTAAGCATTTATGCTTACCGTGTTATGTGATATGTGTTTCAGGTACCAGTAAGGATCGCGGGAAGGCGCCGACATGATCTGTACACACTGATGGATACTTATGTATTTTGAGATTCTGGGATTTGTTTTATATAGATAACATGTGATACTTTGGGTTCTTTTTGGTGATCATATTATGAGTTATATATTGTTTTAAAAATGAAGATTTTGTTTTGAAAATTTACGTTCTTACATTAATTATAGCAAAACAACTTGTTAACTCTTGCAACTTTGCAAGTAAAACTCTTGTTTTCTATAATTAATATTGTTGACTCGCAACATTTAAAATAATAATCATGCTCCCACTAACATGATGATTATATCTTTACCAACATAACACTTATGTTCCCACTAGCTTTGACACATATTCAGAAATCAGTTGAACTTCTAGAAAACAATCCTTATTGAATTTCATAAGTTCATATTTCTAATACTAGATGCTTCGATAACATACATACTAGCATATAAACATACCATGTAGTAACCGACCATAAAATTATCACAAAGACAATCATCTCAACTATAATCAACTACTAGTGGGTTGGCCTTGGTGCCTTATACCTACTTCTACTGGAAGGTAACTCACCTCACACTACCGAAGTACCGCAGACCTAATCCCAGTTGCTGGATGACAGATTCCCAAACTGTCAACAATCAAAACAACACCTAATTAATAATTGGGTTCCACTACATAACCATAAGTACATACTTGGGGTCATTACTACATTACCCCATGCTTGGCTTTATTCAAGCCCAAGGCCTAATCCATAGGCCCAAAAGTCCAACCATGGCTTAAAGCCCAACATATGGCCCAATTTTCAAAATTGGGCCCATATCTCTATATGGTCTAATTCTAAGGCCCAACCAAAAGTCCAGTCTAACATTTGGTATTCTAATGGCCCAATACCACAGAATCATAAAGGCCCAAACTATGGCCCATCAATGGCCTAATTTTCCAAATTAGGCCCAACTCCTCATATGGGCCTTAACTAAAAGCCCATTAATTATTCTTGTAACACCCCGTTCATAAATAAATAAATAAATAAATGCATAGAAGCCCTAAAATGAATGATAATTGAGCGAGACGTTAGTTTCGAGGAGTTAAAAGTCATAATTTCAGAAGTCGGGGTGCGTTTGGTAAGTAATTATGAAATCAGGGACCAAAGGGTAAATATGGGATTAAAGTTGAGGAAGATTTTGTGAGGAGGGGTTGATTGTGGAAATATGGATGCAAGTTTGAAAGGAGACACGGGTTTAACCCCGTATCCCATTTTTCCTCTCATTCACACGATGGCAACCTAACCCTAATGTGCAACATATTCTCCAGCCGCCAAGGGAAGCTCCAGCCGCAAACCTCGTCCCTCCATCTACTCAGCTGTCACCTCTTTGCCACCACTGAAGGATTATCAGAGTTGCCACCATATTCAGTCACCGGTGAAGACGAAGAAGGCATGCCAAGATCGGGAAGCATGGTTCGTGGGTGCTTCTGCAGTCCGTGAGCGATCACGAAGACCACAGAGATCGGAGTAGAGCTATGGAAAATGAAGTCGAGGCTGCCAGCGACCAAGAACAGTCCGGTAAGGCTATTTCTTCATCGCTCTTCTCTCTCCCCCGTCCTGTTTGTGCGTGTGCGATGTCGGGTGCGCCACTATGGCTGGCGGTGGCCTTTCACCACTAAACTTGTCATTTCCCGGTGACGTTGGTCACCTGAAAGGTGGCCGGATGCTTAGGAATTCCTACATATAAGCTGCTCGTTGTGGTTTAGAGTTGCAAGCATGATTTATCGCCGAAAAACCCACCACCACCTCAAGGTGGTGGCTGTCACTGTCTTATGCCGCCACCAGCCACCATGAAGGGTGGCTGTGTGCGTGAGTTAGTGTGTGTGCAGGCCTAATTCATGAGTTAATATTGTATGGATGTTCTTGGACAAGAAAACAATGAAGAAAACCCAACAACAGCACCTTCTGTCGCCATCTCGCCAAGGTTAGCCACCATCTCGGGTGGCTGTGAGATTTTGGGTGCTTTTGGATCGTTATTTGGAGTACCTTGCCTTCTTAGTGGTTGAAGATCATAGTCACCATCACCATAAGGTAGTGGTCGCCGCTAAGAACCGCCGTCGGCCACCATGGTGTGGCTGTGTGTGTGTATGTTAATTAGTATGTGAATTAGTTAGTGTGTGTGGATTATTTTGTATTAAGCATTGTAATTGTAAGTTCCAAAAGATTAATGAAAAGAAATTGAAACCACCACCGTGAGGTGGTGGCCGTCGCCGAAAGCCGCCATTGACCACCACTACCCGAGGTGGTAGTAGGTGGTGCCCCACTAGCAAACCCTAATGGGCTTAGAGATTGGTTTGGGCCTATTAGGCCATCTTTGGGTGGAAAACCCTAATTATGAGTATTGGGCCTTAGACTTATTGGACCCACTTTTGGGCCATTGAGATTGAATTGAATATTAGGCCCAATTATTCCATGTCATTTATCTAGCAGAGTAAAGAAATTAATGGATTAAGTCCTTAATGAGCTAAGTGAGAAAACCCTAATTTTGAGAACTTATCGGGACACACACACACGGGAATTATTTAATAAGTAAAATATTAAATAATAAATATTGGCATAAATTAATCTAAGCAATAATAGACTTAATGAATTAAGTCCTTAGTAGATTAAGCCCTTAGTGGGTTAAGCCCTTAATGGGTTAAGTAAGAAACAGTTAACCCTAATTATCATTTTATGTGAAACCCTAATTTCACTTAGGCTTTGTGTTGGGCCATCCAAGAATAATCAAATGGACTAGAGTAATTAGTTGGGCTTTAGGGTAAGGCCCATATGAAAGACTGGGCCTAATTTGGAAAATTAGGCCATAGATGGGTCATAGTTTGGGCCTAAATGGTTGTATGATATTGCTCCCTTAGAATGAGACATGTTGGACTGGACTAAACAATTCGGCCTTAAGGGAAGTCCATGTAGAGGTTTGGGCCCAATTTGGAAAATTGGGCCATATGTTGGGCTTTGATCCCTAGTTGACTTTAGGCCTATGGTTTGGGCCTTGGGCTTGGGTAAGCCAAGCTAGGGTAATGTAGTAATTACCCAAAGTATGTGTTTATAGTTATGTGTTAGAACCTAATTATTAATTGGGTGTTATTTTGGTGTTGACAGTTCGGAAATTTGTCATCCAGCATCTAAGGTTGAGTCTGCGGGACTTCAGCAGTATGAGATTATGTCTAAGGGACGCCAGCAGTGTGAGGTGAGTTTCCTTCCAGTAGGAACGGGTCTAAGGCCACAATGCCGGCCCGTTTAGCTAGTAGTAGTTTTTGGACTTCGGTCCGATGCAGATTTTAGTATGTTTGATGCCTTCGTGGCTCAGATAGGATTTATGTGTTATGTGTTCCGAGCTACAGCCCGATGCAGTATGCAGTTTATGTGTTCATGCTAGTTGATATGTTTATGCTATGCTTTGTTATGCTTAGTTAGTTTCCGGACTTCGGTCCGATGCAGTTAGTTCCGGAATTCGGTCCGATGCAGGGGACAAGGTCCCAGTTAGTTCCGGACTTTGGTCCGATGCAGTTAGTTCTGGACCTCAGTCCGATGCAGGGGACAAGGTCCCAGTTAGTTCCTGACTTTGGTCCGATGCAGTTAGTTCTGGACTTCAGTGTGATGCAGGGGACAAGGTCCAATATGTGTTTATATGTTATAGTATGGTATGTGGTAGTTTGGGGGAGCTCACTAAGATTCGTGCTTACGGTTTTCAGTTTTGGTTTCAGGTACTCAGTTTTCAAAAGAGGAGCTCGGAAAGATTGTAGTGCACACACCATTTGTTCAGCCTGGGATGTTTATACTCTGATATATTTGACAGTTGTTAAGATATTTTGAGATACGTTCTTTATGATTCTTATATCACGTTTGATGAATATGGTTTTATTACTAATTTAAAACGAAATTTTTAGACTGTATTTTTGGGATGTTACAAGTTGATATCAGAGCCTTGGTTTGAGGGATTCGGGCACACTTTCGGGTGTGTCTGAACTCAAACTAAGCAAGTGGTATAAAGTTTTAAAGTGAAAAACCATGTTTAGAAAAAGATTTTGAGAAAAGAAAACAATTTTAGAAAAGGTATAAGGGAAAGAGTTTTAGAAAAAGCGAAAATAATTTTAAAAAGAGAAAAGGGTGTGGTGCATGCAATCAGCCGAGCTCAAGTAACTACTCCCAAATTACCCATACAAGATTATGTTATGTATATAAGTTACAGTTTCAGTAGAACAACATGCTAGAATAGGACTAAGGATCTAGGAGGATGCCTTATGTGCCTGCTATATGTGATTTGGCTTTATGAGAATTGCATGCTAGTATTGAGTAGACAGCAGTAAGATAGCCTGTTTAGGTTATACCTGATATTCTGAGCTTAGCATTGTATGCTTGTACAGTTTCTTGTTATGAGGATAGAGTTGCTTGAGTAGTCTCTTGTGTTTGAATGTTGCTTGCTTTGTGCTTTGTGGGACTCAGAGTGATGGGAGTTAGCTATTAGGTGAATACGTCATGTCACATGTGATCAGGGTTGAATAATCTCAGAGTGCTAGATTTGGCCCTATTACGTAGCTCTTGTTTGAGTCTAACCATTGTAGGGACGAGTCTTTTACTCGAAGGATTATCTGAGCCTCGTTACATGTGATGGTATTCGGATGATGGCTAATTGGCATTACAAGGAGGCCTTCAACAGCTAAGGACTGGATTTGGTGGAGTCAGATATTTCCCTAGGGCAAGCCTAGGATGAGAGTAGCAGAGATCAGTAGTAGTAGAAGTGACTTGGTGGAGTCGAGGCAGTACTTGAGGAAAGTACGGATAGATGTGGAAGGTAGTATGGGCCCGTACTACTGAAAGCAGAGGATCCGTACTCGAATCAAGGAAGGCTGAGATGAGACCATGAAACTTCTAGTGTGTGAGATCCCTCGAGTTTGGATGAGTATTATGGTGTTAGTGATGGTATATTGTCGAGTATAGTGACGTTACAAGGTAGACCAGATGGTAGTTATGGTGTCGACAGGGGATCAGGCTCGGACTCCGGAGCCAGGCAGATTGATGATCAGATGAGGGAGTTCATTTCATCTGAGAATTTTGCACAGTATTATTGACCAGACTCCTATGATCCTCAGTGTGATCAAGGAGGGCATTATAGAGATTTTTGATGAGAGGACGAGTGCATTTTGCACTGAGATAGCAGTCATGATAGAGACCCGTACGTTGATCTTTCGGGAATTCAGATTTTATGAATGTCATACCCCAAAACCGATATCGACGGAATACGTTTCGGGGTGGAGGACATCATGTACAATATCATCACAATTGCATAATAGTAAAAACAAGAAACATACAACTATTGCATTACATAGTAAGTTTAATTACAAGTGTGTTTTGTAATGTTCAACAAACACCAAAAATAAATCAAAAATAAGAGATGGATCTTGTAAGCTCCACCTTCTCCAAAAAGCTGCACCTGTAATTGTCTATCTTTGACCTGAGGATACAAGTTATTTTGAAAACGAATATCAGCATAAAGTTGGTGAGTTCATAATAGTTTAGTGTGAGTTTTGTATAAAAAGCATTGGAACCGATAGTATGAAAAGCTGCAACTTACAGTCATAAGTAGTAGAAAAACCTAGAAAATCCTATATTTTCCAGAAATACATTGTAAGTGAAAACCTTTACGAAACATGTAATTTTCAACTTTGAAAACCATTTATTGTAAAAGTATAATAGTGAATCTCCAATAAGTAATGTAATATGGTAGGTTATGCCTGAAGTCAATAATAGTGGTACAAACTTCCTTTAGTGTTGGATGCTTGATTACTTCGGAATATTAACTTAACCTTTAGTTTAGTATTTTGATGCGGTTATAGTGTATTCCTTGTATGTTACCAATAACGTAAGTAATAGAGGACCCCATGACCTTCCCGGTCATGTACAGTGTAGTGAAGTAGTGGCATCCCTGGACCTGTACGGCTCGGACTGAAGTTAACAGTCGGGATGTAATAGCGTCTGCCCCATATAGATCTATACATATAGCGTCGTCTTCCTGTCGGAAAACTCTAGGCATAGTGTGTAGCGAATAGAGTATCTCGTAGTGAGTTAGTGTGTTATCTCCCTATTAGTGCTTTCTATTGTATTATAGTGTAGTAGTCTTTTGTATAACTCATAGTGTGTTCTCTTAATAGTGTGTATGCATCGTATTAGGGTGTATTATAGAGTGTAGAGTAGTAGCTATAGCGAGCAATAATGACCTTAACTATACCTATTATAGTTAACTTAGTGTGTATGGTTCTTGTCAATTTAGTGGTTTAAACATTGAATGACTTGAAAATACTCGTATCCAACACTAATATATATGATATATAACTAAGAAATCAACGACAATCGGATGGATAACAACTACCCTAAGCCCACAATCAAACAAGAACAGGAAATAAGGCGGGTTATCGGTCCTAAGTCCTTCAAGTATTACTTATATAAATATATTAGTGTGGTTACATTTTATAATGAATCTATTTAATAAAAATCTTGTCAAAAAGGAACATTTAGAAAATAGTTTATTTCTCCAAAACAGTTTTGAAAACGAAAATTCTTTTATAAGACATAGTGGTAAATCACATGTGATTTGAACTACGGATAGTGAATCACATGTGATTAATTTCCATAAACATGTATAATTGACTTGTATCCCCCCCCCCTAAAACATGTAAAAAACGATTGAAAGGTTCATTAAAGGGGTATGAACTCACCTGAAATCGCGTAAATCGGGTGAAAGTGTCGGTTGAGCGTTTTGTACCAAATAACGACTTTTGCACCTTTTAGGACCCTAATGTCATATGAAATATGTATTTTACAAGAAATTAATCATTTTATGCTTTTCATTAAAGTATTTAGGCATTCTAGCATCAATTTGGGGTTTTAGGGCCTAGAAGGGGTTCCCGGGAGTGGTACAAGGCCAATAGGGGTTTGTGGGGAAGCCTATGAGTTCACTCCCTTGGAGTTTACGGCCTAAAGGCCACTCCTTGGGATTTTACAGCCGTAAGCCCCCTAGTCTTGGCCGTAAACTCATGTGGTCCTCCAAAATTGCAAGTTAAGGCCTTATTTCACTTCCCTAAATTCCTAGCAAGTGTCTTGAACTAATTTGGAGGGTTTAAACCCTCATTTTGGGGCATTTTGGGGAGTTTACGGTCCATGCTTGTGCTTGGGCCGTAAACTCCATTTAATCCTTCAAATGGATGTTTAAATGGTCCAAAATACTTCCCTACACCTTAGATAAATTTATGAAGGCCTTAGGTGGGGTTTTAGGGACTTTTTGGCATATTTCTTAGGTGTTTATGGCCCAAGATTAGACTTAAACTCCCCTTTTTGTCCCTAAATTGAGTTGTTTAATGGCCTTAAACATTTCCAAGGGTCATAGCTAATTTACTACATGCCCTAGATGAATTTTTGGGACTTTTATCAAAGATTTTTGGGTGTTTACGGCCCAAGCATAGTCTTGGCCGTAAACTCCTCTTTTAGGCTCTAAAATGTGTTGTTTAATGGCCTTAAGCATTTCCTAGGGTCCTAACTTAATTCCCACATGCCTTAGATGAGTTTTTTGGGCAAATAAGCATGGAAATTTGGTGTTTACGGCCTAAGCACAAGCTTGGGCCATAAACTCCCTTTTAGGTCCTAAAAACTTGTGTTTTCATGTCCAAACTCATCTAGGCTATTTCCTTAATTAATATCCAAGCTTAAAGGAAAGGAAAATGGGACATTTGGCCAAGAATTGGGTGTTTACGGCCTAAGGGGCTTCCTAGGCCGTAAACTCCCTTTAATCCACTAAATCTTATGATTTTTTACCTTTAAATGCAATGGAATATGTTTAGAATAAGATAGGGAAGAAATCCTTACGTTTGGAAGCCGGAATTCGCGGTTTTGGAGTCGAGTTCGGGTCTAGAGAGAGAAAGTAGTGAGAGAGAGTGAGTGAGTGGTAAAGGCTTAAAAGTGGTATTCATTGGCTTATATATGTCTCGGGTATTACACCCGGTACACGGCTACCCGATGCTAAAGTTTAACGAGGTCAAAACTTTTTAGCCGGGTGAAGTGGTTGAAAAGTAATATAACTCTATTTGGTTAAACGGGTTTAACACATACAAGTTATAATTACTTATGATAATATCAAGACATATAAATAACCAGATATATGCTTATTGATGACTCTAGATATTATAGAAATAACATATAGCGATGCATTCCGTTAGTGAAGATGGGATTTGTATCGGCAATAGATTTGGAGTTGTCACAATGAGGCTTCAGATTGTCATGGGGGTTAGGGACCCCATTGTTAGCAGTGGATGGTTGGCGGACGTCACCAACGCTTTTCGTACCAGACATTGTCTCGAAAGGAGACAAGATCTGACTTACTTCCTATCTCCTGAGGGATAGAGCATGCGATTAAGAGGAAGAGGTTAGTCATGAGTTGAGTGACGACGTGGTTGATGTTATGACATGAGATGATTTTAGATCAAATTCCGGGTAGAGTATGCCCAGTCGATTGAGGCGTAATAGTTGGTGCCAGTGTTATTAGACATCTGCCAGACTACAAAGACTAGGGCAGGGAGCACTTCCAAGTCTCAGGAGAGAAAGATTTGTTGGAACCACAATAGACTAACAGAAGAAGAGACAGAGAAGGTAGGATATCAGGATATACTACAGAATGATAGTAGGAAGATCGTGAGTATCTCGGGGTGCAAGACCCTGAATGATATGAATTCTAGAGCTTGAGAATGGGATAAGGACTTGGAGCATATTGGTAAGAGGGAACCACATCAGTTGCTCATATTGAAGGGTCTCGAGAGGAGACCCAAGATTTCGGATTAGCTTTCGAGAGACCAGTAGGACCAGATTCGGTGTAGCACTTGTGGGAGTAGGGAGTACATCATCATCTTGGTTTATTCCAAGACTAAGGAGTAGCACGAGAAGCACCTGAGGGAGGTGCTAGAGACTTTGAGGAGGGAGAGAATTTTTGTAAGGTTCTCCAATTGTGAGTTCTGATTGCGCGGGGTGCAATTTCTTGGGCACCTTGTCAATCAGAAGGATATTCTAGTCGATCCGGCCAAGATAGAAGTTGTGATGCAGTAGGAGATTCCGAGGTCTCCAATTGAAATTTGGAGCTTCCTAGGTCTAGCGGGTTATTACCAAAGATTCATTCGGATTTTTTTTAGAAGTTGTGTGATCTTTTGGATTAGCTAGTGTTGAAATACTAGCAATGGTAAGTGTGGTTTCTAGCAGATTGGTCATGGGTGGTGAGAAGGATTGGGAATTCTTCCAGTTTTGTGTGATGTAAGGCATTAGCTGAATCAAAGTGGGGGAGAATTGCCCAAGGATTCAGAAGCAGGAGCAGTTTTGAGACTAGGATAAGTTTTGCATCTTTATTGGGAAGGAAGATAACCCAAGCGGTTGTATGGTTTGAGGATAGTGGAAATGGAAGTTTGGAAAAGCTTGTTAATAAGGAGATCGTGTTCCTGTGATGTTACTAGCAAGCCTTAGGGAATCAGGGTTGGGATTCCAGTTAGGACATGAGTTCAGCTGAGTGCGGGGCAAGCACGTGTTCGATCCAGTGTTAGAGTGTTGTAAGTCTACGGGTGTAGCCATAGCATTCACTAGCAGCCACGTAGTATTAGAGTGTTGTAAATTTGCGGGTGTAGCCGTAGCATTCACAAGATTAGCAGATAGTACTAGAGTAATGTGAGTCTGTGGGTGTAGCCGCAGCCTTCACTAGGTTGGTAGATAGCATGAGTGCGTTGTTAGGACGCGGGAAGAACAGTAGTACCCACCAGTTCGAGTGTAGCAATGAGGAAATGGAAATCCACGGATTGGATTTCGGAATTTCCCAGACGGATGAGACCTGGTTAAGATAGTGATAAGATTGTAGAAGCGCCGCTACAGAGATGAGAGCAAGGAAGCAGTGGACTGCTTAAGGTCATTTATGACATAAGGCTACAATTGGTCATGTAGCAATCGCGTTTAGCTGTGGGTTGGTAACCTCAGGATTCGACGTGTGGAACCGATCAGTTAGATCACAAGGCCGTTAGAGCCACAGTAACAAGATAACTAGTAGTTGTTAGTTTCACAAAAGGATTTCGTTCAGAAGTTGTGTGAGGCGACTAAGTAGGGAGTCCTTGGGGCTCCACAGCCGGGCAGGAACCTGGTATTTTAGGATTGGCAAACGAATTGAGACCAGGAAGGTCTCGATAGATGTTGGAAAGCAGCGATGTTGCAGCATGTTGTTTTAGGTAGTTCCATGTTTCAGACAGTTCAGTATTCCAGGCAGTCAGTGTTTCAGGCAGTAACGATATTTGGGGATTTTATGTGCGGTTAGAGTCACAGATAGCTTGGGTTATGCTAAGTCACTTACGGCAGGATTATCTGAGTTTTGGCCAAGTATAAGTGAATCGCAGGGATAAGTGGATCTGTGATTATGTTTGCTAGTGAGAACCTCGAGTTGTCAGAAGTTAAGTAAGCAGCTGAGAGATAAGTGGACTGGGTGCAACGATAATGATTTCAGTATGGGCGGTCTGCCAGGGATTCAAACCATCTCAAGACATCAGATATCAGATAGAGTAGATGTGAACTATTGCGAGGAATCTGTTCACCAGTGGAATTCAAGGCTTTGCAAGAATTGGTCACGGTTACCCTAAGAAGGCTAGGGTGTGCCCATGATTATGGCCATGTTACTTGAATAGTTAGTGCGTAAGGAATGATTTCGAGGACGAGATCTAATTTAAGTGGGGGAGAGTTGTAACACCCCGTTCATAAATAAATAAATAAATGTATAGAAGCCCTAAAATGAATAATAATTGAGCGAGATGTTAGTTTCGAGGAGTTAAAAGTCATAATTTCAGAAGTCGGGGTGCGTTTGGTAAGTAATTATGAAATCGGGGACTAAAGGGTAAATATGGGATTAAAGTTGAGGAAGATTTTGTGAGGAGGGGTTGATTGTGGAAATATGGATGCAAGTTTGAAATGAGACACAGGTTTAACCCCGTATCCCATTTTTCCTCTCATTCACACGATGGAAACCTAACCCTAATGTGCAACATATTCTCTAGCCGCCAAGGGAAGCTCCAACCGCAAACCTCATCCCTCCATCTACTCAGCCGTCACCTCTTTGCCACCATTGAAGGATTATCAGAGTTGCCACCATGTTCAGTCACCGGTGAAGACGAAGAAGGCATGCCAAGATCGGGAAGCATGGTTCGTGGGTGCTTCTACAGTCCGTGAGCGATCAGGAAGACCACGGAGATCGGAGTAGAGTTGTGGAAAATGAAGTCGAGGCTGCCAGCGACCAAGAACAGTCCGGTAAGGCTATTTCTTCATCGCTCTTCTCTCTCCCCCGTCCTGTTTGTGCGGGTGCGATGTCGGGTGCGCCACTATGGCTGCTAGTGGCCTTTGACCACTAAACTTGTCATTTCCCGGCAATGTTGGTCACCTGAAAGGTGGTCGGATGCTTAGGGATTCCCACATATAAGCTGCTCGTTGTGGTTTAGAGTTGCAAGCATGATTTATCGTCGGAAAACCCACCACCACCTCAAGGTGGTGGCTGTCACTGTCTTATGCCGCCACTAACCACCATGAAGGGTGGCTGTGTGCGTGATTTAGTGTGTTTTCAGGCCTAATTCATGAGTTAATATTGTATGGATGTTCTTGGATAGGAAAACAATGAAGAAAACCCAACAACACCACCTTCTGCCGCCATCTCGCCAAGGTTAGTAACCATCTCGGGTGGCTGTGAGATTTTGGGTGCTTTTGGATCGTTATTTGGAGTACCTTGCCTTCTTAGTGGTTGAAGATCATAGTCACCATCACCATAAGGTAGTGGTTGCCGCTAAGAACCGCCGCCGGCCACCATGGTGTGGCTGTGTGTGTGTATGTTAATTAGTATGTGAATTAGTTAGTGTGTGTGTGGATTATTTTGGATTAAGCATTGTAATTGTAAGTTCCAAAAGATTAATGAAAAGAAATTGAAACCACCACCGTGAGGTGGTGGCCGTCGCCGAAAGCCGCCATTGACCACCACTACCCGAGGTGGTAGTAGGTGGTGCCCCACTAGCAAACCCTAATGGGCTTAGAGATTGGTTTGGGCCTATTGGGCCATCTTTGGGTGGAAAACCCTAATTATGAGTATTGGGCCTTAGACTTATTGGACCCACTTTTGGGCCATTGAGATTGAATTGAATATTAAGCCCAATTATTCCATGTCATTTATCTAGCAGATTAAAGAAATTAATGGATTAAGTCCTTAATGAGCTAAGTGAGAAAACCCTAATTTTGAGAACTTATCGGGACACACACACGGGAATTATTTAATAAGTAAAATATTAAATAATAAATATTGGCAGAAATTAATCTAAGCAATAATGGACTTAATGAATTAAGTCCTTAGTGGGTTAAGCCCTTAATGGGTTAAGTAAGAAACACTTAACCCAAATTGTCATTTTATGTGAAACCTTAATTTAACTTAGGCTTTGTGTTGGGCCATCCAAGAATAATCAAATGGACTAGAGTAATTAGTTGGGCTTTAGGGTAAGGCCCATATGAAAGATTAGGCCCAATTTGGAAAATTGGGCCATAGATGGGTTATAGTTTGGGCCTAGATGGTTGTATGATATTGCTCCCTTAGAATGAGACATGTTGGACTGGACTAAACAATTCGGCCTTAAGGGAAGTCCATGTAGAGGTTTGGGCCCAATTTGGAAAATTAGGCCATATGTTGGGCTTTGATCCCTAGTTGACTTTAGGCCTATGGTTTGGGCCTTGGGCTTGGGTAAGCTAAGCTAGGGTAATGTAGTAATTACCCAAAGTATGTATTTATAGTTATGTGTTAGAACCTAATTATTAATTGGGTGTTATTTTGGTGTTGACAGTTCGGAAATCTGTCATCCAGCATCTAAGGTTGAGTCTGCGGGACTTCAGCAGTATGAGATTATGTCTAAGGGACGCCAGCAGTGTGAGGTGAGTTTCCTTCCAGTAGGAACGGGTCTAAGGCCACAATGCCGGCCCGTTTAGCTAGTAGTAGTTTTTGGACTTCGGTCCGATGCAGATTTTAGTATGTTTGATGCCTTCGTGGCTCAGATAGGATTTATGTGTTATGTGTTCCGAGCTACAGCCCGATGCAGTATGCAGTTTATGTGTTCATGCTAGTTGATATGTTTATGCTATGCTTTGTTATGCTTAGTTAGTTTCCGGACTTCGGTCCGATGCAGTTAGTTCCGGAATTCGGTCCGATGCAGGGGACAAGGTCCCAGTTAGTTCCGGACTTTGGTCCGATGCAGTTAGTTCTGGACCTCAGTCCGATGCAGGGGACAAGGTCCCAGTTAGTTCCTGACTTTTGTCCGATGCAGTTAGTTCTGGACTTCAGTGTGATGCAGGGGACAAGGTCCAATATGTGTTTATATGTTATAGTATGGTATGTGGTAGTTTGGGGGAGCTCACTAAGATTCGTGCTTACGGTTTTCAGTTTTGGTTTCAGGTACTCAGTTTTCAAAAGAGGAGCTCGGAAAGATTGTAGTGCACACACCATTTGTTCAGCCTGGGATGTTTATACTCTGATATATTTGACAGTTGTTAAGATATTTTGAGATACGTTCTTTATGATTCTTATATCACGTTTGATGAATATGGTTTTATTACTAATTTAAAACGAAATTTTTAGACTGTATTTTTGGGATGTTACAATTCTAGTCCATTTGCTTGATCTGGGATGGCCCGTTAATAACCCAATCATCAAGGCCCAAAAGAAAGGCCCAACAATAAATCCAAGTGAAATTAGGGTTTCACATAAAATAACGATTAGGGTTAAGTTTTTCTCACTTACCCCATTAAGGACTTAATCCATTAAGTCTCACATGGCCTTAGGTTAATTGCAAATGGTTATTAATTAATATTTTAATTTAATAAACGAGTTTAGTGCGGGTTCCAATTGATCTAAAGCCCATATATCTAAAATTTGGGTTTCCAATCCATTCATAGCCCAATAGGCCCAAAACCAAGTCCTTAAGCCCTTTAGGGTTTCCTAGGCCCATTAGGGTTCATTGGGCCCATTAGGATTTCAAGCACCCCAACCGAGTCAAACACAACAAGGCAAAGCACACCGCCACCCGACACGGCGACCGATGGCGGCAGCCACCACCTCACGGTGGTGGTTAGGGTTTCTTTTCATTATTCACATTTCTAATTACATTTTACAATGCTAATCTCCAAAATAACTCAGACAACTAAGCTAAACACACACACACACAACCACCTTATGGTGGCCGACGGTGGCTAGTGGCGGCAGCCACCACCTCACGGTAGTGGTGGTGGTTGTTTTAGGTTTTCTAGCCAAACAAGTTACACACATAACATACACTACAACAAAACAAACACCCATACACTTTCTTGCTTGCAAGCGGATCCAACCACCCTCCTAGTGGCGATTGGCGACGACAGAAGCACAAAACGGTGACAACGGTGGCGGCGTAACCGAGGATCTTGGCATGTGGCAGCGGTTCACAGTGGGACAACAACCCATGGACACCACAACACCTTCAACTAAACTATTCACGAGAACTGGCAACAACGCACAACGACGGTATTGGCCGGAGATAGCGGCAACGATGGCGTAACGACAAGTGGGGCTAGCAGAAAGAAGAGAAGAAGAAGAAGTGGTGGCAGCGGACTTCAACTGAGGGCAGTGGCTCCTCTGCGACTCGTTTCTCCGGCAAGGAAGGTCATGGCGTCCGGTGGTGGGCACGTATTCCAGCAGGAACAACCACAACAACATGGTGGCTGTGACTTGGCCCTCTCCACGTCTGACTACACAAAGCCCTCCAATGGTCTTCATCTCCAGTCACAATGGGAAAAAGGGCGACAGTGGCACTTGGCTCGGTGACTAGCAACCTCGACATGGTGGTGGCGACGCCGGAAAATGGAAGGGAAGGTGGCGACTGGTGGGAGGCATAAGGGGTGACGACTAGAGGGTTTTCTATTAGGGTTAGGGTTTGTATGGGCTTTATACTCGTGCCCTATGAAACTTAATGCCATAATGGCATAAATACCCCCTCCCATATCATTTTCTTACAACATTAATCCGATATTTACCAATTTCACCCCCTGCTTCCATAATTTCTCCCAAATTCGATCCCTAATTTACCAAACAACCCCTTAGCCCCAAAATCTCTTCCAATGAAGTCCCAGAAGTTACCATTTAGCCCCTGTATTCATAAATACTTACAAAACTAATTCATAACTTACACTTTAAACCCCTTACTTCTAAATTGTGCCAGATAACTCTTCAAAATCAACACTTTGTTATATAATTATGGTTTTTAGGGCTATTATACATTAACTAATTAATTAATTAAATTAATGGGGTGTTACAGATTTGATAACGGTGACAAGACTGATGGGTGAATTGAAGAAGGATGAAATCCTTGATAAGCCAACTTATATAAGTGGATATTCGTATATCAAAGCATTTTTGGATGCTTATTTCGCACACCTGGCATTAACTGATATTGATCTTGCTGGAATTTTCAAAAGGAGATCCAAAGTCCCCAAAAATCTCTTGAAAGGAACATTTTTATATTCAAGACTATGAAGACAGGGAAATCGTACATGATCTTTTGAGAGTAGTCTTCACTGGGAGGGGGAAAGAACAACACAAATAAGTTTTTGTTTCAAGTAGACGATGTAGAGAGATACTTGAACCAGCATCTTTCAAGTATTCTGCTCTGGATTGGAAAGTGCCAGAAGAATGATAATGATGACAAGGCTCTTATTCGAAAGATCATTCTATGGTACTTGGAGAATTGAAAAATGTTGATACATATAATAAGGACTATACCTAAAGCCTGAAGAATTGAAGCCACATCACAAAGGGGAATAATGTAGAGTCTAAGTTGTGATGTAAATGTAGAATATGTATTTGTCAGTTTCGAAAGTGTATGGAATATCGAAGTAAGTGATATTCAACATGTAATGTATTTACAAGGCATCTTGTGTTTCAATATTCATGTCTAGTCCTTGTATTTTTTGTATTCCATGTTCCCTATAAATGGGCTATGTATAGTGAGAGTATGTAACTTTCATTTCACGAACACAACTCTTGTACTCTCTAATATACTTCCATGGAATAAAGCTGAAACCATATCCTATTTACTTGATTAAGTTGATTTTGTTATATAAACAATCATCCTTAAAATTCAATGACTAAATGTGAACATAAATGAAAGCTCATTACCCTCTCACAAAAGTCCAATAACTAAATGTGAACAAACTTCCTCTTATACTAAGTTTAAGCAAATTATGTATTTGTGTTAAATTTAACAGCACTTGTTGACGAAGAAATCTTTGAAATAAATAAAAAAAAAAAACAAAACCCACAAAAAGTAAATAAAAAAACGAAAAACTTAAACAAAAAAACAAATGGTTTTGTATTTTCCAAAAAAAAAAAATCAAAATTTATGGATTTGGTTTAACAAAAAAAAAAAAAAAAAAAAAAAAAACCAACCATTCTCACTCATGGTTGTTAAGAAATTATGTTTTATGGTTAGAAATTACATAGCATTTTGAAAAGGAAAAAAAAATAAAAAAATGGTTTTCTAAAATATTATTTAAATATGAATGGTTTTTTCTAAAACCTTTCAAAATTACAAGTGAATTTTTTGAAAGAAAAAAAAACAGGAGCGGTCTTTTACATAAATTGTTGAATATGTAGTTATTTTTTCTAAAAAAAAATGTTTTTGTAAAAGGTAATGGGGATGGGGTGGTTTGGGTTCAACACTTCATAAAACATGTTAACGATTTTAATTAGCTCTATATTTCTTGTTAAACAATCATAAATTCCAATAATTATTCAGACTTTTTAGGAAAATACAATCTCAAATATAAATATACAAAGCCGGCCCAAGTATTTGGTACTGGATGTTATTGTTCAATGAAAGTAGGTTTGCTTTTTCAATTTAGTTGCAGTTAATTGATAGGGTCTTGACTGTGAAAGATTTTGTGTGTGTGTGTGCATGTGTATTATTTGAGTCAATATTCCGTTTGGAATGAATTCATATTCAGATGTTAAGTAAGAGTATGAGATATAGTTTTTGATTATCTTATTTGGTGATGATTATGAAGGATGTAAACAAATAATGCAATAGATTATGAAGGTTGTAAACAGTTGAGCATCTAAACAGTGAAATTGTTGAGATTTGTTATGCATTAGGGAAGTGTAATTCATATGTGAGTATATGGAAAACATTAGTATGATTGAACTTGGAAAAATGGAATAGGTAAATGATTAAATGGTATATGGTAAAGCTAAGTTGCTTCAAATTAAGAAATTATGTTTTTTATGTTTAATATTGAAAATTGTATTCATCTTAGTTCAATACTTTGAGTAATATTCAAAACTGTTATTCCGCGTTGTGTATGAATGTGTACTATATGAGTCAATATTCTGTTTGGAATGGAATAATATTCAAATGTGAATTAAGAGTATGTGATAGAGTTTTTTTATTATCGTATTTGGTGATGAATATGAAGGATGTAACAAATAATGCAATGGATTATGAAGTTTAATTCATATGTGAGTATATGGAAAACACTAGTATGATTGAACTTGGAAAAATGGAATAGGTTAATGATTAAATTTTATATGGTAAATCTAATTTGCTTCACATTAAAAAAATTTGTTTTATGGTTAATATTGAAAATTGTATTCCTGCTAGGTCCATACTTTGATATTGGAAAATAAAAATTGAAGCGATATGGATGCGTGAGTGAATGTTTAATGTATGAGTAAAAAATTATGTGTTGAGTATGGTACTATTGAAGCTGTTGATTTTTTTTGGTTTGATGCATGTGTATTCAATTATGAATATGTGCAGTTTAATTTTATAATTTGTTTGAAAAATGTAAGATTGATTATGATGATAACAATGTACAAGTTCATCAAGTGTCCGTGTACTTGAAGGAAACAATGCTATGATGAATGTAGGAAATGAAGCAAACAATAGTTGTTGAGAAAGATATATTAGAGACTATTGATTATGAAGAGTTAGTGAACAATTTTGCTTCCAAGAATACTAGGAGTCTCGCGATTCATGTAGTTGTCTAAGATTATCTATTGTATGATCGTTCTTTTGTTTTGCTTCATATTATAATAGTTATGGAATAATTAATGAATTTTTGCTATAAGTAAAAAATAAATATATATTTAGGGCCCTCTTTTTTATTTTGCACTGGGTCCCTAAAATCAACGGACTGACCGTGGTATAACATGAATAATTTTTAGATTTAAAGTCGACAAATCCAACTTCTTAATGTTAAAGTTATATGTTTTTTTTTTTGGAAATTTTATATTAGCCAAATGCCCACATGATCCAATACCTAATTTTTTTGGAAATTTTACATCATGCGTTCAACGTTGTGGCCTAGGGTCAACTCAGACAATATAATGATTTTTTGCTCAAATTATCCAAAGTTAAATTTGAAAAATGATTTAAATTTTAGGTAAAAATGATAAACTTATCGATAGAATTTCAAATTAACTTTGTATGTTTCATTTTCAATATTATTTTTTTAACTTATTAATCTACTTTTATTTTTTTGTTTTATCAAATAATTTATTTAGAATCAATGGGCCTCGGCCCGGTGGATAGGGTTTGATGTTACGGCTTACGCGTATAAAAATTGATTCATCTCCACCTTAGGGCTGGAGTACAGCGTAGAGGCGGAGGAGAAGCCGGCAAATCAGGGGACGATTGCTTCACTTTATAACGGTAAATCCTAATCTTCCGAGTCTACTAATTTCATTACTGTGTGATTTATGATACGGATCCCGATCCCGATTCGAGGACAATGGTTTTGTTTAGTTATTTTCTAGGGTTTGTTTTCTGTGTTTCTTTTTCTTTCTGATATAAGTTTCAATGATTCATCGACTCTAAATAAACTAAGTCTATTTATTTTGCATCAAATTTAGGCATAAAGATGTTTCAAATTGATCGAAAAATTAGTTTTATGCCTTTACAAAGTTGTTTCATTTTCATTTTCATCGTAGTTTGGTTAGGTTTGGTTTGAAGGGGGACAAGAAAAGTCGAATATTAATGTAAAATTTCTGATTTCACCATGGTTTTATATGCTTGTTTCATGGATATGCCGAGTAATTGGATGGAATACATAAATAAATAATCTCTTGGTAACATACTTTTGGTATTTGTTAACTTTCTTGATTGGTTTTATTCTGTTTGCTGCTATTATGGATTTTGTTTGTTCTTGCATTTTACATATAAGAAATAAATAAATCGTCTTGGTGGTTTTTTTTTTGTTTTTGTTTTTACCATTTCCAACCCAGAGGCATCTCTGAATAACCAATGGCATCCACAGCAACTTAAGTATGAGTACGTCAGTTTATGCACATCTGTACACTCATACCATGAGCATATGTAATCTGCATCAATATAGCTTAAATCGATTAACAATGATTGGACAAGTTGATCTGGGATTTGGTGAATTATTTATGCATATGTATATCACAAGGCAATTGTATTGATTTTGGGCTTTGGTTTTTGTTCTCTTAATTAAGATGAGCTTTCTAATTTTATTGTGCAGCAGGGTTCAAAAGTCAACAAACTGCAGATGGATGGGGAAATGAAGAATGACTCAGGTTTGGATGTATTCTTTTGCAAGAAGTTACTGTAAATATGTTCAATTAGAGTTTTAGATACACAGACACGAATCATATAAAAAAATCATGCTTGTATATAAAATCTTTAGAATGCAAAGTCAAATAGTTTAAAATCAACACACAGAACAAGTTATTTAGAATATCCACACAGAACAAGTTATTTAGAATCTCCACGTGGTGATGCTAACTACTTAGTTAATAAGTTGTGCACGGGTATTGGCTTCTTCTATGGAGAACGGAACAGCCAAAACCCTAGATTTGTCATCAATCTGACTAGGTGTAGAGTTTTGACATCTGGCTATTTTTTTTTCGGATGCTTTATACTGATGAAGTTGTTGTTACATAGAACTCTCTCTCTCTCTCTCTCCCTCTCTCTCTCTCTCTCTCTCTCTCTCTTTATATATATATATATATATATATATATATATATATATATATATATATATGTTTCAAAAAGAGAAATAGTATTGAAAGAATAAGGTTTAAATCCTTTTGTTCAAAGTTTTAAGGTTTTATTAGGATGAGTTTATATTTTATTCCAAGTTTAGAGTTGTGTTTGAAAAAAATAACCCTTTTGCAGAAATGATGCACATTGATTTTTACTGGGAATTGTTTGTTATGCTGAATCTAAATTCTTTGATGCAGGGAAGGTGACACAAGACATGGATCAAGGAAACTGTGAATCCAGGTTACTTACTGGATATTTTAATTCATTTTTGAATGATAATATTTTAAAAATATGGGCATTAGAGAATGATAAAGAAGTTTCACAGATTTTTATATTCTCTAAAGTTTCCATTATTTTGGATTTAATCGGTTTCCTATTTTTATCAACTATCTTTTTATTTTGAACTTGATATTTTTATTCTCCTATAAGTTAGTAGTAGTAGATTTGTTTATATTTTTCAGTGTAGATAGCTTTTCTTTGGAATCGTTGGTCAAGGATATAAATAAAATTGTGAGGTGTATTGGGTCCATGGTAAACAAGTTTGAAGATCTGAACAAACGTGTACAACTTATGGAGAAGAAGTTAAAAAAATATCAACAATATAAAGATTATAAGTTTAAGATTCCTACAGAGGAGAAGCCATCTTCTAAGGTACATATACCACCAGCTTTCCCTGAGAAGTTCGATCATGCTGTCTTTTGCAAATGGGTAAAGGATGTAGAATTGTATTTTGAGTCTGGCTGTGTCTCGGAGCATGAAAAAGTAAAACATGTAGTCTGCACGTTGCCACGCGATGGAGAGGCTTTTAAATGGTGGCAAGGTATCCAAGAGCTAAGCAACACAGTCGATAAAATACATGTCATTAGGTGGAACGAGATGAAGAGGTTGGTTATCAATAAATTCCTTTGTCCAAAGATTGGTTTGATAGCTAACAAAACATCCTAATTTTCTTTGTGATGGGTTTGGATTTTAATGGATTTGCATGTATTTGGAGTGTAAGGAAAATTAAAATCCCTTGCGGTGGTTTGCTTGAAAATATATTGACTCAGCAACTCTTAGTTATTTATGTTTTTTACAAACTTCTATTGTTCGTTTGTACATTAATAATTAGTTATTTAATTATTATATGCTGTATCATGCAAGTATTGTTTCAAGGTAATCTTGCTCTTCATGCTAGAGTATCAATATTCTTGTTAAAACATCATGATTGAATTTTACAAGTAAAAATGTATAATAAATTAATAATATGACAAGAAGTTTGGAAATTCAAATCAGAATTTATAACATCTCGCGATTAAACTTCAGATAGCAGGAACATAAATTAGTAACATAAAGTTAAACTTTTTACATATTCAAAATAGAATTTCCAACTACATGGTTGTAAACGTTGTACATTCAAAAAGAATCTCTAACACCATGAACATAAAGTCAACATTCGTACAATCTTACCTAAAATTCATACAAACAATAAGAAGATAGAAAAATCAAAGAAACAAATATCTAATTGCGAAACTTAAGTGAACTTGTGGTAGAAAATAGATGTACATGGGTATATGTGTGTATGTATATTCGAATGAAATATCCAAATTTTTTGTCGATAGTGGGACGTTAAAGAAAAAAATATTTTTTTGGAACATTGTGTTGAATTATCTGAGCCTCTACCAAGTTTCAACCTAGTAATTTAGATGGTAAACCTATAAAAATAAGAAATCTATTCGGTCTTCCAATTTAGATAATAAACCTACAAAAAGAAGAAAGCTATATGATAATACACACCATATAATCATTCGACTAACTTTTATACATTTACTTCATATTAACTTAATCATTATTGTTTTTATAAAACAATCATAAATTTAGATGTAATCCCACAAATTTAATATTAATTTTAAACTTCTTTTTAACCTTGTTTTCATTGATTTTTTAACTTGGTTTTTCGAAGTAATCCCACAAATTTAATATATTTTTATTTTTTCCATTTTCATAAATTTAATATAATATATTTTTTTGTTAGAAGGCCATTATTTTTTTTTCATTTCAATAAACCTAATATCATCAGTTGATATATATATATATATATATATATATATATATATATATATATATATATATATATATATATATATATATATATATATATATATATATATATATATATATATATATATATGAGAGAATTACAAAAATCGTCCCTGTGGTTATATACTTATTTTGAATCAGGTCCCGACTTTTCAATTTGAACGCAGCTCATCCTTAAACTATTTTCTTGTTGCGCATATGGTCCTGTGTCCCAACGACGTTTGCTATAGTCGTTAAGTTATTCCATGTGCCAAGCACATGATGGGCAATTTGGTCTTTTAACATGTGCATCCTTCAATTAGGTAAACACGACTCTTCATTCTCTCTTCAAAGCTGTTCGTTGTTCTAGGTTTTCTTCCCCCCATTCTCGCCATGGCTATCTGCCTTTGTGGAAGGGTTGCGATAATCAAAACATCCTGGACATCTCTCAATCCCGGTCGCAGGTTCTATGGATGTCCACTACCAGGGTCAACATGTCCGTTCATTAGCTGGGTGGACCCCCCAATGTGCGCAAGGGCGACAAATGTAATACCTGGGCTGCTGCGATCCATGAATGTGCTTCGATTTTCTGTGCAAAAGCTGAAAGATGACGTTCGTAAGCTGAAGCAATGCCTCATTTTCAGTTGGATTTTATTTTTAGTCTGCTTCTACATTTATAAGTGACCTAAAAATGTCAAACTTTTTTGTTGCCTTAAAATGACCATGGAAGGTATTATGTTAGACTGGTCATTAATTTTGTTTTGTAATGGCAAAGTATTATATTAGTTTGTAATGATCTGTAATGAAAAAAGTGTCATCTTTTTAAAATTTGTAATGGGAAAAGCATCTCTTTTGTTAGATTGTAATGGAAAAAGTGTTGTTTATGCTTATTCCAAAATCCAATTGTATTGAGACATACTGTATGTTTCTTTTGACATTGCACAACTTCTTTTAAACCAAACCAAAATCACATTTACAAAACTAAAGAATCCATTACCAACAAATCTAAAATTTCATAAACCATAACATTAAAGAAAAATCATACCAAAATCATTTATAAACCAAATCATCCATTGTTTAAACATACTAACATTAAGACAAAACAAAAACCACAACCAACCATAGGTACTAGAAATCAAAACATGAACTAAACCATAAAGGAAAGTGTTTAGGCATATTGCCAGTAAGCAAAAAGAAACAAACACATCATCATAAAAGAAACAAACACATCAACATTAAACAACTAGTAGAACCATCAATACATCAAGGTTTGTCTACACCTGCTGCCTTCTTTTCACCACCAAATTTTTTTACCTTCTTACTACCACCAACTACTGATGCTGGTTTACCCTTACAAGTCCTTGAGTTATGCCCGATGGTGTTACACTTTGAGCACTTGACTGACTTTCCTTATCTTGATAACTTTCCAAACTTCACCATATCTTCACCATCTGTGATCCTGACACCTTCATTGACCCCTTTCTTTCTTTTCTTTTTTGGCCTTCCAATTTGTTTGTGATGATGAGGTGGGATCAAGACTGTTGGACATAGTGACTTGGGCCACATATTCCTTCCATTTATTGGATTTATTTTGAAATGGTACATCTTCTTCCAAGTATCTAGCCAATAAACAGGATTTGTGTAATTTTCAGGTTTCCCATCACCCTCATTGTTCTTCCCCATATCCCAAATTGTGGCAATAGCATGTTTACAAGGCATCCCAGTCACTTCCCACCTTCTACATGTACAAGACCTCTCTTTCATATCAACTACAAATTGCTCACACAAATGACCTGTCACTTGGTATTTTTGACTACCATTGAAAGCCACAATGCACTTAGCAGCCTCTGTTTTGTTGGCATCCATCAGTTTTGTCCCATATGGAGTTAATGGTCCATTGCACTTTTGTATTTCCTTTTGGACAATTGAAATCCTCTTCATTAAGTATTCTCGGATAAATTCTAGAGCAGTGATTATGGGTTTGTCTATCCCTTTAACTAATTGGTTGTTAAGGCTCTCACACATATTGTTTAGTAGGACATCACATTTTGCCCTTCCTGATAAAGTAAGACTATGTTAGAAATTTATAGACTCAACCAATAACAATTTAAATTTCCAAACTATTCATACCTGAGAAATGTGATCTAGCCCAGTGTTGGGGAGGAATTCCTTTCAACCATTCGTACGCATCCTTATCCAAACTTTTAATTTCTTCCATAGCATTATTAAAATGTGGAACTGTATAAGCTCTAGCACACTTCCATAGTAGATCCTTGAAGACATTTGCTTTCTAATTTACCCTCATATTCTCATGTATATGTCGTAAGCAGTATCTGTGTTCCGCACATGGGAATAGATTTGCAATTGCTGGGATTACTCCCTAACAAACAACCAAAATTTTAGATAATTTAATATGATTAATTCTTCTAACTAAAAAAACTATTTAGAAATAAGTTGGTACCTTTTGCCTATCAGACACAAATGTGAAATTTGAGTTTCTTAGCAAATCTAGGTCATCACCTAAGCAAGACAAGAACCATGTCCAAGACTTTAAATTTTCAGCCTCTACTATGCCATAGGCCACAGGATATATTCCATTATTAGGGTCAACACCCTACAAAAAGAAAATTGTAACAATAAAACCAAATTTCAAGAAAATAGGTGAAAACAAATACAAATGTAAAACAATGAAATTAAAGGCAATAATCAATACCACTGCAGTTAATATTTGGCCAGGGTAAGGCCCCTTCATGAAGCACCCATCTAGACCCAACAAGTCTCTTTTTCCTGCCTTAAACCCCTTCTTCAAACTTCCAATACATACGTAAATCCTCCTGAACACTCTAGTCTCCATGTTTGACAAATTCGGTTCTTCTTCAACGTCAATCTTCACAGTCGTGTCTTCATTCATAGATTGCAATTCAAGGACATAGTCTCTTAATAACTCATATTGTATCTTGTAATCACCCATAACTTGATTGTATGCTTTCTTTTTTGCTCTGAAAACCTTCATCCGTGATACTCCTATCTCATACTTCCTTTCCAAATCTTCCTGAAGAGCCTTCAGAGGTATGGTGGGGTTACTCTCGATTTGATTAACTATCTTATTTGAAAGATATGTTGCTGTGCAAGCTTTAATTTTTCTTGATTGGAGGCAAGTATGGTTGTCATTAAAAGTTTTGACAACCCAATCATCTTCCTCTTGCCATTTAGAAATGTAAAGTACCCAAGGACAAGACCTTGACATTGATTTTACCCCTTTACCCTTGACTGTAGTACCTTTGCTTGGATCACTACTAGTAGAAAATGACAAATTTGGGATGGTACCATTACATACAGCCTTCACTCTGTTTTTGTCATTTTTATCCAATGAAATTTCTCTCCTTCTCTCTACGGCATAATTGTTAATGGCTTTTTTGACTTCTTTAGATGTGTAAAAAGCTTGCCCTACAGAAAAGTGTGTCCCTTTTGAACCAATAGCCTCAATCTCCTTGTTTTTTTTCCTTAGCGCCCTTAACTTGCTTTTCCTAATTCTATCTATACCCTCTTCACCTTCAGAAATGGAATCAAAATCTTCATTATCCAATATCTCTATGTTCTCATTATCTTCATCTGTAACATCCTTCAAGTTGGATTTTGGCTCAATCCATTCCAAATCTTTATCAGTATTCACATAGAAATCATTCATGTCAACTTCCACATCATGCAATACGTCCTCCTCATCGACATAGAAGTCATCGTCTTCACTTCCATTATCTTCATCTTCACTTATATCAAAACCATCTTCACCGTCTGGTTCCTCATGAATTGAGTCAATACCTTGTGACATTGAATGGTCAACATTGGTTGGGAGAGCGTGTTCACTGGATATTGTTTTATCAAAATCATTACCAATGTTAAAATCATGATTGGGAAACCAATCTAATTCAAGCCTTTTTCCACAGGACGACTTTGTAGAACTAGAACCTCGTGATCGTACTCTGGTATAATCAGGGGTACCATCATCTTCAATTTCCTGAATAATAACATTAGAACCTCCTGGTGACTGGAAGTAAGTGCAAACCGTTGTCTTATCTAGTTCAATGTATACCTCTAGCAATCTATGTTTTGGGACATAGCTTATTAGTTTGCATACATCACCGTCACTACCTAAAGCCATTAACCCAACATCAAGATCACTATCAGGCTTCTTAAAATGGTAATACATTTTCCTATTACCATCATACCCTAACTGTAACATCATGGAGTCTAACTCATGAACTGAGAACTCGTCTGCATCTAAGAAATCAATGTACGAATGCCTTCCGTTCACATATTGTCTTCCAGGAAACTTTGAGAATTCACCACCATGATATATTTTCAAAGAAAACATAGTTGGGTGTGAAGTTGTAAAAAATACTATGAGCTTTGATCCCCAGAATATGTTATGAAGAAGAATACGTATAATTTTGTAAAATTAGAGAAACAGAGGAACATACCGTAAATAACATCGACGTCTTCATGCTCGTTACTAAAACGCACATTCCACATCGTCAACGACATCCTAAACTTGGTCGATCAACAGTCGACAAATAGCAGTTAGGGCTTTCAATGAGAGAATTTTCAGGGAGGAAGGAAGACGCTTTGGACTACAAATACGTATTAGTCTTGGTATATGAAATGGGGTTTTAAATATAGGGAGGATCGATGCAATAATCATCACGATTTTAATTATAGGCGGCAGTAGGAAACACATGTTAAAAGACCAAATTGTCCATCATGTGCTTGGCACATGGAATAACTTAACGACTATAGCAAACGTCGTTGGGACACGAGACCATATGCGCAACAAGAAAATAGTTTAAGGATGAGCTGCGTTCAAATTGAAAAGTCGGGACCTTATTCAAAATAAGTATATAACCACAGGGACGATTTTTGTAATTCTCTCTATATATATAAAAGAAAAATATATTTTAAACAAGTATTTTTTATAAAATATGGACATGACATATATAGTTTGTTGTAATTATGGTTATTAATGTTAGATTATCACCTCAAAGTTGTGTATCAAATAAAAGTTTTTGTGAAACCGTAATTTATATTAATGATTAAATGTTATGAACCTTATAACAATTATACACTTTAAAAATAATTAAAGGTTAGAGTGTCATATCTCCGATAACTCTCCGTCGAAACTAATTAATATTTTTATTTCAATCTACAGACTAAAAAATATTATAATATGAAAATACTTCGTCATCATATTTTTTTTATCCTTATCGTAAACCTACAAACTTAATACATTTTATCTTTTCCATTTTCATAAACCCATCTTTTCTATAGCATAAATTTTTTGACTATTTTTATTTTTTGTTAGAGGTAGAACACAAGAGGGGTTGGGGAGCCCTTAACCCCCCAACTTTTTATCCTTCTATGTATGATAAGAGGGGTTGGGGGAGCCCATGGCCCCTCAACTTTATATTCTTCTATATATGATAAGAGGGTTGGGGGAGCCCATGGCCCCCAGTTTATATATATATATATATATATATATATATATATATATATATATATATATATATATATATATATATATATATATATATTTATAGTTAGATTCGTTTGAGACGGTTTGATTTTGTGAGACCGTAAGATGTATTTTTTTATTTTTTATTTTATTTTTTTATTTTTTTTAGTTAATTCAAGTTCCGAAAATAATATTTAAAAAAAGAATTTTTGGATTTTTCCATTTATTTTTCATTTTAAAATTATTTTTTCGAATATGTACATTGTAATATTCTATTAGAATATTTCACGTATTTTTCAAAAAAAATGGGATTTTTTTTTTTATTTTTTTAAAATTTTTTTTAGTTAATTCAAGTTCCGAAAATTATATTTAAAAAAAGAATTTTTAGATTTTCCCATTTGTTTTGCATTTTAATTTTTTTTAGAATATGTACAGTGTAATATTCTATTAGAATATTTCACGTATTTAAAAAAAAACGGGATTTTTTTTAATTTTTTTTTAACTTTTTTTTTAGTTAATTCAAGTTCCGAAAATAATATTTAAAAATAAAATTTTTGGATTTTTTCATTTATTTTGCATTTTAAAATTATTTTTAGATTTGGTCTCACGGTCTTACAAATTAGAATGATCTCAAATGAATCGGAAACTATATATATATATATATATATATAAAACAATTCCTTTTATATAATACTCTTTTCTATCTAATGTCAATCATAATAATTCCAAGATATTTTAGAAAATATATTACATAACTCATACCACTCATATGCTGCTTGACCTTGTCATTACTTTTAGTATATCAATTTTAAATGAGGTTTTAGATTATGATGAAAAGGATATATATAATTAATAAAATTAATTATGTGGTTGAATTTAGTGCATCAAATAATATGAGTAATGAAACGAGTTACGTATTAGTTTTCTTCTATTATTTTTATTTGAAGATTTAAATTATGTTTACTTTTTTTTTTTTTTTTTTTTTTTTTTTTTTTTTTTGTTTTTTGTACAATCATCTCTATTTAATGAATTCACATCCAAATAATCTAATAAGTAAAAATTGAAACAATTTTATTAACAACAAACCTTTCCATATATAAACAAACAATATTTGTTTATTTTAAGTTATATAAAAGATATAATGTCAAAAATACAAAATCAATATTCATGTATTTATATGGTTTTGTTTTAAAATATGGTTACATAGTAAAACTGAAAATAAGTTCTACATTGATTAACAATGTAATAATATATCTTATTGGTTGTACTGTTTAGATTGTTTGATGTATTATAACTTTGAACCATATTAAATTATATGGTTTTGTTTTGTTTTAGAATTTAGGTTTTGGCCCCCTAGCTGTAATGTTTGTGTTCTACCCATGTGTTAGACGTAAGCCACAATTGTCTTTTTTTAGACTTTTTATTTCATTTTCGTAAACCTAATATGATTAATTATAAAAAAATTATATGTTACTATCTAAAAGAAGTATAAAGTCATAATTTTTTTTTCTATGCCGGTTGATAAAAATATATTAGTTGCGATTGCTGGAAATACTAGGCCTACTAAAGGCACCAAAACAGAGGGAAAGTTAAGAGTTGTCATAGAATGGCTACCTCGATTTACTATTTGTACCTGTTATTATTATTTATTCTATAGTTTAAAAAAAGTATGTATATGTATAATTACAATATATTATAAAGTATAGATAAAACTTCAAAAATGGTCCCTATGGTTTCCAGAAATATCAAGTTTAGTCCCTAAGTTCAAAAAACCTCACAGATGGTCCCTGTGGTTTCAAAACTTTTAACAAATGGTCCTTCCGGCTCACTCCGTTAGCATTTCACCGTTAACTTATTTTTTAATAAAATATTGCAGGGGTAATTTCGTCATTTCAGGTGTAACCTTCTCTCTTTAAAAGAAATGCATGTCCGATTTTTGGGCAAATCCTTTAGCTTCATCAGTCGATCATCTCTCCTCCTTTCCACTGTTGCTCGACCGTTGCACCCTTCACGACATCCAATCGCTTCTGATTCAAAGATGGTGACTTGCAGATGTGGGAATGAAGCAACGAAGATCACTTCATGGAAGGATCATAACCCTGGAAGACAATTTTGGAACTGTAGAAGATGTGGTTTTATTCGATGGTCTGATCCCTCTATGTGTGCTAGGGCATTGGTGGTGATTCCAGGTTTGATAAGATCAATGAATCGATTGGAGGAGAGGGTCGCCATTGTAACTGCAAAATTGTAGAACTACCAGTTGATGTTGTTTTGTTCATGGGTGTTTTTTTTTCGGTATTATTTTAAGCTCTAAGTATCTTGTGAAGGTTTGGATGGTAATGGAGTTTTGGTTTTTGGTTTGTAACCATTGCATGTTTTTTTTTAATCGGATAGGTTTTTTGAAATGTTTTTGAAATGCAATTGTTAAGTGTATTGTAAATGCATCTTGAAGATGGTTTTCATTTGTAATTGAAATGTACAATGTTATTAATTGATCTGTGAAGGGTAGTACACAAACCATATTAATTCATTACTAAAAAGTGCATACACACCATTACATTCAAAGTTATAAAGTTCTTAACACAACCATGATGCAAAGTTTTCAAAAGACCTACAACACAAGCATTACATGCAAAAATTTCAAGTTCTTAACACATCTTCAAACAAGTACACATGACATAAGTTTCTAAATACCTACAACACCAGCATCCTAATAACCACTAAGTTTCAGCCCCCTCCAACTTCACCACTACCTCCCTGCCCTTTACATGTTCTGGAATTATGCCTTTTGTTATGACACTTTGAACAAGTGACTGCCAAATATTTCTTGCTCAATCTACCAGCTTGGCTGTTTGGCTCATCAACACCCCTCCTTCTCTTCTTCTTAGGCCTCCCAACCTACACATGTTGATATATTATAGTTAAAATTGAACTCATTCCATGTTCACATGTATACTATATTTTTGGTGTACTTTAAATATAAACCTGTGTCTTATGTTTTGGTGGAAGTAAAGTGAATGGGCAGTCACTTTTAGGCCACATTGTACGTCCATTCAATGGATCAATTTTGTTGAAATACATGGCTTTCCATGTTGATAACCTATAGCAAGGATGGACCCATTCATCAACATGTGGGGCATTTTCACCATTTTCAATTTTGTCCCATATAGCACAAACAACATGTCTACATGGGAAACCTGTAATCTCCCAAAACCTACAATTGCAACCTTGATCATTCAAGTTTACCACATATTGATCTTGCCATGTGCTTGCCACTTGGTACTTCCCTGCCCCATTGTATTTAGCCACATACTTTGATGCATCAACCTTAATCTTTTCAAACAGTGTAGTTGCAGTAGGGGTTAGAAGTCCTTCACACTTATCTATTTCCTTTTGCACCACACATAACCTCTTCATGAAATACTCTCTAATATACTCTAAGCAAGTGATAATAGGTTTATCCCTACCTTCATCTAGCTTAGAATTGAATACCTCACAAAGGTTATTCAACAAACAATCAGTATGTGCCCTTCCTGAATAATAGATATTAACAGAAGACAATTACATATATAGTAAACACACAACAGGGAAGATTAACATTTTTCAATAAATTTCTAGAAACTTACCACTAAAGTGAGATTTAGCCCAAGTGTTTGCTGGGATCTTAGACACCCAAGCATGAGCCTCTGCATTGATCTTCTTCAACTCATCCATTGCTCTGTTAAAATGATTGACTGTTGTTGCTCTACCACACTCCCAAAGCTGGTCACTTAAGTCTTTTCCTTTCCATTGTTTCTTCATGTTTTCCTGGATATGCCTCAAACAGAACCTGTGTTCTGCACTAGGGAATACCTTCTCCATTGCTGGTATTATTCCCTAAAAAAAGTCAATGTATGCAACATTAGTTAACCAAATGTATTTAGAAAAGGTAATAAAAAAAGTTAGGTGGTACACACCTTTTGTCTATCTAAAATGAAGGTAAAGTTTGAATTTGGTCCCAGATCCAGATCTTCTCCTAACAGTTCCAAGAACCAGGTCCAGATACTTGTTGATTCTGTCTCTACCACTGCATATGCTACAGGGTATATGCCATTGTTTGAGTCCAACCCTACAGCAGTTAACACTTGCCCAGGGTAAGGGCCCTTCATGAAAGTACCATACAGACCTAGAAAATCTCTTAATCCAGATTTGAATCCTAACTTCAATGCACCTAAACAAACATATATTCTTCTAAAAGTTCTTGTGGTAACAGACAGGGAGGTTTCTGGATACACATCAATCCGAACTGTTGTACCAGGATTAGTGTTGAGTAGCTCCAACACATAATCCCTCAAAAATCCATACTGTACTTGGTAGTCCCCACTAATGATACGCTCAGCCATTGACTTTGCCCTAACAACCTTTTGCAATGACATTCCTACCTCCAGTTTCTTGCACAACTCTTCGTGTAAAGCTTTCACTGGAATTTTAGGGTTACTTTGTATTTGTTGAACAATTAAGTTTGCTACGTATCTGGAAGTGCAAGCTTTAACCGCCCTTGTTTGCAAACATTTATGCTCATCCTGTACTGTTTTCACCAACTAATCCTGATTTTCATTAGCCCTCGATATTTGGACTGCCCATGGACATGTACCTTTATTGGAAATTACATCTTTACCCGTGCACTTTGCCCTACTTCTGGTTAAGGGCCCACCACCATCAACTCCTGTAGAAGGCTTACTTACAACACCTTTACATTTCACCCTAATCCGGATTTTGTCATTTTTTGCTAGGTATAAAGACCTCCTTGTTGCTACAGCATGTGAGTTCATGTAGTTTTTAACATCAACCTTGGTTTTGAAGACCTGACCAATCTGAAATGGTTTAACATGAACCTCTCCATGTGAGCATGTACTTGACTTACTCAACTCTTTTAGCAGTCTCTTCCTATCATCTTCATGAAATCCTGCAAATTGATAATCATCAGTGGCAATAACTTCCAACTCATCATCAACCACTCCAATCCCATCATCTTTTGAATGATTGTTCAAGATTCCATGTTCATCCACATCAACAACATTATGGAATTCACTCATGTCTACATCTACATCAAATTGTATGTTAGACTCATCCACATTGTATTCACTGTCATCCGAATCATCTCCACTATCCTCAGAACCATGGCCACTCTCAGAGTAGAAAGCCTCTCCACTATCATCACTCACCATACCCTCTAGATAATCCACTTCTGGTTGTTTTTCAAATGAAGTTTGAACATTAAACTCAACATCATAATCAGCATAAAGTGAGTAATCCTCTACAAATGGTTCATAGTCATCAACTGTTGTAGTATTAGCTCCATCATCAGCTTGGCAGCTTGGTTCCTGTACATGGTAAGTTCCCAATTGTTCTTCAGTTTCAACTGCACTAGTGACCACTTCTTCTTGAGTTTCAATTTCATGATTCACCAATTCCTTTTGAATGACATGAATTTGTTTACCTTGTGACCTTATAAATGGTAGAATACTCTTTGAGTAATCATGGCCTTCATCAACATCTAACACTTGTGACTACTCATAATCAGGGTTCATAGACTTGTTTAGATCAAGCTTTCAACTACATGATCCTGCTTCTCTCCTATAAGGTTTCTTTCTATTCATTTCAAGTGACACAGTATCAGGCTCCAACTCTTTAATAACAACTTTAGAAGGAGACTTGTAATAACTAGCTACCCTTGTCTGACCAGTTTCAATATACACCCTAATAAGTCTGTGTTTAGGGACATATGATACCATTTTAAGTACATCTTGATCATTACCTAAAGGCATTAAGCCATAGTCCAAAGGGTATTCAGGGATACAGAAATGGTAGTAAAGGGTTTGCTCAGTTTTGTACCCTAGTTCTCGAACCATGTTGTCAAGCTCATGAACTGAAAATAAATCAGTGTCAACATAATCTACATATGCTACAACACCATCAACGTATTTCCTTCCAGGTGCTTTGGTGAAGACACCACTGTAGTGTATCTTCAATGTGAAATAGTTGTCATAACCTTCTGTAAACACAAAAAAAAGAAAGAGTAAAATCAATGATTTCCTTACGTCAACACAATAGACCAAGAAAAAACAAGTTTTGTTGTAATATTGTACCGTATGTTTTTCCTAAGTTCTCCACGGTTACAAATTTTTCTCGAAAACACCATATTGATAGCACCATTGCAATTTCTGCAGCTTAAAACCCTAAATCCCAATTTCTGTTCTTGCTTCTACGATGGGAATGAACCCGATGACTAAACCAGTAACTGGTTATCTTCTTAGGAGAGGGACGGGTAGTGATGTGCAAGCAAGTAATCATTTCATATTAAAGAGACAAGGTTACAACTGAAATGACGAAATTACCCCTGTAATATTTTATTAAAAAATGAGTTAACGGTGAAATGCTAATGGAGTGAGCCGGAAGGACCATTTGTTAAAAGTTTTGAAACCACAGGGACCATTTGTGAGGTTTTTTGAACTTAGAGACTAAACTTGATAATTCTGGAAACCACAGGGACCAGTTTTGAAGTTTTGTCTAAAGTATAATACAATAATTATAAGACAAAATTGCAAAAATGGTCCCTGTGGTATGCAAAATTTTGGGGTTTTAGTCCAAACCACGAGTTTTTTGGAACCATAGTCCTTTTGGAGTGGTTTCTATGTGGTTTTGGTCCCTGGACTTAACTCTCGTTAAGTTGGAACTGTTAAGCCCCCTCACGTGCCTCACACGTGAGGGTAATTTCATCCTTTCATGTCAGGGACCATTTTTGCATAAACGGTTTTTTGGATTAATTGACATTTACCCCTCATTTACTTTCCCCAACACTCGTCAACTCCCCAACTCCCTCCTTCTTGCTTCTGCTCCATTGAACCTGCAAAAAACCCTCGTTGCTTATCTAAACAAGATAATCGACACTACACATATAAGGGCATACGTTTAATAGGAAATGGTGTTCGTAATGTGGCATATCAGACCAAAAC
This sequence comes from Lactuca saligna, assembly GCF_052625555.1. NCBI lineage: Eukaryota > Viridiplantae > Streptophyta > Magnoliopsida > Asterales > Asteraceae > Lactuca > Lactuca saligna. The sequence goes on from NC_136418.1 coordinate 186,647,208, forward strand.
ACGAAGTTGTTGATGTATCAACTGTATATGGTAAGCTGCTCTGTTTTCTTTAACTTTTATACTTTGCATTTTCTTATTGATTTAGAACAAAAAAATGCAAAATTTTAACTTTGTTAATATGTATAATTTTGATTTTTAGCTGGTGCACCCACATGGTTTAGTATTAAGCTTCATCACGGTGGGAAATTTACTAAATTACCTGATATAAAGTACATTGGAGGTGAAGTGCATTATGTTGATTATGTGGACATTGATGAGTTTTCTGTGCATGAACTTGATGCCATAATGCTTGACCTAGGTTACCCAGACCCACGGAATTCTGAATTCGCTGATCAATCCCCAGTTATATACTACCATTTTAGGATACCCAATGGTGACTTTCAATTTGGTTTTAGAGCTTTAGGGAATGATCAGGATGTGATCAACCTTTCTAAATATATTGCACATAACAAGCTGATTGAGGTGTACACAGAGCATGGAAAGACAAATTTATTGACTTACTTCATGTCACCAAATGCAAAGGGTAAAGTTGTCATTGAGGAATTACCAGAAAATGATGATCAAGGGGCTGAAGTTGAGGGTCAAGTTCATGCAGATTCTCCAATGAAAAATGTGAACCATGGTAATGGTGAGCCTATTGGTGAGTTCATGTCTCTGATTCTTTTTGGGAGTAAGAATGATAGTTTCTCACCAGAGTATAGAAGGGGTAGGGTTGGGAATCCCAAAATAGGTGAAAGTTCTTGTAGCAAGAGGCTTAATTTAGATTATATTGATGAGGTTGTTCACATTTCAAAGGAAAAGAATGATGATCTGGATGGTTCAACTAATGTTCAGGAGGCAGCAACTTGTGTTCATATTGATGAGATGGATGGTGTTAGGGAGGCTGCAAATGTTGTTCAAGAGGCATCAACTTTTGATGAAGAAGGCTACAACACCCCCTGTTAATAATGCTGATGAACAATTGAATGAGTTATTTGATAACCTTATGGAAAATTTGATTGGGAGTGATGATGATAATGCAGAGTATGAAGGGGATGGAGAATCTGAAGAGGGTAATCAAGAGTATGAAGAGGATGATGAATCTCAAGAAAGTGATCCAAATTTTGAAGAGTATGATGAATCTGAAAATAGTGATCCAGAGTATGAAGAAGATGAGAGACAAATAGAAGATGAAGATCATATGGATGACATAATGGATGTTGACAACAATATACAGGATGTGGATGTGTACATGGGAGATTTCACTCTCAATGTTGAAAGTGATGTGGAAGGTTCTTGTATAAATGTTGTTCATGGGAATGAACCTGAAGATATGGAAGTGATTAACAATGAGGAATTTGAATCTTTGGATGAAGGATCCGACCAAGACAGAGAGAGAAGAGCTCTTATCAAGAATTTGAGAAAAGAAAAAAGGTGCAGTCTTGGGGTAGTACATAAACAATCTTTTTCAGTTGGAGATAAATTTAATAGTAAACAAGAATTAAAGGAGGCAATTGATCTGCATGCACTAGAATCAAGAAGGAATCTTTTCTTTAAAAAAAATGACAATGTAAGGCTTAGGGAACAGTGTAGAGGTGTTGTACCTGTCACCAATAAAGGCCAAGTGGGTAGTCAAGCTACCACTTCAAAAAGAAAGGGTAAAGAATTGAAGACACAAAAAGTAACATGTGGTTGGTACATTCATGCATCTAGGTCAAATCCTGAATCCGACTGGTTTATAAGGACCTTAAACCAAACTCACACATGTTTGCAAACAAGGAAACTCAGGGCTTGTACTGCTTCTTTAATCAGCAAGAAAATCTTTGATCAAGTTGAGGCGAATCCAGATATACCTTTGAGAGCCATACAAGATCACCTTCAAAAGACCTACCAAGTGGGTGTTAGTATGGACAAGGTGTTCAGGGCAAAGGATAAGGCAAGAAAGCATATAACTGGTGACTACACAAAGCAGTATGAACTGTTGAGGGACTATGTTCTCGAACTTCAAGCCACCAACCCAGACACCACAGTGAAAATAGATGTATGTTCTAAGCCTAACCCTGATTCCCCAACTAGGCAGTTTAGAAGAATTTATGTGTGCTTGGGTCCACTGAAAAAAGGGTTCAAGGCATGCCTTAGGGACTTATTAGGTTTTGATGGTGCCTTCATGAAAGGACCATTCCCTGGGCAAGTCCTTTCAGCAGTTGGTCTTGATTCCAATAATGGAATTTACCCATTAGCATATGGGATTGTTGAGTCTGAAAACACAGAAAGCTGGAAATGGTTTTTAGATAACCTTGGGGATGACTTGGACCTTGGAAGAAACTCAAATTTTACTTTCATAAGTGACAGGCAAAAGGTAAAGTTGGAAGTAGTTATTATACATTTGGTCATTTAAAGTGTGGTTGTAAGTTAATTCTAATGATTGACAATTAATTTTTGCAGGGTTTACATACTGCAGTTGAGCAAATTTTTCCCAATGCTGAGCATAGATATTGTATCAGACATATTCATGATAATATGAGGAAAAGATGGAGGCAAACAGAGTACAGGGACCACTTATGGAGGTGTGCATCAGCTACCACCATTCCTGAGTTTGAACATTTGATGAAGGAGTTTAGTCAGTATGATAAGGAGGCATGTGAATGGTTGAAGCAAATTCCTCCTAAACATTGGGCAAGGAGTCATTTTTCAGGTAAATCTATATATTCCAATTTGATCCTTATGTCTTTCACTTAGTGAACTGTTTTACTTGTATGTGAATTGTATTAAATGTTTTTTAATGGTAATTTACACACAGGAAGAGCAGTTTCTGATGTGTTGATATCAAACATGTGTGAAGTGTTTAATGGGAAGATAGAGAAAGGAAGGGATAAACCTGTCATTGGATGTTTAGAATTCATAAGGGAGTATCTAATAAAGAGGATATGCAATGTCATGAAGGAAATGAAAAAGGCTACAGGTCCACTAACACCCACAGCAACAGACATCCTAACTGCAAGAAAAACAGTCACAATACATTGCTAGGTGGAATGGGGGAGACAAGTATCAAGTCACAGGAGCTTTGCAGGATCAACATGTGGTTGATGTTAGGAACAAAACATGCACTTGCAGAAAATGGGAATTAATTGGAATTCCATGTACACATGCAATTGCAACTCTGAATGAGATGAGTAAAGACCCAGAGGCTGAGCTTGACATTTACAAATGGGTTCACAAGGTGTATTTTCTAGAGACATGGAAAAGGCTTATTCTTTTAAGGTGGAGCCAATTAAGGGTAGATCCATGTGGCCCAAAAGTGAATGTCCCACAAAACTAATCCCTCCTCCACATCGCACTCAGGTGGGAAGGCCTAAGAAAAAGAGAAGACAAAGTGAGGGTGAAAGGTTAAGCAAAAAGCAGAAGGCAAGTCAAGGTGATGGAGTGAATGCTGCACAAGAAGGAGGTTCCCAAAAACCAACAAATGATGGAGTGCAGAAGCTATCAAGGAAGCATATCAGTGTTACTTGTAGCAAATGCAAGAACAAGGGACACAACTCTAGGACCTGTAAAGGGCAAGGTGGGAATCAATCCAAGAAGTAATGTGTCATGCATGCATGGAGTTTTTTGTGATTTTGGTTGGTTATGAAAACTTGGTTGTTAAATTTTCAATATTTTGTTGATAATTTTTGGTTGGTTGTTATGAAAACTTGGTTGTTATCTTAGGTATGGTAATGTGTCCCTTTTGGTAATGTTTAGAATCTTTGGTTGTTATGTTTAGAAACTTTGGTTGTTATATTACAAATCTTAATGAAATATGCATTTTGGTTATGTACAATTGGTTCTAATATATATATTTTGGTAACAAATTCATACCATTTCTATTCATATGTTAATTCTTATACATTCATACCATTTTGGTAAAACATTTATTACACTTGCATCATAAAATTGTACATATATCATTATCATCATAAGTCACTACAAACTTGATCACATAAAATTACAAAAAAATGACCTAAACACCCTTCAGAGTATACCCCTACATAAACCAAATATAAAAGAATACAATCACAAAGAAAAACCAACTTCCAAACATGTACATTTTTAGCTTCAAATTATCATCCTTCAATGCTCTGACATTTGCCACCAAAATGTTGTTCTTTCATATCAGTCCATTGCATTGATCCTGTAGCATGTTCATACCTCTAACCAACTCATTGCACCGTTCCTGCACTGAATTCAAATTTCTTAGTAGACCAGGTATGATGGCTTTAGACCTAGCACACATTGGGGGATCAAGCCACCCAATAAACCCACAAACGGAATCATTCATAGGGCATGCAAAAAATCTCCTTCCTGGATTTAGAGGGGTCCAAGACGTTTTCACCATAGCAACTTTTCCACAAAAACATAGCACCATTTTTGTTGTAGCAGAGCTCAAGAAGAAGAAGGGTAGAAGAAAAGAGACGTTGGGGAAGAAGATCGCAGGAAGTGGGGGTATTTAAAAGGAATTAATCCAAAAAACCGTTTATGCAAAAATGGTCCCTGACATGAAATGACGAAATTACCCTCACGTGTGAGGCACGTGAGGGGGCTTAACAGTTCCAACTTAACGGGAGTTAAGTCCAGGGACCAAAACCACATAGAAACCACTCCAAAAGGACTATGGTTCCAAAAAACTCGTGGTTTGGATTAAAACCCCAAAATTTTGCATACCACAGGGACCATTTTTGCAATTTTGTCTAATTATAAACGTTAGGCGTCATATATGAGAGAGAGAGAGATAATTTTTTTTCTATGCCGGTTGATAAAAAATATTATCTTAAAAGAGTATGTGTATGTATAGTTTCAAAAAAGTACATATATGTATAATCACAATATATTATAAAGTATAATACAATAATTATAAAAGTTAGATGCCATATATGAGAGAGAGAGAGAGAGAGAGAGAGAGAGAGAGTAATGGGTAGAAAAATGTGAGTAATGGGTAGAAAAAAAACCGGGACTCCTAATAAAAAATAAAAGTAGGTGTATGTGTGTAAATTAAAAACCTAGAACCGTACGGTAGACTTATGTGTCCATTAGATTGGTGTGTGAAAAAAAACCTTATAGTTTTAGGAGAAAAATTAATAATTACGCTTAAAATGTTTTAAAAAGTTTAAATTTTCCAAAACAAAACAAAATTATAATTAAAACATTTTGAGAGAGTTGTATTTTTGGAAACTTTTGACCTGCTTATTTTCATACAAGAGAAAGAGATGAAAAACTCAAATCTTTTCAGAAAATAGGGTGCGTTTTAGGTGCCACAATGTTGCAGTTCTCAAGCCCACATGTGTATCAAACCACATCACTCACGAATCACCTATGGACCACAATGGTGAAGTCTGAAGAACGAACGTACTCGACTCGACACTCGACCATGGCCTACAATCACAACCCGTTTCCCGAATCATCTTCGAGCAACAAAAAGTTAGCCGGAAAGCAACAATTCAGCCTCTTTCATGGTTCACATCTTAAAATGAACCACCACACTTCACCTCCAAAAGTCAACCAACAGTCACAAACACAGATACAGCCACAAACAAGTCAATCAACAGTCACAGACACAGACACAGCTACAAACAAGTCAATCAACAGTCACAGACACAAACACAAACACACCACAGACAGTTGTTAGTTTTGAAGGTAATAGCAGCGGTAGCTATGAAAAGTTGTTCTGCGATGGGTATCCACCATCGACGACGGCTAGGGTGGTGTAACCGGTGGTGTAGTCATCAGACTGTGCTCTCTCTCTTCTGTCATCGTCACCTTCACAGACATCTTGTACGACATTAAGCCATGTGATGCACCCGTCTAACTCGTATGGGGCTCCATCAAATCCAATGGATCCGGGTGCGGGTTATGGTGGTCTTGAGTCGATTATGGATCCTAATGGAAATGGGAATGATTATGATGGGATGATTCAGATAGGAATTCATCATCATCAACATCAACATGCATCGCCTGATACTAGAGCTCCCCAAACACTTCCGTTCTACTGGGAATAAGTGTTGGTAGTTGAACAAGTGATGATAAATTTCAAAGTGTTTGTAGTTTGTATGAGATTTGATTTGATTCGATTTGGTTTAACAGTCACGTTTTGTAGTTGTTTGGAAGGTTAGCAAAATTTGTTGATTGAACTTTAAGATGATGGTGATCCCTTTTAACAAAATTTTATTGAATGTCCTCTCTTATCGCTACAGTTAAACATAATGGGCCCAAAAGGCATTGTTTCTACAAACATTGTTGAACCTTGAAAGTTGAAGGGGATAAATCAAAATTCAAAAAGGATGCGTTTGGTTGTGGAAAACTGTTTTCATTTTCTATTAAAATATTTTCAGAAAATAAGGTTGAGTTTTCATTTTCAATTTTCAATGAAAACGCGTTTGGATGGAACGGATGGAGTTTTTATTTTTTATCTTAGAAATTTTGAAAACTTTGAAAAACTGTAAAAATCACTTTTCTAATTTACATATAATTTGGAAAACTGAAAATTTTCATTTTTTTTTAGAAAACTTCGGAAAATTGAACGAACCAAATGTGTTTTTAAAATTTCTATTTTTCTTGAAAATTTTTCCTAAAAAACTGTAAAATTTTCCACAACCAAACACTCTTAGATTTTAAATTTCACATTTTCCATGCCTTATTTCATGTGTAATCTAAAGTTCTAAGATAATACATGTAAAACAAATAATTAAGAAAATCCACCACTCAACAATTGATGCGTGGAGTGTCAACGCCACAATCAAGATAAATTTTAATATCTTAAAAGCGTGTGTGTAGTGTGAAGTGTTACTTGATTGATGTTCCATCTTAAAATCATCTTCTTCACTAGTGACAAATAGCAAGTATTTTCGATGATAAACCGTGGAAATTGGTTTTAACCAATTTATAAAAGTCGGGTTTCACCATTTTTAACACGAAATTTGAACCCTAAAGCATTATTAAATGATTATATGTTTGTGTTCTCCTCCATGATACCTTTATTTTGGAATATCACATGTTCAAAACAGATTTAAGATGAATGAAAAAATAATCCTTAACCACTAGAATACCAAAACTCTCTTATTATCCGGTTTATACTCTTAGTTTTTCTTGTTTATATCAAATGTATAATCCAGGCCTATTGAAGGTTCCGGTGGTCTTGAAGAATCACTTCAAATTGTTGTATCCTCGAAAACAAACACTCAGTAGCATGCAAATTTATTTAAGGACAACGTGTTAAACACATGCCTTTGTTTTTCTGCTTTATTGTTTGTTTTCGTACATTTCTATAATATTATTTCTACAATCTTAAAACAAATTCGTTTGTACGAAACGAACAAAGAAACGATTTTTTTATTTATTGTTTTACCTATTGTTCGATGATTTTCACTGCAACTAAAGAAAAAATATTGATCTTTATATATTCTTCATCAGAAAGATCAAATTTTTACCAAACAAATTTTTTTATTGTTTTACCGGTTTGTTTTCGTACATTTCTGTAATAACAGATTTACCTCTAGGGACCATTTCTGAAGTTTATCTTTTTACAAAACTACAAAGGCTATTTCTGTAATTTTTCTTTTTCATTTTATTGAATTATTATATATTAATTCTTTTAATTATTTTTTTAAATTTATTTCTTATTGTATTATTTTTATTGGATTATTATATATTAATAAATCTTATTTTTAATATATTATATTTATATATTAATAATTATTTATTATTATTATAATAATTTTTAAAATTATTATTATTTTTTTAAATTCTTCTTTGTTTGATTTATTCTTTTGTATTGGATTATTATATATTAACAAATATAACTTTTTACTATATTATATTCATATATTAATAAATACTATTTTATTATATTATTATTTTTTAATTTCTTCTTTATTAAAGTAATTCTATATAACTCTTATCTATTAATAAATATTATTTTATTGGCTTATTAATTTCTACTAATTATTTTTATTACGTTAATTTTTTCATTGGGTTATTACTTTTAATTTATTTTATTTACATATAACAATTAATTTTATTAGGTTAATAATTTGTACCGTATAATATTAATTCTTTTTAATTTTATAGGTTCCATCACAAAGTCGTCAGAATATGTAAATGTGCCGACTCCCATCGTCGAAAATCGACAAGACAACCGCCAATCACTTTCATCGATGGTTCGACGAAAACCCCACCAACTTGTTACACTCAATGCCGTCAATAGCCACCTATGACAACCTCATCGCAATATGTCGGAATCCTCCATATCTGCCACGAAGACGACCATATTCTGTTATAACCACCAGGAGGTCCGATCTAAATAGTCCTAGTCAGCTCCTCCATCCGTTGCTTTCTACCACCTTGCGTCGTCATATCATCTCGCTAGAAATCTATGATCATCTCCTACAATGGACCATTCTCGATGAAAACTACATCGGTCGACTTCCCACATAATGTGCAACAAACCCCAGAAAACATACAACCTCCAACCGACAATTCGTTACTGACATTGCCATCGATGGCGACAATGTTAAATCGAGGGTTTTCAAACCCCCATAGCCACTACATGTGGTGGCAAGGTACGTTATTCGGTACTCGTTCGACCAACCGCCGAGTAGCTAGTACTCGCGAATACTCAAATTTGGTAATTCATGTATAAATATTTTTAAAGGAAATTATATATGTCAAAATCATATTTTATTGAAATATATAAAAAATTTAGATACATGTGAATACACAAAAACTAAAACACACATGAATACACGATAATCTCACTTCGTAATTAATAACTAAAAATTTAAGACACACACACAAACACACACACACACACACACACACACACACATATATATATATATATATATATATATATATATATATATATATATATATATATATATATATATATATAGTAACATGCGTTGGTGACGATCCGATAGTAGTGGTGGTGATGTCCAAAATATGTTATTTTCTAAATATTTAAAATAAATTAGGCGAGGTGGGGTGGGTGAGATTTTTTAGTATTTTTATTGAAAACAATAAATAAAACAATTAAAAGAAAATAAAAACAATTAAAAATAATCTATTTTATAAATAAAAGTAATAAATTTAAAGTAATAATCCAATAATAAGAATTAATGCAATAAAAATTTGAAAAAATAATTAAATGAAATTAATAATCAAATAAAGTAATACTTATTAATAGATATATATTTTACGTTAAAATTAATATTTATTAATATATATAATAATCTAATAAAAAAGAGTAAATCCAATAAAGAAGAAATTAAAAAAAATAATCAATTAAAGTAATATACAAAATCTAATATATTAAAAATATTATATACATATATTAAATATCAACACGTCTGTGAACAATGTACAAAATATACATATTATTTTGTAATCCACAAACCCACTGCCATCACTTTGATAATTCTTCAACCCTTTTGTTCTTCATTTCGACGACTTTCTTTCTTCGTTTCCGACAATCTTGGTTTGAGTCTCTCCCGATGACTATTCATCCAAGAATTTAGGAATTCAATTTCTCTCACCAAGAACCGCCAATGCAATATTGTCGCCACCAAATACCCACCAACAAACACATGTACTGTGTTGCTGTGAGCAATTTGATATGTTTTATTATGATTTTTTGTTCAATTTCTGTTCTTTCTGATCCTCCCGACAACCTCTCATCCAATAATTCAGGAATTCGATTTCTCTAAACAAAAACTGCCTAAGTTGTATTGCCACCATCAAAACCGGTTGTATTGTGTAGCAGTGAAGAATTTCAGTATGTTGTATATTCTTTCAATTTTATTATGATTTTAGGCTTCAATTCCTCTTCTTTATGATCATTTTGTGTTTTTTGAGTTATGTCTCCGACTTTGTGGGTTTGAGGTTTCCGACGATTTCCCGTCCAAGAAATCAGGATTTCAAATTTCTGTCGCCAACCACATCTGCTCTCAATTGCCGACACCAATGCTCTGTTGTTGTATGAAATTTTGGTACGTTATATATTGTTTCTAATTGATTTTGATTTTCTGCTTGATTACTCTTGGTTCTGTTTTTTTAGTGCGTCGCCTCCCATTCTTATTTTTAGGAAAAAGAATTGGAACTTAATTTCATTTTAGTCGTGTATAATTCAAGTCATTTAAAAGAAAAAAAAAATCAAACCTGCATCTTTAGTTTTTGACAAGCTAATACATTGTCCATTTAGTGGAGACCATGGTAGTATCTGATGCTTTGTGATTGGCTCCAATATACATAAAAACCTGTTTATCTCTAATTGTTTGTGCTTTTGATAGCAAGTAATCAATAGCAATGAGCCACACATTTTTAATTTTCTTCAATAAGGGATTTCATTTAGCTTCTCTTCAAGTTTACATTATTATTAACATTTCAGTCTTAGTAAAAACTGATAAGAACTTTGGGCTTCCTTTGAGGGCAAAATGGTCAAAAAATATTAATGAATTGAAGCCTAAAGTTGTTTAATGCTATATTAGGTTGTTTGTGTGGTAAAAATGATGACATTCAGATGCTTTTTTAGTTAAATAGATAAACTAAGTGATTATATTTTGACAATTGGTTCTTGATATTCCTAAAAGTATACATTAAGCACCAGGTAAAACATTTGAAACAAAACATGGGTTAAGTTTCCATCTTTTTTAAGTTTGTTTCGAGGTCATGAATATCATGATCTCATCTTGGAATATATATAGTGGTTCAAAATGTTTACTGCTAATACTGATTTGTTGCTGTTGCTATTGCATTACATATACTCCAAATATTTAAAAAAAAAAAATCATTCATTAGGCACGATTACATATTCCAAGATGAGATCATGATATTCAAAGCATAAGTTTTATAAAAAATTTGAAATCGTTTTTAACATATGAAAAGAAACATCTCATTCCACTGAGATAATAAGAACCACAAAAAAGTTTATATGTTTAACTAAAAAAACATCTGAATATCATCATTTTTAATATAGAAACGACTTAAGATAACATTAAACAACAAAAATCTAAATTTGTTAGCTACTCTGAAACAAATACTTTAGGCATCAAGTCATTGATATTTTTTTTTTTTTGACTATTTTGCCCTCAAAGGAAGCTCAAAGTACTTATCAGTTTTTAGTAAGACTGAGATGTTAAAATAATGTCTGATAACTGATAAGGAATAATGATTGTTGGATAAACCTAAAAACTAAACTGATAAGGTATAAAGTGGTAAACTACTATTACAGTGATGGTCATTGTAGCATAAACTTTAAAAAAAACTGGCCCTTATATCTATAGTTTGTTACAGTAATGGTCCTTGTGGCAAGAATTTGTTATAATAACTATCCTTGTGGCAAGAATCTGCTACAAAAAGGTCCATGTACCAAAATCTGTACAAAAATGTCCCAGATCAATAATTTGCTTAATTTTCCCTCTTTTTTCTATGTTTTTCTCAAGATATAATTAGTTTTTCACAAATAGAAGTTTTTGTATGTGTGATAACTATTGATTTCCTATTCCATTTTCAATTCTGATTTTGCTCTCTTTTTTTCTTTCCAACTCTGTGTGTTTGACATTTCAAAAGCCTTCTCCAAATGAGGACAACATATTGGACCATTAAAAATGATAAATAAGAGAATTAGAAGCATACAACTCTAGATGCATATAAGGAACTAAAGCTACAAGTAGTATTCCTTTGTATTTTATTAAACAAATGGTTCATTGAAATTCTCTAGTGTAACACATGTGAAATGATAAAATATGCTACAAATCTGGAAAAAATCTCATACAATAGTTCTAATTGGGTAACTGCATCAAACGTGTGAAATGAAAAAAAATTATGCTATGAATGTTTACCATCTTTCTTGGTGGATGTTATGTTGGTAAACCGTAAACCATGTTTTATGTTCAACATTCTAGGTTTGACATTTTCGTCGCCAACAACAGTTATGCTTTGTTGCTGCCTCCAACCGTCTACACTCAGTTGCAATTTGAAGTTTGGGTATGTTGTCTGTCCTTTGTATTTGAAATTGATTTTTATATTTTATACTTCAATTTTGATTTTTCTCTATTTCTTCCTTTCTACTCTTTTAGTTTGACATTTTAAAACCCTTCTCAGTATCTCATAAATTTGTGTTAATATAAGAATTATATAGTTTTGGGTAAATTACTCGAATGGTCCCTATGGTTTAGGGAAATTTGCGCATTTGGTCCCTAATTTATATTTTTAACTCGGAAGGTCCCTATTGTTTGTTTTTGTTACGCGCTTGGTCCCTATCATACATAAAAAGACTATTTTACCTTTGATTTTTTAATATATTTAAATAGACACACCCCCAATCCCATCCCTTTCACTTTATCTTACCTGCCCCATCATTTTTTTGTATTTAAATAATAGTCATTTTGGGTAAGACAAGGACCAAGCGTGTAACAAAAACAAACATTAGGGACCAAGCGCGTAACAAAAACAAACAGTAGGGACCTTCCGAGTTAAAAAAATAAGTTAGGGACCAAACACGCAAATTACCCCAAACCATAGGGACCATTCGTGTAATTTACTCTATAGTTTTTGTGTAAGTTGTCTTTAACCCTTTCACTGGATATGGTTTGTGTACATAATTTTTACAGATTTTGGTCCTTAATCAATACTCTATTACAATAATGGTCCTTCAGGCATAAGTTTTTATAGAATGGTCCTTATTTCAATTTTATCCTATTTACAGGGAGTTATAGTTGAATATATAACAATGTATCCATGGATTAATACAATCATAGAGTAGGCTATTAATCTCTTCTAAATATTTTTAAATTATTCTCCAAAAGTTAGTTACTAATCATAATAGTTAGTTTCAAATTTACTTTTTAGAATCTAATTTTCCATATGGATTACATATAAAGTATGTTAAAAGTCGATGAAATTGTTCCCATATATTACGATTGTTGGAATTGTTCCTGTGTGTGTGAGTATTGTGGGGTGTTTTTTTGGTATCATGAGAGAGTACTGTATTTATCTCGAGCCAATCATCCATGATATATGAAATGTTGTAAGTCGGGAAATGTTGTTCTTTCCTACCCTCTTCGCCCGACTGAAATACTTATGCAATTTTATGAAGATGATCACTTTATGCATAACATAAGAGCATATAATTCCATGTTCTCTATGACGTTTTTTGGTGCAAAGGAAGATCACTCAATCAACAAAGGTCGTGCACCATATGTGTTTAAGGTCAGTGGTCATATTTACCATTGGATTGGATCCTTTTGTCCTCAAGATGTTCATCAACCCCGATTTCTACAGTTGTATATGTGTGATACTGAAAATGAGGTTGCTAATAGACTTCATTCTTTTTCATGGAAAGGGTGAAGTAATTTTTTCTGCAAATGTTGTAGATTCATTAAGTCACATGTTAAACACACATAATGAGTATGTCCGTACATTTAAGACTGCGAGACAAACAGCCCAATCAATGAATTTAGATTCATATGGTGTACAATTATTTTTTCATGTGCCTGACAGAAGATATGGGCCACCAGCCCCTGGAAGTTTGGGTTGTATTGTTTGTGGTGATGATGTTTCCGGGGCTGTTTATGACATTGATGTCCGTTCAAAGTCTAGGTCAGCTAGGCGAGTTAGTAAGCTACATTCGACTTATATGCCTTTGTAGTATCCATTACTATTCCCGTATGGTGAAGAAGGATGGTCTCCCACCTTGCATTTAAGTATCGACTCTAATAGAAGTTTAACAAATAATATGTATTACAGTTATCAAATTCATGATCGAAAAAATTACTCTTATTTTACATGAATGACGCCTTTTCCACTAGTATTTGGTGGATGCCTATACTTGCATTGAACAATCTAGGCTGGACTTCATTGAACACCATATACAACAATTGCGTTTAGAGTACATTAACAATATATATGACGCTTTGTCCAAAGGTGATATAGACAATCGTGTCATTGGTAAGCGTATCTTTCTACCTGCAACTTTTGTAGGGGGGCCTAGGTATATGTATAAACACTATAAGGACGTTCTAGCCATGTGTAGGGTTCATGGTAAGCCACATTATTTCATCACTTTCACTTGCAATGTTAAATGGTCTGCGTATAGAAGATACATGGATGCTGTTGGTTAGCGTGATATTCAAAACATACCTAATATCATTGCACACATCTTTAAGATCAAAGTTCATGCTTTTATTAACTTCCTTAAAGAAGACAAAAATTTTGGAGATATTAGTGCACGTACATTTCTAATCTCTTATTTCATTCTTCTTCTTATTTTTTTTTGCCTTATGTTCCTTTTATGCCTTACATCACATATGGTAAATTTTTATTTACACATCTTACACCATTGATTCCAAAAAAGGGGTTTACCACATTGCCATACATTATTGTGGGTTGCATCTCCCTTTAAAATACAAGAAGGTGCAGATATTGACAAATACATAACCGCTGAGCTTCCTTACCCCATACTCAAACCAACACTATATAGGACTGTTACTACATGCATGCTACATGGTCCTTGTGGTTTACTGAATATAGGTGCCCCATGTATGGCAGATGATAGATGTGTGAAACAGTTTCCAAAACCATTCAACTCATTAACAACTTTCTATGAAAATAGGTATGTGCATTATAGAAGACGTGTTGGACCGTATCATGTCTTACAAAGTGGTGTTAGAACTGGTAACGGTTATGTGGTGCCGTACAACAAACGTTTGTGTAGTCGATTTGATGCTCACATCAATATAGAATATTGTGGTTGGAATATGATGATTAAGTACTTATTTAAGTACATTTCAAAGGGGTTTGATCATGTTCGTTTCACTCTTCAAACATCAGAGGCGAATGTGACAACCCAAAAATTTCTATTATGTACAACCATCCACGTCGATTGAAGTCAATTCTGTTTCTGCTAACTTTCAAGCTTTTTGGAATAAGTTTGAGTGTTTTAAAGTTAGTGCTTCAGAAAGGTATCAGGAGAGAGGATACCCTAGGGTTTATTACGTAACAATAAGTGTCCAAAACTTCAAGAGTTTGGAATTTACAGTCCAAAAATGGTATTTGGACCGAAAACCCTCGTGACTATATAAGAAAAACTTAGCCATTTGGAATTCATTTCTTACATTTCCAACTAGAGAAACCCGAATTCTCTCTCAAGGATCTTCACCCGATCACCCCGAATTGTAAGTACTTCAATCCTAGAGTGTATTAAAGTGTTATATATGCATAAATAACATGAAAATCATCCAAGAACACCAAGGAAATGGTGTTCATGGCCCAAGATCCTCTTGGACTGTGAACACTAAATTTAGGGCCAAAGTGTGCCCAATGTCCCTACAAACCTTGGAAACCAAACATGGAACAATCCTTGACATGTCTAGACCTCAAAATCATTAAGAAACAAGGGCTAGAAGTGAGTTCACGGCCAAGGAGGTTCTTGGGCTGTGAACTCCATTTTATGGTGCCAAAATGCCCTAAATGCCTTCCTTAAGTCAAGAGACTAGCCTAGCACATTACCTTGATGTGTTTAGGACTCAAAACAATCAAAATACCATCACCCATAGGTGATTACGGCCACAAACTCAAGCCTAAATGGTCCAAGGGCCGAAAACTCAAGTTAGGGGTGTTTTGATGACACAAACACTTCCTAAGGATTAGACTTGAAGTTAGGATGCTTCATTATGACTTTTAGGACCCTAAAAAACCCTCATAAACATAAATGGCCATGAGTTTACGGTTGTAAACTCATTTGGGCCGTGAACTCCTCAAAAACTCCAAAGAAAGTGGGTTTCTTCATCCTAGGATAGAGCTAAGGTCCCTAAATCATTCCCTAGCCTTCAAACTTGCATTTACACATGAGTAGCCATGAGTTTACGGTCGTAAACTCCCTTGGGCCATAAACCCATGGTAGTAAACTCATGTGAGTGCCTTTATACCTTCCTATGTTGAATCACATTTGATTCCAACACTTGGTCAAGGTGTTTCCTAGTCCCGGAAGGTGTTTCCTTTCATATGGTTGGTGTAAACACTATATTCATGTCAATATGTGTCCTTATATGTCATTTAGGACTTATTGTGTCTCGGGTCTTCATTCGTGGAACTTTTCATCCGTACGCGCATACCCGTTTGAATCACCCACATCATGTGAGTTCATACCCCGTAATGAATCTTTTAACTATTTTAACTGTTTTAGGGGGGGGGGGGGGGGATACAGGTTGTACACAATGATAATTGTGTAAATTTTTGTTGTTAAACATCTTTCAAAATGTTACTTATGTTATTTATAAGTTGTCAAAACATTTCAAAACTCGTTTAAAGTTATGTTACTTTATACTTATACAAAACTCCGTTTTTAAAGTAAAAGGATAACTTAGTAGAGAAATGAGTCTTTTTAGTAACAGTCCAAGTAGAGCATTAGTAAACTATTATAGGTATAGTTTAGGAGAATGCTATTCATTACTTCTAGTACAATGAAGCACACAAGGAAACAATAGCAGAACAAAACAAACAGTGAAGAGAATCAAACAATACCAGAACAGATCAAACAGTGAAGAGAATCAAACAATACCAGAATAGAACATAACAAACAAGTTAGGTTGCTATAGCATGAGAACACACATACATGATCTAATTATACCAATGAATCACTAACGCATTAGTGATAGTTATATTGGGTATACATGATCATATAACCTTAATGTGAATTACACGGCTTGCAAGAAATTGCTGGGGTCGCGTTTGGTTCCCTTAATCTCTTTATGTTGAGAGCGTTTAGTAGCGGTTCTAGCTTTCACATTATGACCATAATAAAACAAATATGTTTTTAGGTTAATAGTACATCCGCATGTCATTATAAACGACATCTGTGTACTTACTTTTCCCATTACTTTCATGAAGTGTCGGTACCACTTGAAAGTTGATCTATTTTCTAGTCAAGATAGTTATAAACTAGGGAGAATATACTTTTACACTTGACAAAGGAACAGTCGGGTTTAACACAGAACAGAAGATGCCTTGGTAGAAGGCTACGATTAAAGGTTAGGATCATAATGCTAGCTTTATGATTCCTTAATGCATACACTATAGGATACATATATACTAATAGATTCCGATAGCTAATAGGATGTGTGCCTTCGCTGCATTTCCTGTTCTCATTGGATTGTGGTATTGGAACGATTTCCCCCAACCTATTATCTACCCGAATCTATATATATTTATGCTTAGTATACATTAATTCATCATAAGGGTACCAAGTATGGATCAGGTTATAGGACACAGAGTCGAAGCACAACTTTTCTAGTACAAAACTTACTTTTCAAAGACAGTACTTTTTGGTATACAAAACTAGAGTTTTCCTAGATAAGGGCTTAATCCATTTTATTAAGCCAATACAGTTTTAGAGACTTTAGGTGAGTAACGCTATAACACCTTAGTTTATACACCATGTTTATATATAAAACTAATATCCAATAGATAGTTAAATGTGTGTTTTCCGCCTTACTTCTTATTCCCATTGAATTGTGGGCTTAGGGAAGATTCACCCAATTAACTTTCTACCCGATATCAGATTATATATAGCAGTATAAACAAAGCTATTATAAAAGTAGTCACTGTAGTCAATATTTTACTATAAGAAAAATAGGTTTTCTTAAAAGAACTTTTCGTTAGATATAAAGGAACCATTACAAATAATTCCATGAGTAGCAAGTGATTACACCAGGGTTATATATGACAACGATCTAACAACCAATGGGATGTGTGCTATCCGCCTTACATTCTGTTCCCCGTTGGGTTGTGAGCTTGGGGTAGATGCGCACAATCGATTGTTTGTTTACTCTGAGTATGTATAACTTGTACCCACTTAGTACCCATAGAAAGGCTTGTAGTGTCATTTTACTTAACTTTCATTCATGTAGGAAATATAGGATTTTCTAGAGGAACAGGCGAACCTTTCAAAACAAAACTTACAGCTTACATCACTATTACATATACATTTTTCCACAACGCTTTACAGTTTACTCACATCACTAAAATCTTATGAACTCACCAGCTTAATTGCTGATCAATTCTTTCAAATAACTTGTATTCTCAGGAGGCTATTAGACAGGTGCTCGTGTTGGGGATTTAGAAGATGAAGCATTTCAGCTTCAAGTCTTATTTTGTTATTTGTGTATGAATTCTATGTTTTGTGAACACACATTGTAAACACTTTCTTTTGAAATGAAATGGTTTTTTATTACTTGCTTACCATATACATATCTCGTGATACTTAACATGACGTCCTCCACCCCCGAACGTTTCCGCCGTTCCGGTTTTGGGGTGTGACAGCGAATACCACTGCTTCCTCCTCTACCATACATGTCGTTGTGAATGAAATCAAGTCATTTCTTGATAGTCAGTATATATGTCCACACAAAGCAGCATGGCGAATCCTAAATTTTTCCATTCACGAACGAGATCCAGATGTACAAGTCTTGTCCGTCCATTTGGAGGGGATGAAAGCAACTATTTTCAAAGAAAATAGTCAATTAGGTTCTTTAATTGATACCCCGAGTTTTGGTGTTACGACTTTAACGGAATGGTTGCACAATAATCAACATGATGTTCGAGGCATTGACTTGACGTACAATGATTACCTTGCTAAATATTGTTGTGAAATCACTGACGAGAGATGGATTCATAAGACTATCACAACAAGTACTACCATTGGCAGACTTACATATGTACATCCAGTAGCCTGGGAGTTATTCTATCTACGAAGTTTACTGTGCCATGAAAAAGGATGTAAATCATTCCGTGACATTAGGACTGTTCGTGAAAGAACATACTTAGCTTTTCGTGATGCATGTGAAGCATTAAGGTTAACTTATGATAATAGGGAATGGCTAATAGCATTCGAAGAAGCATTGTCTTGGGCAACCTCATCAGAACTTCGTTCTCTCTTCTATCATCTACTTCTGTTTTGTGAAGTAGGGAACCCTCTTTTGTTATCGGAAGCCGCAAAAACTAAAATGGTTGATGACATAACCCACACCTTCTCTTCCAGTTGTATGGGTCCTGATGTTATTCTACGTGTTGATACACTAGAACAACAAATACTTCTCGAAATTCAAAAAACACTACTAGCTTGAAAGCCTTCCAAATCACTTTTTGATTCTGGATTGCATATGCCATCTCTATCTCTTCTTTCCATTTTCAGAAATTGTCTTCTTCTTGAAGAGACTAACTACGATACACAACTCTTGATTTCTCAGAATGCAACCATGGTATCATAGTTAAATCCAGACCAAGTCACAGTGGCGGATCCTATATAGGGCCAGGGGCCCTGGCCACCCCGGTTTTTTCCTTACTAATATCAGTTGTATACATGTAACAAATCCAAAAAAAATCAATCTCATGGCCCATGAGGCGTTTGAAATACATGTATCCAAGAAAATCAAATAAATGAAGAACTCAAACCAGGTTAAAATAGTTAGGAATAAAATCAGTTACTAACAAACAACCAGAAATTAAGGAAAGAATTAAATACAAATCCAAATAAAAAAAATAGGATATTGAGCTCTATAAGAATAAAAGACTATTCACTTAATATTTATAAAAATACAAAACTATGAAAAATTATCTCTCCCACTGGACAAATCTCACCGGTAAATCATATCTTACTCACCTCCGCTGTTCATCGAACCATAGATCTTAGCCTTGGTGTGAGCTCTGTCTTTTCTTCTCCCTTGTTGCTCATGTCTGTTATTTCTCTCTATGTGCGTTCCACCCTTTTCTGAACTGCTCATCATCTCCGATCAGCAACCTCTGTGTTCATTTCATTCTCATTTTCACTGTACGTGTTATCTTTCCTCTTTTTCTCTCTTTGTATTTTCTCTTTCTCTCACCAGTCATTGTCTTTCACTTTTTTGATTTCTTCCGCTAGTGACCAGTTAATGGGAGATAAACTAAACATGTGAATAGGAAACAATCTTCTGACTTTATTTGTTTATATACTATTTGTTTGCTTATTCTACTAACTTATCAAAATTGAACACATGTACTTTATTTTATTTTATATAACGAAGGTATCTAACAAATAGTTAAATATAAAATTTAGTATAACCATGTTTATTAAATATGTCCATTTATTTAGTGTTATTTTATTTTATATGAAAATATATGTTAGATTGTTAGTTAATTTCATCATTATTGGTTATAATAAATACATTTAATTTTTTCATAGAACAATTTCACTATGATCAAAATAATTAGTTCGTTAATTTTGTGGTTAATTTGATATTTATACAATTATTTTTTTTTGAAAATTTAATTTTGGCCTCCTACCAATAAGGTTCGTGTTCCGCCCCTGACCAACTTACAATTTATGAAAGTGTTGTTGATGCAGAACAAAACAAAAAGCAACTGCTATTATTTGTATACGAATCTGGAGGTATAGGAAAAACATTTTTATGGACGACTATACTTTCATATTTTAGATCTAGGGGAAAAAGTATACTAGCTGTTGTAGCCTCAGGCAGTGCATCCTTTTTGTTGCCTTTACGTCGTACTGCTCATTCTAGATTTGTTATTCCAATTGACTTATAGACAAGTCCTTTTGTAATATTAAAAAAAAAAACACAACTTGCGGAGCTCCTAAAGAGGACTTCTATGATTATATGGGATGAAGCTCCAATGAGTGATCATATGGGATGAAGCTCCAATGAGTGATCGTCGTTGCTTTGAGTTTCTTGATAAATCACTAAGAGATGTCCTTGAAAATGATAACCATCTTTTTGGTGGGATGTCAATACTCCTAAGAGCTGACTTTCGACAAATAATTGGCCTAACACTACCTAATTCATATTTATCGTCATAGTTTATGGTATTCAAATTGCATCACAATATGTGTTTATCCCAACCAGTCAATTCTACCATGGATGTTAATCGAATATCACATTTTGCTTCATGGTTGCTCGATATTGGAAATGGAAATATCATGTCACACCCCCGAACCGGAAAGGCGGAAACGTCCGAGGGTGGAGGACTTCATGTATAGTATCATAACAAATGAATATAAATGAAACAAGCATTACAACCATTGCATTTAATATTCAATAAGTTTACATGGAATTCAAATGTTGTTTACATGATATCAAATGCAAGTGACCAAAATGAATAACGTGATGTGACGACGCCACATCCACCCACAAGAAAGTCTCTTGTGGTTACATGTTTACTAATTTTCTGAGAATACAAGTGATTCTGAAAAGTGTCAACATTTAAGTTGGTGAGTTCATAAGCATTTTGTATGAAAAGGATTTGTAACGGCTTTGTGAAAATGTTAGTGAATACTTCCAGAAAATCCAGTATTTTATTTAACATGAACTATAAGTCTTAATCCAAGAATAAAAATGTATGTAATGTTATACCGAAGAGTAGTATTATAAAGTTTTATCTTTATATGAAACTACTTGAACGTATGTTAACCTGTAAATCAATTATGTTATCGATACTCTATGTGAGTTATTATAACCATGCTAATGCGACTAATTGCCTGAAACGACGTGCTTCGGACGTCGGTAACTGGTATGACATTTCTCACCCTAGACCTGCCGCTCTAACTGCATGACATTTGTTTAGTTTCTGAATGTAAGTTTAAACATCATATTTTTGGGTTGTAACCCTCTAAATAGTGAAATAACTAGAATGTACTCCTTTTGGTTAGAAAAGCTGTATTTTATTAAAAACTTCCAAAAACCTTGTAGTTTCACAAATCATAATTTTTCTCATGATTTTCATAACATAGATCATGTTCTATTTTTGTTAGTTTTGCATTTGAAAACTAATATAACACAAATATTTGTATAAACTAGCTAAAATCATAACTCATGCAAATGTTATCTTAATCTTAACATAAAGATGAAATATAGCAAGTATTTGAGTAGTAAACCAAGTTTTACTTATATACCCCCCTGTGACATCCCCAATTTCACAACTAGAAAAGACCGATTTGTTTATGTTTTGTTTTTAAAATCAAAGTAATCGTTTAAAGAAAATTATTGCGAAATATGTTCCCAAAACAAAATATGGTATGTAACGACCGTAGACCAGGGCTAGTCAATTTAGAGACAATAAGCATCAAAAATGACTTTTTGATAGAAGATTATTTAGAATGAATAATCTTAACTAATTTGTAGTGGTCGTGACAAGGATTCCAGATATATAAAGAATGCCGAAATTCGAGTTGTAACGAAGAAATTATGACATGTCAAAGTTTCGTGATAGAACCGACACGACACAGCGCGACATAAATAATGAATTTACGATGAAGTGATTTCTAGCCAAAACAATCTAAATTTTTTTATATCAGTGCAACGGTGAAAAGACAGTCGAAAAATGACGTCAGATGAAGGAGTTGTGAATTTCTAAAGTTTTCCTATCCTGGCCTACTAAAAATAATATATTAATAATATATTAAAATATAGTCAAAATTAGCCGACGGAGTCTAAACAAGAGTTGCAGAGCATAATCTCACCTATGCGTGGATATAAAGAACGTCGAAAACAGATCTCGTATGCGAAAGTTATGAATTTCTGAAGTTCGGGGCGCGAACCCCAACACTGTGTCAGATTTCACGACGTGAAAAGGGGTTCATGATGTGAGCTCAGTGTTGACGTCTTCTGGAGCCTAACAGACCGGACATCGCGACTACGCACCTGATGACGTCCAAGGCCACGGCGTGAATAAGTGGTTCACGACGTGAAAATCAAAAAATCAGCCCTATAAATAGAAACCGAAACCCTGATATCATCCGGAGACCCGAAGCAAGTCCCGATGTTCCGAAGATCCCGAGAAAAAGAGTTTTTGAGCTGAAGCTCTACCTGCGAGAAGCCCAGTGTGTGAAGATATCCCGGTTTCACCTAAGAGTTACTAATTGAAGAGGCCTAGTGTTGTCCGATAATCGTCTTATCATGTGAGTGTGTAGTTACTTTCTTTTAACACATATATATATGAAGTGTTTGCCATGAAATACGTGCTATGTGTTATATATTGTTTGTCTATTTGAGATGGGTGTGTTTGATGTGTTATACAAGTTTTAAATGATTTAAATTGTACATGTATTAATATCTACGAAAATGTTGGGTAGAACAGGGGTAGATAAAATAGTTGGTGTGTGATGAAAGATGGTATTGAGTAAACCCGGGCGACTATGTGACGTAGTGCCTATTGTATAAACCCTGACGACTATGAGACGTAGTGCCTATTGTATAAACCCTAACGACTATGAGACGTAGTGCCTATTGAGTAAACCCTGGCGACTATGTGACGTAGTGCCTATTTGAGTAAACCCTAGCGACTATGAGACGTAGTGCCTATTGAGTAAACCCTGGCAACTATGTGATGTAGTGCCTCTTTGAGGAAACCCTGGCGACTATGAGATGTAGTGCCTATTGTATAAACCCTAGCGACTATGAGATGTAGTGTCTGTCGTGTTAACCTTGGTAGCAATGGACTTTGGATAAATTCCTTAGGCCAATCCTTAGGAATGAATGGATGAAGGATAGTTGATTCTTAGGGTAAATCCTTAAGAAATAAAGGAGATATGGGGATGGGTAATTGGGTTGATTGTTTGATGATTGAATATAATAATTGTATTATTGTGGGTTGAAAACCCTATATGCTCACCAGGCTCCCAAGCCTGACCCACTCAGTTTTCTTTGTATTACAGCTATTGGCTCAAGAGAATAAGTTGGTTGACATGACGAGAGGTTATGGATTTTAGGCGAGTAGTTATAAATAACTGTTGTAGGTCTATTTTGTTCTGTTTATGCTTTTGGTCTGTATCGGAACATGACATCCTGAGATTTTTTTATATAATGAAAATACATTTCTTTAAAGCAATGCTTTGATAAATTCTTATCATATTTTGTTTTGGGAACAAATTCCGCAACTATTTTAATCAAAGGATATTCTGAATATATTTTAATAGCATAAATAAAATCGGTCTTTTATGGCCGTGATTTTGGGGATATCACAGTTGGTATCAGAGCATTAGTCAGAGCGAACTAGGAATTTGTAGGAAATTTCTAGACTTAAACTTATAATGCTAAGTAATGATCGTGAGGAGTGTATCTAAAATATGTTAGGTAGTACACCTAAATTGACACGAGCACCAGTTTATTTTAGGAAATATGCCTAAAATACTTTTATGTGCTAAATGTTATATGTTTTCCATATATGATATTACTTGTTCGGATCTATGGTTTTTTGCCGACCGGATCTGGAAACCTTATGTGTGTAGGATTCTAAGCGTATGACTACGATATTAGAACTAGCATGTAAACGTTTTGGAGTGATAAGGAGATTTATACGTTTATTGTAAATGAAGCTTTCATATCTTAAATTCTCGCCCAGTACACCGAATGTCTACTAGGGTGTAAAAAAGGTCACGGTGAAGACTCGTAGAGAATTGAGTAAATGGAGGAAATGAAAAAGGCTTATGATAGTGAATGACACCTATCGGAAGATATCGTAAGAGTGGTATCTTGCCTTTAGAATATGTATTATAAAATAACAGTACGTTTAGAGGAGTACGGTACGTCTAAAGTACACCTTCGATTGGCAGGATGATGGAACGATTGGTGTAATTCTTGAAGTTGTCTCATCATCTGGTATTTCCATCACCAATCGAGTTGAAGTGGAATTGATGATTGAAGATACGCAATGAAGAAGTCTTAGTAGAGTCCAGGGAAATTTTTGTGATTAGTTGGACACATTCGTATGTGTTAAATTGTTTTGTGATTTTAGGACTTGGGGACTGCAAGACAATACTTGGGACGAGTATGAGTAGGTGTGAAAGGTAGTAGATGCATATACTACCGGAAGCACAAGACTCACACTTGGATCAGTGAAAGTCACAAGATTACCAAAAAGCTAGTGATTGATTCTGTATTGTTCAGGTATGTCATTACCATTGTTTCGGTAATGACTAAACAGATGATTGTTATTCTGACCCTAGTGGTCATATCAAATTGAGTCAGACTACGATGAGTTTGTTGTGTGGTTCCGAGAACCGCGTTCGATGTAACATCTGACTGAAGTCAGAATATTGGAATCGTTATTCAAGCCATATTTCGTTGATTATTCCGGGACGTAATCATCCTAAGGGGGAGATAATTGTAACGCCCGTAGATCAGGGCTAGTCAATTTAGAGACGATAAGCGTCAAAAATGACTATTTTATAGAAGATTATTTAGAATGAATAATCTTAACTAAGTTGTAGTGGTTGTGACAAGGATTCCAGATATATAAAGAATGCTGAAATCCGAGTTTTAACGAAGAAGTTATGACATGTCGAAGTTTTGCGACAGAACCGGCACGACACAGCGCAACGTAAATAATGAATTTACAATGAAGTGATTTCTAGCCAAAACAATCTAAACGAGAATCGAAGATCTCATCGATATCAGTGCAACGGTGAAAAGACAGTCGAAAACGGACGTTAGATGGAGTTATGAATTTCTAATGGAGTTTTCCTGTCACGACCTACTAGAAATAATATATTAATAATATATTAAAAATAGAGTCAAAATTAGCCGACGAAGTCTGAACAGGAGTTGTAGAACATAATCTCACCTACGCATGGATACAAAGAACGTCGAAAACGGAGCTCGTATGCGAAAGTTATCAATCAGCCTATTCATGTCGTGAACACCTTACTCACGACATGAGTACCGACAAGTGTTGTAGTTTGTGCCCCGAACTTCATAAATTCATATCTTTCGCATACGAGCTCCGTTTTTGATGTTCTTTATGTCCACGTGTAGGTGAGATTATGCTCTATCTTTCATTTAGACTCCGTCGGAAAATTTCGACTTTATTTTTAATATTATACTTTTAGTAGGCAGGGACAGGAAAACTCTGTTAGAAATTCATAACTTCTTCATCCGATGCCCGTTTTCGTCTATCTTTTTACCGTTAAACTACTATTAACGAGATCTTCGATTCCTGTTTAGATTGTTTCGACTAGAAACCACTCGATCTCACATTCGAACGTTGATGATTCCGAGACGTAATCATCCTAAGGGGGAGATAATTGTAACGCCCGTAGATCAGGGCTAGTCAATTTAGAGACGATAAGCATCAAAAATGACTATTTTATAGAAGATTATTTAGAATGAATAATCTTAACTAAGTTGTAGTGGTTGTGACAAGGATTCCAGATATATAAAGAATGCTGAAATCCGAGTTTTAACGAAGAAGTTATGACATGTCGAAGTTTTGCGACAGAACCGGTACGACACAACGCGACGTAAATAATGAATTTACGATGAAGTGATTTCTAGCCGAAACAATCTAAACGAGAATCGAAGATCTCGTCGATATTTGTGCAACGGTGAAAAGACAGTCGAAAACGGACGTTAGATGAAGGAGTTATGAATTTTTAATGGAGTTTTCCTGTCACGGCCTACTAGAAATAATATATTAATAATATATTAAAAATAGAGTCAAAATTAGCCGACGAAGTCTGAACGGGAGTTGTAGAGCATAATCTCACCTACGCGTGGATATAAAGAACGTCGAAAACGGAGCTCGTATGCGAAAGTTATCAATCAGCCTATTCATGTCGTGAACACCTTACTCACGACATGAGTACCGACAAGTGTTGTAGTTTGTGCCCTGAACTTCATAAATTCATATCTTTCGCATACGAGCTCCGTTTTTGACGTTCTTTATGTCCACGCGTAG
This sequence comes from Lactuca saligna, assembly GCF_052625555.1. NCBI lineage: Eukaryota > Viridiplantae > Streptophyta > Magnoliopsida > Asterales > Asteraceae > Lactuca > Lactuca saligna. The sequence goes on from NC_136418.1 coordinate 186,673,935, forward strand.
GTGAGATTATGCTCTATAACTTTCATTTAGACTCCTTCGGCAAATTTCGACTTTATTTTTAATATTATACTTTTAGTAGGCAGGGACAGGAAAACTCCGTTAGAAATTCATAACTTCTTCATCCGATGTCCGTTTTCGTCTATCTTTTTACCGTTAAACTACTATTAACGAGATCTTCGATTCCCGTTTAGATTGTTTCGACTAGAAACCACTCGATCTCATATTTGAACTTTAGGCTGCATACTGCTAAGCTGAAACTTAGAAAAAGCATAACTTCCTCACGTGAAGTCAGATTTGGACGTTCTTTTTATGCACGCTCTCAGTTTAACGTATTCTACGACTTTCGTTTAGATCACTAAGGCCAAAAATCACTCCATCGAAAATTCACGATTTACGTCGCGTTGTGTTGTGCCGGTTCTGTTGCGAATCTTTGACGGGTCATAACTTCTTCGTTATAACTCGGATTTCAGCGTTCTTTATATGTACATAATCCTTGCAACATATACTACAACTTAGATAAGATTACTCCTTCAAAATAATCTTCCATTAAAAGTCATTTTTTGACGCTCATTGTCTCTAAATTGACTAGCCCTGATCTACGGGCGTCTTGTATTCCCCCCGCCCCCCTAAAACATGAAAATCTCGAAAATGTGGGGGTATGAACTCACCTTGAGTGGATTGGTGGTTTGTTTGAAGTGATGATGTGAATATTCCAAGCCTAAAACACTTGAAGGTATTTGATGAACTCTTTGAAGATTATGTTACCCTAAGGATGTTTAACACATAATAATATGTGTAAATATGATGAAACTAACATAAAAATGTATAGAAACACTAGAGGGTCACGAAATTGCTTATCAAAATCTAAGGACCAACTTAGAGATGATGAGCTTGGAAGAACTTGAGCTTGTTCTTTGAGAGAAGAAGGATGAATAGAAATGAAAGAGGTTGATGATAAATGAAAGAGGGAGCCTTCTGGCTGAAGTTAAATGGGAGAAATGGGTGGGATATGTGCATGGTTATTTGAGGGGTAATGGCATGGGTTGCATGGATACGTGCTGGGTAAAATGAGGGTAAAGATGAATTATCCTATCACAAGGTCAATACCAATCTTTTCTTTCCTTAAACACATAGAAAAACTCATTGGAAACTTAATAGAAAACACCCAAAGCACATGTGATTTCGGCCCATGCTCCAATCGAAATTACATGTGATTTCGGTCTTAAAGAAAACCGAAATCACATGTCATTTCGGTATAAGCATGACCGAAATCCCATGTGTTGGGTTCTAGGTTGGCGTTTTCGGCCTAGGGTGTTCTAGGTGGGAGATTTCAGCCTCCTTACAACTGAAATCTCAAGGGCGGGGGGGGGGGGGGGGGGGGGTACTAGGCCAATAACTATAAAGTAATGTTTTAAATCCATGATTTTATGTTCCAACAATTTGGCTTCGTTTTTAAGTGTTTACTACAAACATGATTTTCAAAGTATGCATACACACACACACACACACACACACACATATATATATATATATATATACACACACACACACACACACACACAAATAAAATGCCCTTTTGGCTTTCAAAGTTTTATTGCAACAAGGTTACCTTTGTTGGATTAGTGTCTAAGTCCATAACTATTTTGGTATGTACTTGACCCGATGGTGCATGGTCCTTTTGGGTTGCCTTCACCAAAGCAACTTGATTGGAGAAATGAATAAAGAGAGAGAGGATAATATGATTTATTAATATGTTATAAGAATAATATATTAAAGGAGAAATCATATTTGTTTAATTAATATTGGTCAATAATTAATTAAGAATTAGTTTTGTGATCAAATGTAATTAATTAAACTAGAGGGGCTGAATTGTAATTATGTGATAGTTACAAAATAAGGTAAGGATTATCTTATATATATGGTGAACGAATTTGAGGTGTAAATCCCTTAGAATTCTAGTATGATAAGGATTCAAGGATTATCTTATTGGTTGCTTAATGGATAATCAACTAGATAAGGATAATGACTGAAACCGTATCTCTACACCTATATAAACACCCCTAGGGCCATGAATTCGTGTATCCCTTCCCAAGAGGTCCTAGATACGAATTCTAACCTCTCACCTCTCTCCTTATACCTTCTCCACTTGCTTATGGTGTTTGTGAGCCATTAGAGGAGTGACACTTGTGACTCTAAGCCTTCCAAAGTCAATACAAGGAGGAATTGGGATTGTTATTACTACATAACAATCAAGGTATGTTCTTAAACCTAATTACATGTTAATATGATTACTTGCATTAGGGTTTATAGTCTTGGATTCAAAGCATGTACAATAGAGAAACCTAGATCCAAGCATTAGGGTTTGTATGAGCACATAGGATGTCTTATGACCAAAACCCATCAGTGGTATCAGAGCCTTGATTGGTTTCAATTGTATTGATGCATATTTAATCGTAATAAGCACTGAAAATCGATTTTTTGAGTTTTGAAGGTTTGACTCGCCGAGTCACTTGGTGAACTCGCCGAGTCAGCTGGACTCGACGAGTCCAAGCCCAGACTCGACGAGTCAAAGTGTCTGACAGCTCGTTTTCGCGATTTTCTTCCTGTTTTGGTTTTGGATAATTACCATAAACTCGTTTTTTGTGATAAAATCCGAATTTTTTCATTATTATGTTATTATCCTTACCTAAATAGAAGATAATTGTCAAATTTAGATAATCACTTGTTTTATTAGATAAAGTTTGATTATTTGTAATTTAGATTTGAATTATCTTGTGAAATAGTTTCAATTAATCCCTTTAGGTTTTATAGTTTAAATTTGAACCCCAAAAGTTTTGTTGTTTTGAAATTTAAATAGTTAAAACCCTAATGTTTTGAAAAATGTTTCAAAACTTGCCTCAAGGTTTGGAATTTAAAAGTTGATTAAAAGGTTTAATTAGAAATGTTAAATTCTAAAACTCTAGTAATGTTTTGAAAAGTTCAAATCACACCCTTATGGTTTTATTAATTAATTAAGGAGTATAATTAAAAGAGGTTTAATAAATCCATAAAAAATTTAGGTTAACCTTTTAATTGAATTAAAAGTGTAATTGTTAAAGTTAACCATATAGTATTTTAAAAGTATAAAGTACACCCTATACTATATATAACATTAAAAGTCTAACATTATATATATGTATAAGTAAAAGTCAGTCTTACCGTTAGTAGGCCTCATTCACGAAGCTGGTCTATAAGGGGTGTTTAAGGAAATTGCCTATAAAATGGCGATTGAATGGGTATCCACTCTTACCCACCGCACTCTTGACTAGTGGAGGGTCATTATCCGAACAGGTAGGATAGGACGAAACCTTCCATTATAAGTATAATGAAATACAGAGTAACTAAATGTTTCGCAAATTCCCAATCTTAGTTACTTAGGCAAAAGTGAATTGATGCAATTCCATGAAATTACACTTTGTGCCCTTGCGAAGACGTTAGTGGAGCGTGTGTGGTTTACCGGCACACTAAATGGTTCTAAGCAAAGGTAGCAAAGGGTGACTCAATGTTTGTCATAGTTCGGTGGAGCGTGTGTGGTTTACCGGCACATCGAATAGGTGATTGTAACATGTGAGGGCACCATGTAGTTTGCATGGTTATTCACACCCGCTTTGTGATCCTCGGCATCCCAGTCACAAACAAGAGGGGCATATCGAGATTTAAACATGCCATTGAAATGTTCAATGAATCTCAAAGGATCTAGGAGTTTTCATAGATTTAAAACTTAAATTTCTTTTTCGTTTCTCATGGTGAAAACTAGTGAATCGTCATTCACTTACCTTCAAATGTTCTGCGATTTGGGTTACGGCATCCCTCTCCCGAGTTGTAGGATATTGTGTTGGGTCCTAGCCTTGGAATTTCATTTGGGTGATTTACCAAGGACTCAATCAATCAACTAACTTGAATTCGTTTTTCTCCCGATGTCAAAGTTCGACAACTATGGTCTTCTCAAATCCCGTGGAACAAGCATTCCACATGAAGATGATATTCCACGATTCGATCGAGGAACAAGAAATCATGCTTCACTTCCTCCTCCTCCTCCAATTATTCTCCCTAACCCACAAGATTGTAAAATTGAAAAGTTTAATATCACTCAAGCCCTTTTGGCAAGTAAACATAAAGAAGGAAAGTCGGTGTGTGCATACGTCGTAGGGATGAAGTCGCACATTGATAGACTAAGAATGATAGGATCCATTGTCGGTGAAGAGATGGCTGTTGATTGGGTTCTTCAATCACTTCCTAACTCATATAGTGAGTTCATAAGAGAGTACTATATGATGAACCGCGACGTGACCCTTATAGATCTCACCTATATGCTTATTGCTGCTGAATCAACAATGGTTTGGCGCAATAGAAAAGCAAAGTTGATTGGTGAATCTGCCTTCGACACCTCTGTGGATATAGACAATGGCAATGAAAGACATGCAATGATCGAAAAGTTTGATCATAAGAGAAAGGCGATGTCTGAAGTGGTTCCATGTGTTGTTCCAAAAGGAGTCAATTTGCTTTTATTGCCAAGAGAAGGGGCATTGGATACGAAGCTGCCCTATTTACCTAAGAGATCTAAGAGATGGGAGAGTCGAAACGTATGGCTCTAATTTAGGTAAAATCCATTGACTAACTCTTTTAAGCTTCATTCTAGGTTCTGAATACATAATGTGATAAGATTACAATTGATGTTTAGAAGGATCAAAGAAAAGAAAAGAAGCTTAAGGGAAGAAGTGAGCAGAATCTAACCGTGAAGGAATGGATTTCGATTGCGTTTCTCGAAGATTAGATTCTTAAGCTACTACTTAGAGTTAGAATTAGATTGCTAAGAAAGATGTATTCGCATAAGTTTTTCAATGAGTTGCATTGTGAAGGACAAATTTTTCCGCAATAAAATAAATTTTGATGGCGTGTATGAAAAATTGATGTTAAAATTATTAGCAATAATAGATTTGTTTCTTATTGTGTTATGGAAAGTCAAGAATTTACCAAATAGGGAGAGTTTCTCATCGCCCAAGTTTCAATTGGACAGAAATTTGGAATCACGCAACTTGGTTGCATGATGAATGAGAAATTCCATATTTGGAAATTAGACAAATTCATTGACAATGTGTCAAGTGAAGGACTAGGAGATCGAGTACACAAAGTTGTGTGTTGATCAAGTTCACCATAAGAGTAACAAAGATATTCGTCATCATTTACTAAAGGTTTAGTAAATATGATTATACTTACAAGATTAAGTATAATTTTGAATTGATTAAAGGGTTTAGATCAATAGCAAAACGAATAAGAAGAATCAAATAGGCAGAAAGATAAGAGTTTCTCCATTCTAAGAAGAAGGGAGAGTGACTTTTATGCTTTATGATAGGTCTTAATGATTAAGAACCATATCTCAATTGATCCTCTAAGTGAGTCTTGGTACAATTGTATGTCCAAGAAGAGGAATCAAAGATTGATGAAATGGTCAAATCAAGAAGACAATCATACTTTTTTCCAATAACAAGTCTTAAAGTTAAGATTGTGACAATGAGTAAAAAGTATTAAAGGTTTATAACATTCATCAAATGTGGAAAGTTGTGATGTCTTGGATAAGACAAAGACCAACTATGACCAATTTATGAAGTGTTTTGATATAAGCTACACTAACTCTTGAAAATTTGTTTGTCAAGAAATGTTTATGGACAAAAGAATCTTATATGTCAAGGAGTCAGTGGGAGTCTTAATGGTCTCGAAAAGTTTCAAGAACAAATCAAATAAACCTTATCGATCATCACTAGCACACGAGTTGAGGTTTACAACCTATCGTAAAGACATTATTTTGTTTCTGTGCCAATCCAATCGAGTTAATTATGCATGTGAGTCCTATGAGTTCTCATTTGAATGCGTAAAAGGCAAGGACCTTGATCAATGAAAGGTACATTGATAGGAAAAAGGTAAGATGCTTAACTACTTGGAAGACGTAGTGGGCAGCTGTGCTACCATAAGGCAAGAAATCAAGATTAAGAAAGTTCGATCCATATGAGTTTGAATTTGTCGTAAACTTTGGTTTTAAAAAATTCGCATGGATAGGAACACATACACCGTTTAAATCTAAGTGTCATAAGATTTCCTCCTTCATGAAAATGATTGTGAGAAAATGCTTTCACTAAGAAAGATTTTAAAAGATAGTGATTGTAAAATTGCATTCTCAAATTCGATCATGGTTACGGCATCCCTTTCCATAATTTGAATTGTGAGGTTTGGCAATTAGTCTTAATTGTTAAGACACACATATGAACTATCTAAGGCAAAAGTGTATAAGTTCAAGAAGCCTTGATAAAAGATTATCAAAGCACTAAATATTAGAAACATGAACTTAAGAACTTCAATAAGTATTGTTTTTCTGAAAGTTAAGATGTTTATGAATACATGTCGAAGCTAGTGGGAGCATAAGTGTTATGTTTTATAATAATCATCATGATAGTGGGAGCATAAATGTTATGATTGTATGATTATTAAGGCACGTATTGCATAGTTGGCAATATTAATTATAGAAAACAAGAGTCATACTTTGCAAAGTTGTAAGAGTTGAAAGGTTGTTTTGCTATAATTAAGGGAGAGAATATTATACTTCATTTCAAATCTAAAGGATTAGGTTGCGAAATGTTGATAAATTTAGTCAAAGGTACATAGTGTGTTCTTAAAATTTCGATTGTGATTACGGCATTCCTCTTCGCAATTCGAGTTTTGAGAACATAGCAAATAAAACATTATGCGTCGTGTCCCATACGCTTCGGGTATAGGATCGATTGCGAATGCTTTAATGTTTGACCATTCTAAAATTTTCCAAATGTATAGTGCATTTAGAGGGAAAAGGGACTAGAATTGGTTTTGACTAAAATAATTAAACAACTATCAAAGGACAATCCAAAGTTCGACGAGGATTGGTCGCTTGCGAGTAGTTGGAAGTATAGTATTGGAAATTATGGAAGTGTTTCCATATTGGATGGACGATATCGACATCATTACGAATAGATAAGATTCTATTAAGAATGAGTTGTCATATAGAAAATATGGAAGTGTGTCCATGTTGGGAAGTAAAATCTATGTCTAGATTAGAAACTTTATGCGAAAGGATGTTCAAAGGAATGTACTTTGAGTGAGAGACATCATATCTAAGGAATTGTCTTGTAACAATCTCCGATAGAGGAATTTGTAATATCATTGGCAATAGTCTTTGAGACTTTGGTGCAGTGACATTACAAAAGGATCGTTGCATAAAGTGTTAGAATCTAGTGTATTCTATAAGTAACAAGAATTTGACATTCTTACACTTAAGAAAATGGATTTGGTGTTGTAAAATGAGAATGATTGGAAATGTGTTCAATTTGTCTATTTCGCAAAAGTAAGAACCATAGGTAAACATTGTGTGCATACTAGGAGCATGGGACAAGTGTTGGAATTAAAATGCGAAGTTGATTACCCGAAACGACAAATAATGAGTAATCGATATGGTGATAAATAAAACGTGTTTTGTTTATACTCAAAGGTTTGAGGCCATACGGGATTAGTATTATTCTTGTGTTTCACCTTGCATGTTTTGACTTCCAGAATAATTGAGTTTATTAAGAATAATCGAATTATTCAAACGGGCCACAGTCGTTCATATGTTGGAAGTAGATATGAATGAAGACTGTCGTGAATTGGTGTGTGGATTGTCTAAAAGAGTATTAGACATAAGCAAATGTTTGCTGCAACGTTCATGAGTGTTTACGAATATGATTTGAGCATTGGATTAAACCCACGCTCACTTGGATCACTCCATGAATTGTATTACGAGTGATTGGTGAGACGATAACATCTTATATTCTTGAAACCGAGATGTGTGAGTTGTATCTTGCGAATCGGTTGCACATTGATAATATGTAAACGCACTAGTAACTTGGTGTTATAAAACATATTGTTGTGTGTGATTTGGTTAGTGAGTGCAAGCGAGCATTGTATCAAAGTTTATCCGTTCCTTTTATCCAAAGTAGGATAAAAGCGATATCTGTGGGCCCCTCGATGGTTTAGTGATGACAAACGTAAATGCTCGGCCGGGCTAGGGCTAATTTGATTTGTTCAATTAGTCTGTCGTCATAAATCGGAAATCGAGAAGTAGTACAAAGAGAATGATTAGAAATCATGTCTCAGATGATATCAAGAATGGAGGAATATATGAACCCTTATCTAAGGACACGCATATCTGATATGATCAGAGTTGACAGCGGCTTTGGAAAGCTACGATTGCAGATCAGGATCTGAAGTCATACGCAGAATAGTTGTTAGACTTATCCAAGTGGGAGACTGTTGGATTAGTGTCTAAGTCCATAACTATTTTGGTATGTACTTGACCCGATGGTGCATGGTCCTTTTGGGTTGCCTTCACCAAAGCAACTTGATTGGAGAAATGAATAAAGAGAGAGAGGATAATATGATTTATTAATATGTTATAAGAATAATATATTAAAGGAGAAATCATATTTGTTTAATTAATATTGGTCAATAATTAATTAAGAATTAGTTTTGTGATCAAATGTAATTAATTAAACTAGAGGGGCTGAATTGTAATTATGTGATAGTTACAAAATAAGGTAAGGATTATCTTATATATATGGTGAACGAATTTGAGGTGTAAATTCCTTAGAATTCTAGTATGATAAGGATTCAAGGATTATCTTATTGGTTGCTTAATGGATAATCAACTAGATAAGGATAATGACTGAAACCGTATCTCTACACCTATATAAACACCCCTAGGGCCATGAATTCGTGTATCCCTTCCCAAGAGGTCCTAGATACGAATTCTAACCTCTCACCTCTCTCCTTATACCTTCTCCACTTGCTTATGGTGTTTGTGAGCCATTAGAGGAGTGACACTTGTGACTCTAAGCCTTCCAAAGTCAATACAAGGAGGAATTGGGATTGTTATTACTACATAACAATCAAGGTATGTTCTTAAACCTAATTACATGTTAATATGATTACTTGCATTAGGGTTTATAGTCTTGGATTCAAAGCATGTACAATAGAGAAACCTAGATCCAAGCCTTAGGGTTTGTATGAGCACATAAGATGTCTTATGACCAAAACCCATCAACCTTGTGGTTTTAAATTATACATAGATACACCTTAGACCTTGCTTGATCCAAAAAATTTCTAGTTGTCACATCATCCCCCGTTAGAGGAAATTTCCTCCTGAAATTAGTTCTAGGGTAGGCACTCACGAACTAGGGAAAAGATGTCGGTATTTCTATTGATGGGTTTTGGTCATAAGAACATCCTATGTGCTCATACAAACCCTAATGCTTGGATCTAGGTTTCTTTATTGTACATGCAAGTTATCCAAGACTATAAACCCTAATTCTAGCATACAAGTAATCATATTAACACAAGAATAGGTTTAAGATGTTACCTTGATTGTTATGTAGCAGTAACAATCCAATTCCTCCTTGTATTGACTTTAGAAAGCTTAGAGTCACAAATGTCACTCCTCTAATGGTTCACAAACACCATAAGCAAGAGGATGAAGAGGAGAGAGGATAGAGGCTGCCCAAAACCATCTACAAACCCTAGATAAGTCTTGGCCACGTTTTTGGGTCATAAGGGGTCTATATATACAAAGGCTATTAGGGTTATCTAACAAGGAAATCCTAATTTGGATGCTTAAGCCCTAAGCAACCCATGGACCCCCTTTCCTTAAGGCCTTGGATGATTTCTCATGGGTTTCCCCATAGAATTCGTCCACCCCTTAATATAAGGCAATCCATGGCCCAAATTGCAATTATCTTATAATTACAATTCCAGTCCCTTAAGTTTAATTAATCTCTTTCAGTCACAAAACTAATTACCAATTAATTATTGACTAATATTAATTAAACAATATGATTTCTCCTTTAATATATTATTCTCAAAATATATTAATAAATCATATTTAATCCTTTCTCTCCATAATTCATCCTATCAAGTTGCTTTGGTGAAGGAAACCCAAAAGGACCATGCACCATCGGGTCAAGTACATACCAAAATAGTTATGGACTTAGACACTAATCCAACAGTCTCCCAATTGGATAAGTCTAATAACTATTATGCGTATGACTTCAGATCCTGATCTGCAATCGTAGCTTTCCAAAGCCGCTGTCAACTCTGATCATATCAGATACGCATGTCCTTTAGATAAGGGATCATATATTCCTCCATTCTAGATATCGTATGAGACATGATTTCAAATCATTCTCTTTGTACTATTTCTCGATTCCCGATTTATGACGATTGACTAATTGAACAAATCAAATTAGCCCTAGCCCGGCCGAGCATTTACGTTTGTCATCACTAAATCATCGAGGGGCCCAAAGATATCGCTTTTATCCTTATTTGGATAAAAGGAACCGATAAACTTTTGTACAATGCTTGCTTGCACTCACTCACCGAATCACACACAAAAATATGTTTTATAACACCAAGTTACTAGTGCATTTTCATATTATCAATGTGCAACCGATAAGCAAGATACAACTCACACATCTCGGTTTCAAGAATATAAGATGTTATCGTCTCACCAATCATTCGTGATACAATTCATGGAGTGATCCAAGTGAGAGTGGGTTTAATCCAATGCTCAAATTCATATTCATAGGCACTCATGAACGTTGCAGCAAACATTTGCTTATGTCTAATACTCTTTTAGACAATCCACACACCAATTCACGACAATCTTCATTCATACCTACTTCCAACATATGAACGACTGTGGCCCGTTCGAATAATTTGACTGTTCTTAACCAATTAAATTATTCAGGAAGTCAAAACATGCAAAGTGAAACACAAGAATAATACTAACCCCATATGGCCTCAAACCTTTGAGTATAAATAAAACTCCTTTTATTTATCACCATATCGATTACTCATTATTTGTCGTTTCGGGTAATCAACTTCTTACTTGAATTATTATACTTGTCCCATGCTCCTAGCATGCACACAATATTTACCTATGGTTCTTACTTTGTGAAATAGATCAAATTGAACACATTTCCAATCATTCTCATTTCACAACTCCAAATACTTTTTCATAAGTGAAAGAATATCAAATTCTTGCTACTTATAGAATATGCTAGATTCTAACATTCTATGCAATGATTCTTTCGTAATGTCACTGCACCAAAGTCACAAAGACTATTGCCAATGATATTACAAAATCTTCTATCGTAGATTGTTACAAGACAATTCCTTAGATATGATGTCTCTCACTCAAAGTACATTCCTTTGAACATCCTTTTGCATAAAAGTTTCTAATCTAGACATAGATTTTCAATATTCAATTCCTAATATGGACATGCTTCCATATTTTCCATATGACAACTCATTCTTAATAGAAGCTTATCTATTCATAATAATGTCGGTATGGTCCATCCAATACCATGCTTCCAACTACTCACATGCAACCAATCCTCGTCGAACTTTGGATTGTCCTTTGATAGTTGTTTAATTATTTTAGTCAAAACTGATTCTAGTCCTTTTTCCCTCTAAATGCGCTAGACATTTGGAAAATTTTAGAATGGTCAAATATTAAAGCATTTGCAATCGATCCTATACCCGAAGCGTATGGAGCACGATGCATAATGTTTTATTTGCTATGTTCTCAAAATTCGAATTGTGAAAAGGAATGCCGTAATCATAATCGAAATTTTAAGAACACACTATGTACCTTTGACTAAATTTATTAACATTTCTCAACCTAATCCTTTAGATTTGAAATGAAGCATAGTATTCTCTCCCTTAATTATAGAAAAACAACTTTACAACCCTTACCACTTTGCAAGGTATAACTCTTGTTTTCTATAATTAATATTGCCAACTTGCAATACGTGCCTTAATAATCATACAATCATAACATTTATGCTCCCACTATCATGATGATTATTATAAAACATAACACTTATGCTCCTACTAGCTTCGACATGTAGTCATAAACATCTTAACTTTCAGAAAAACAATACCTATTGAATTTCTTAAGTCCATGTTTCTAATACTTAATGCTTTGATAATCTTTTATCAAAGCTTCTCGAACTTATACACCTTTGCCTTAGATAGTTCATATGTATGTCTAAACACTTAAGACTAATTGCCAAACCTCACAATTCAAATTATGGAAAGGGATACCGTAACCATAATTGAATTCGAGAATGCAATTTTACAATCACTATCTTCTTAAAATCTTTCTTAGTGAAAGCATTTCCTCACAATCATTTTCATGAAGGAGGAAATCTTATGACACTTAGATTTAAACTGTGTATGTGTTCCTATCCATGTGAATTTGTTAAAACCAAAGTTTACGGCAAATTCAAACTCATATGGACCGAACTTTCTTAATCTTGATTTCTTGCCTTATGGTAGCACAACTGCCCACCACGTCTTCCAAGTAGTTAAGCAGCTCACCTTTTTCTATCAATGTACCTTTCATTGATCAAGGTGCCTTCCCTTTTATGCGTTTAAAATGAGAACTCATTGAACTCACATGCATAATTAACTCAATTGGAAACAGCACAGAAACAAAATAATGTCAACACAATATGTTGTAAACCTCAACTCGTGTGCTAGTGATGATCGATAAGGTTTATTTGATTTGTTCTTGAAGCCTTTCAAGACCATTAAGACTCCCACTGACTCCTTGACATATAAGATTCTCTTGTCAATAACCATTTCTTGACAAAACAAATATTCAAGAGTTAGTGTAGCTTTTATCAAAACACTTCATAAATTGGTCCTAGTTGGCCTTTGTCTTATCCAAGACATCACAACTTTCCACATTTGATGAATGTTATAAACCTTCTTAATACTTTTCACTCATTTCCATAATCTTAACTTTAAGACTTGTTATTGGAACGAAGTATGATTGACCTTTTGATTTAACCATTTCTTCAATTCTTGATTCCTCTTCTTAGATATACAATTGTGCTAAGACTCACTTAGAGGATCAATTAAGATATGGTTCTTAATCATTAAGACCTATCATAAAGCATTAAAGCTACTCTCCCTTCTTCTTAGAATGGAGAACTTTTATCTTTCTGCCTACTTGATTCTTCTTATTCGTTTTGCTATTGATTTAAACCTTTTTTTAATCAATTCCGAATTACACTTAATCTTATAAGTATAATCATATTTAGTAAACCTTCAGTAAATCATGATGAATATCTTTGTTACTCTTATGGTGGATTTGATCAACACGCAACTTTGTGTACTCGATCTCCTAGTCCTTCACTTGAGACTTTACCAATGAATTAGTCTAATTTCCAAATATGAAATTTCTCATTCATCATGCAACCAAGTTGCGTGATTCCAAATTTCTGTCCAATTGAAATTTGGGCGATGAGAAACTCTCTCTATTTGGTAAATTCTCGATATTTCCATAAGAATCATATCCATTCGTTGTAGAAATATGTAAACATCAATTTTCATAACGATTTCATTGCAAGGATGTAAACAAATAAATAAATAAGTCAAACCAAAATTTATTTTATTTATAAAAGCAGCGGAAAACATTTGTCCTTACAATGCAAAATCCATTGAAAACTACGTATTTCAAAAAGAAAATTTCTAACAACTCTATCATAACTATCTAAGCTAAAAATCTAATCTTCAAGTCCATGCGATCAACATCCATTTCTTGTGATTAGATTCATATTGCTCTTTCACCAAGCTTCCTTTCTTTTCACCGATCCTGCAAAAACATTCAAATGCAATCTTATCACATCATGTATTTTGAATCAATGAATAGGAACTTAACGAAGTTAGATAGTGGATTTTACCTGAAGCTCAATCATACTCTTTGACTCTCCCATCTTTGGAATTTTCAGGCTCTTGGGGCAGACTTCTATCCAACGCCCTTTCTCTTGGCAGCAAACGCATGTCGCTTCTCTTAGAACATCCTCGGAAGCATGGTCGGTTGACTTTCCCAACAAATACGCTCCATTGCTTCGCCAAATCATTTCTGATTCAGCAGCAATGAGCATGTAAGTTAGGTCAATGAGGTTGTCGTCATGATCCATCATATAATACTTTCTTTTGAACTCAATATATGATTCAGGAAGTGACTGCAAAACCCAATTTACAGCCAACTCATTCGGGAATGACACACCCAACATTATCAACCTATCAATGTGTGATTTCATTCCTAGAACATGGGCACACACTGATTTACCATCTTCATGTTTCATTTCCAATAGGGCTTTAGTGATGTTGAACCTTTCAATTCTTCGATATTGTGGGTTAGGGAGAACAATTGGAGGAGGTGGAGGAAGTGAAACATGATATCTTGTTCCTCGATCGAATCGTGGTATACAATCTTCATGTGGAATGCTTGTTCCACGGGATTTGGGAAGACCATAGTTGTCGAACTTTGACATCTACAAAACGGGAGAAAACAAATTCAAGTTAGTTGATTGATTGAGTCCTTAGTAAATCACCCAAATGAGATACTAAGGCTAGGACCCAACACAATATGCTACAACCTAGAAAAGGGATGCCGTAATCTAGTTGAAGAACATTTGAAGGTAAGTGAATGATGATTCACCAATTTCCACCATGAAAAACGAAAAAGAAATTTAAGTTTTAAATCTATGAAAACTCCTAGATCCTTTGAGATTCATTGAACATTTCAATAGCATGTTTAAATCTTGATATGCCCCTCTAGTTTGTGACTGGGATGCCGAGGATCACAAAGCGGGTGTGAATAACCATGCAAACTTACATGGTTCCCTCACATGTTAGAGTCACCTATTCGATGTGCCGGTAAACCACACACGCTCCACCGAACTATGACAAACATTGAGTCACCCTTTGCTACCTTTGCTTAGAACCGTTTAGTGTGCCGGTAAACCACACACGCTCCACTAACGTCTTCGCAAGGGCACAAAGTGTAATTTCATGGAATTGCATCAATTCACTTTGCCTAAGTAACTAAGATTGGGAATTTGAAAAACATTTAGTTACTTTAGAAATTCATTATACTTATAATGGAAGGCTTCATCCTATCCTACCCGTTTGGCTAACGACCCTCCACTAGTCAAGAGTGCGGTGGGTAAGAGTGGATACCCATTCAATCGCCATATTATAGGCAATTTCCTTAAACACCCCTTATAGACCAGCTTCGTGAATGAGGCCTACTAACGGCAAGACTGACTTTTACTCATACATATATATAATGTTAGACTTTGAATGTTATATATAGTATAGGGTGTATTTTACACTTTGAAAATACTAGGTGGTCAAATTTAATAATTATACCTTTAATTCAATTAAATTGTAAACCAAAACTATTATGGATTTATTAAACCTCTTTTAATTATACTCCTTAATTAATTAATAAAACCATAATGGTGTGATTTGAACTTTTTCAAAACAATACTAGGGTCTTAGAATTTAACATTCCTAATTAAACTTTTAATCAACTTTTAAATTCCAAAACTTGAGGGTAAGTTTTGAAACATTTCAAAAAACATTACGGTTTAGAATTTAAATATACATCAAAATTAAACTTTTAATCAAAATTTAAATTCCAAAACTTGAGGGCAAGTTTTGAAACATTTCAAAACATTAGGGTTTCAACTGTTTAAATTTCAAAACAACAAAATTTTTGGGTTCAAATTTAAAATATAAAACCCAATGGGAAAATATGAAACTTTTCATAACAACAAGGATCAAATAACAAATAATCTAAAATTAACAATTAATCACATAATTATCTATATTTGATTTATTTAATGATTTCTTGCAAAACAATTTACCAATTTAATCAAAATAATTAATCAATTATCACATAAGGAAACAATTATTTTATTAATTGATAAATATCTTCAATTAGATCAAGAATATAGTCAAATATATCATAAAATTGAATTAATATTGATCTAATATGATAAGGCAACTATCCTTAAGCAAAAACAACAAGAAATCCCGGTTTTCCCTCCTTCTGACGAGCCGACTCGCTGAGTCAGGAATGGACTCATCGAGTCACCATGGACTCGACGAGTTCATCTATGGACTTGGCGAGTCTAGCCTCCAAAAACACAAAAATCGAATTTTTCAGTTACATCAAGCATCAATACAATAGAAACCAATCTAGGCTCTGATACCACTGATGGGTTTTGGTCATAAGAACATCCTATGTGCTCATACAAACCCTAATGCTTGGATCTAGATTTCTCTATTGTACATGCAAGTTATCCAAGACTATAAACCCTAATTCTAGCATAAAAGTAATCATATTAACACAAGAATAGGTTTAAGATGTTACCTTGATTGTTATGTAGCAATAACAATCCAATTCCTCCTTGTATTGACTTTAGAAAGCTTAGAGTCACAAATGTCACTCCTCTAATGGTTCACAAACACCATAAGCAAGCGGATGAAGATGAGAGAGGATAGAGGCTGCCCAAAACCGTCTACAAACCCTAGAGAAGTCTTGGCCACGTTTTTGGGTCATAAGGGGTCTATATATATAAAGGCTATTAGGGTTATCTAACAAGGAAACCCTAATTTGGATGCTTAAGCCCTAAGCAACCCATGGACCCCCTTTCCTTAAGGCCTTGGACGATTTCTCACGGGTTTCCCCATAGAATTCGTCCACCCCTTAATATAAGGCAATCCATGGCCCAAATTGCAATTATCTTATAATCACAATTCCAGTCCCTTAAGTTTAATTAATCTCTTTCAGTCACAAAACTAATTACCAATTAATTATTGACTAATATTAATTAAACAATATGATTTCTCCTTTAATATATTATTCTCAAAATATATTAATAAATCATATTTAATCCTTTCTCTCCATAATTCATCCTATCAAGTTACTTTGGTGAAGGCAACCCAAAAGGACCATGCACCATCGGGTCAAGTACATACCAAAATAGTTATGGACTTAGACACTAATCCAACGTCTATTTCATTTGATCTTCGCGTTCCCAGGTGAATTCAGGTCCTCGCTTGGCGTTCCAGCGGACCTTCACAATAGGTATGCGGCTTTATTTTGTCCTCTTGATTTCCCTGTCCATTATTTCCACAGGTTCCTCTATGAAGTGTAGATTCTCATTTACCTCGTTTTCATCGAGTGGGACCACAAGATTTTCATCGGATAGGAACTTCTTTAGGTTGGACACATGGAAGATGGGATGTACATTGTTGAGTTCCTGCGGTAGTCGAAGCTTGTAAGCCACCAGGCCGATTTTAGCAAGGATCTTGAGTGGCCTGATATACCTTGGATTTTGCTTCCCATATTTTTCAAAGTGTATCATTCCCTTCCAGGGTGAGACCTTCAACATTACACGGTCACCGACCTGGAACTCTAAGGGTTGTTATCGCATATCAGCATAGCTCTTTTTTCGATCCTGGGGTGCCTTTAAGCGTTTACGGATTTGGACGATCTTCTTCATGGTTTCCTGTATGATTTACGGGTCGGTGAGCGTGTTATCATGTACTTGTTCCTTTGCTAGTTGTGCGTCACCTACCTCGGCCCAACATAGGGGTGATCTACATTTACGTCCGTAGAGGGCTTCAAATGGCGCGACTTTGATTCTAGTGTGATAAATATTATTGTAGGAGAATTCGAAGAGTGCTAAATGTTTATCCCAGGGTTTACCAAAGTCTATCACACATGCTCTCAACATGTCTTTAAGCGTCTGTATGGTCCTTTCGATTTGCCCGTCGGTACGAGGATGGTAGGCGTACTCATGTCGAGTTTGGTTCCAAAGGTCCTTTGTAGGGATTGCCAAAACCAAGAGGTGAACCTACTATCTCTGTCGGAGATGATGGATATGGGCACCCCATGTAATCATACAATTTCTTTAATATACGTCCTCATTAGCTTTTCTATCTTGTCAGTCTCTTTTATTGGTAGGAAGTGTGCAGATTTTGTCAACCTGTCAATGATCACCCAGATGGTATCAAGTCCTCTTGCTGTATTAGGTAACTTGGTTATGAAGTCCATGGTTATCCGCTCCCACTTACACTCGGGTATATCTAGTTGCTGAAGCAAACCGAAGCTTTTGATATTCTACTTTTACCTTGGCACAAGTCAGATACTTGCCCTCGTAAGTAGCGATCTCTGATTTCATGTTCGGCCACCAATAAAGTTGCTTGAGGTTCAGATACATCTTATATGAACCAGGATGAATGGAGTGTCTTGTCTTGTGAGCCTCGTTCATGACAATGTCTTTGTAGCCGCTGAATTTCGGTGTCCATATCCGATTCATGAAATTATAAATTCTATCATCCTTAATCTCGAGGTTTTTATCCATTCCCCGTAAGGCCTCACCTGCAACGTTCTCAGGTTTCAAGGCCTCTAGCTATGCTTCCTTAATCTATGTAGACATGTGTGAATGGATGGTCATGGTCAATGATTTTACTTGACGACCCGAGTATTCTTTCCGACTTAGGGCGTCTGCTACTACGTTGGCCTTGCCCAGATGATAACGAATTTCGCATTCGTAGTCATTTAGCAATTCAACCCATCACCGTTGTCTAATGTTGAGCTCCTTTTGATTGAGGATGTGTTGTAATTTACCTCATGATTCTTGAGTTGTCTTGATGCATAGGCGATGACCTTTCCTCGTTACATGAGCACACATCCCAAACCCTTCTTGGACGCATCACAGTAGACCACAAAGTCTTCGGTCCCTTCTGGGAGAGACATGATTGGTGCACTGCATAGCGCGTGTTTAAGCGTTTGGAAGGTGTCTTCTTGTTTATTTTCCCAGCTGAAAGGTACTCCCTTCTGAGTCAAGGTAGTGAGCAGCTTCGCGATTTTAGAAAATTTTTGTATAAACCTTTGGTAATAGCCAACAAGACCCAAAAACTGGCGGATCTCCGTCGGTGTTCTTGGCATTGCCCAATTTTCAATTGCTTTGACTTTGGAAGGGTCCATGTGTATCCCTTCCTTGCTGATTACATGCCCCAAGAAATATACTCTTTGAATACAGAACTCGCACATCGAGAATTTCGCGTATAGCTTTTCTGCTTTTAACGTCTCCATCACTTGTCGTAGGTGCTGACCGTGTTCCTCCTCGCTTCATGAGTAGATTAGTATATCATCGATGAATACTATTGCAAAGTGATCCAGGTAAGGTCTGCATACGCAGTTCATTAGTGAAGGGTTTTGATCATTCTAATACTCCTAAGGTGTACATGCAACCCTAGAAACCTTGGATCTATGTTTTACTAAGATATATGCAAATTTAATTTTTCCAAGGTTCTTAACCTATCTAGCATGACATAGATAACTTGAATCATAAAGCTAGTAAGAATACATACCTTTCTTGTTGCTTGGATTCCTTGAGAACCTTGTGAGCCTAGCACCTCAAGTGTGATGCCTCAAATGTCTCACACAACACCAAATACACTTGGAATAACCTTGAGGGAATTAACACACTTCTAAAATCGGATATGCCCTCTCGTTCTCACTTAGTGGCCGATTTTGGTTGCTATCATATTCCTTTTATACTGTGTCATAAGTAGGGTTACACCATGTAAACCCAAATGACATGGCTCTTCATTTCTTGGATCCATGGGTTCAAAAACACCATAGAGCATCCATGGAGCATCTTATGGGTTTTAGCCCAACTTGATAAACCATGGATCATTTGCCCACTATTAAAGAATGGATGATTTACACAATCAACCCATATATTTAATTAGTCTCCTTTTGATCACTTAATTAATTCCAAATTAATTCTTGATCAATTAAATAATATTATTAATATATTAGAACTTATAATATCTTAATAAACCATAAGTGTCCTTTCTCTCATTTTAGTCTACCCAAGTGCATGGTGCCATGCAACCCAAATGGAGCATGCCAAACCGGGTCAAGTACATACCAGAAATAGTTATGGACTTAGACACCTTATCCAACAGTCTCCCACTTGGATAAGTCTAATAACTATAACTGAAAGTATGACTTCAAGAACCGATCAGCAATCGTAGCTCTTTCAAGGTCTCTCGGAACTGAGATGATGATCATACGCCATTTAAGATAAGTGATCATATAATCCTCTGTTCTGGATATCAGCCAGACAAATACATGGAACAATGTCTTACTTTGTGATAATCGTCAATCTTGAGTCAAGTCAAGTCATCAAGTCAAGCCGGTCAACTCGATTAAACCTTGTGTATTAGGGTTTGTGTTATGTTCATACTGTATAACTTACTATATTAATGGGAAAACATCACTTGAGAAAAGTCTTGTGTTAAAATTTCCTAAGCCCTAGTGCTAATCAATGAACTAAACTGATAAAAACCATGTTACATACTCATTGGGAGTGTGTGGGATCCTTAATCACGACTTAACGGGGCTCAAGAAACTTACATTGCGGAGCCAAACACTCACAAATGCCACACTTGAAATCTCTCTCAAATAACTCTTTGTATGAGAAATCTCTCCAAGAATGTCAAATCTCTCCCAAATCTCTCCAAGTATGTGAAATCTCTCTCAAATATCTCCTTGTATGAGAAATCTCTCCAAGAATGTCAAATCTCTCCCAAATCTCTCCAAGTATGTGAAATCTCTCTCAAATAACTCTTTGTATGAGAAATCTCTCCAAGAATGTCAAATCTCTCCCAAATCTCTCCAAGTATGTGAAATCTCTCTCAAATAACTCTTTGTATGAGAAATCTCTCCAAGAATGTCAAATCTCTCCCAAATCTCTCCAAGTATGTGAAATCTCTCTCAAATATCTCCTTGTATGAGAAATCTCTCCAAGAATGTCAAATCTCTCCCAAATCTCTCCAAGTATGTGAAATCTCTCTCAAATATCTCTTTGTATGAGAAATCTCTCCAAGAATGTCAAATCTCTCCCAAATCTCTCCAAGTAGGTGAAATCTCTCCCAAATCTCTCTCAAAAGTTCCCGTAACTTTTTGGAATCATTCGTGTCATACCGACCCTTAACCGGGTCAAAAACGGCTTAAAACGGGGCGAAAACGGGAAAAATAAGCTTTAGGAACCGAAACCAGGAAGAGAGGCCTCTTAGGACGAGAACCGAGCCTCTGTTGGCTGAGGCATGCGAGACCGAGCCTCGGTCTCTGCCTCTCTCGGTCTCTTCTGGTCGCTCGGTCTCTGCTCCGCCTCTCTCTCTCTTCCCTCCTCTCGGTCTCTGCTCCTTCTCTCCTCTCTGTCTCTTCGCGCCCCTCTGTTCTCTCCTCCCCCCTCTCGGTTCCTACCCTCTCTCTTCTCCCATCTCGGTTTCTACCCTCCCTCCTCTCGGTTTCAGCATCAGAAGGCCGAACCTCGGCCAGACTTCGGAAATTTGTCACTTTTAGCCCATTTTTGATATTTTTAACATTTTAAGCCCGTTTTTCGTGATTTTAAAGCGGGATTTTCTCCAGAAATTATATTTTAACATAATAAACTCTAAATATTCATAATTTAAACATATTTTTATGAAAATCATTATCTAAATAATAAAGATCTAATGGGGGATTTATTTAAGGTGGAGTGTTGACTTTGCCTTAACTTATGACACAAGCAACCACCCCACACCCACTCTATGACCAGCCATACCTCCCCACCTTACCTATATCACTTCAATGTCCCTTACACTCAAATTACACTCACTCCCACGTTTTTTTGAGCTGGAACAAACACCCACACTCCTCATTTTCTCTCATTGCTCTCATTCCACTAAGTAACAAACACCACTTTTCTCTCAAACTTTTTCTACACAAATTTCGAGATTCAAGGCTGATTTCAAGTGTTCTTCCACTCTTAGTAAGTAAAATTCATCCCCCCTATTATTATTTCACTTCATTCTACTCAAATCTTTGATTTCTTACACAAACTCCATAACTATAATGTTAGATTCTCGAAAATCTTCAAGGCATCTCCAAGTGTTCTTGAATTAAACACTTCCATTCTTCAACAATCATCTACTGAAATCACTTAAGGTGAGTTCATACCCCTACATTTTCATGTTTTCTCAAGTTTTCAGGGGGGGGGGGGGGGAATACAAGTTAAAATACTAAGAACATAACTAAAATTTTCTAACAGCGTTCATCAGGAAAAGTTCAACTCCATTCACGGACTATTTTGGGCATCTTAAACATTTTTGTTTTCAAAACTGTACAAGGTGCAAATAGTTCAAGTTCTTATCTTTAAAATGGCTACTTGCACATCTCCATACGATTTTGCTACAATTTATGGTGATTTTTATAAAACTGCCTATCATTTCAAACAACAATCCAGACCAGTCTGTGATTTTGGACTTATTCACCCAGGTTGGAGGTCCTTAAAAATCGTGATAAAAATTATGAGTAAACTAGACACATTTTGTGAACTCTCAGAATTTACGGATCTAGTTTTCGACTTCGTATGATTTTTCCAAAACAGGGCAGAATGGCTAAAGTTAGCCAACAGCATGTAAATATCATAACACTTTGTATTATGTTGAGCAAAGTGTATAATCATGAGTTCTAATTATTGAATGTGTTTCCTTGTTAGTTTTGTTGGATTAGTGTCTAAGTCCATAACTATTTTGGTATGTACTTGACCCGATGGTGCATGGTCCTTTTGGGTTGCCTTCACCAAAGCAACTTGATTGGAGAAATGAATAAAGAGAGAGAGGATAATATGATTTATTAATATGTTATAAGAATAATATATTAAAGGAGAAATCATATTTGTTTAATTAATATTGGTCAATAATTAATTAAGAATTAGTTTTGTGATCAAATGTAATTAATTAAACTAGAGGGGCTGATTTGTAATTATGTGATAGTTACAAAATAAGGTAAGGATTATCTTATTTATATGGTGGACGAATTTAAGGTTGGAAAGCCTTAGAATTCGAGTATGATAAGGATTCAAGGATTATCTTATTGGTTGCTTAATGGATAATCAACTAGATTAGGATAATGACTGAAACCCTATCTCTACACCTATATAAACACCCCTAGGGTCATGAATTCGGGTATCCCTTCCCAAGAGGTCCTTGATACGAATTCTAACCTCTCACTTCTCTCTTTATACCTTCTCCATTTGCTTATGGTGTTTGTAAGCCATTAGAGGAGTGACACTTGTGACTCTATGCATTCCAAAGTCAATACAAGGAGGAATTGGGATTGTTATTACTACATAACAATCAAGGTATGTTCTTAAACCTAATTACATGTTAATATGATTACTTGCATGCTAGAATTAGGGTTTATAGTCTTGGATTCAAAGCATGTACAATAGAGAAACCTAGATCCAAGCATTAGGGTTTGTATGAGCACATAGGATGTCTTATGACCAAAACCCATCAGTGGTATCAGAGCCTTGATTGGTTTCAATTGTATTGATGCTTGACATAACTGAAAAATTCGATTTTTGATGTTTTGGAGGCTGGACTCGCCGAGTCCATGGTTGAACTCGCCGAGTCCATGCCTGACTCGACGAGTCAACTCGTCAGATAATGCTTATCTCGGGATTTCTTGCTGTTTTTGCATATGGATAGTTACCTTATCATGTTAGATCAATATAAATCCGATTTTATGATATATATGACTATATTCTTGATCTAAATAAAGATAATTATCAATTAACAAGATAATTGTTTTCGTATAAGATAATTGATTAATTATTTTGAGTAAATTGATAAATTGTTTTTGCAAGAAATCATTAAATAAATCAAATATGGATAATTATGTGATTAAATGTTAATTTAAAATTATTTGTTATTTGATCCTTGTTGTTATGAAAAGTTTCATATTTTCCCCTTTAGGTTTTATAGTTTAAATTTGAATCCAAAAGTTTTGGAGTTTTGAAATTTAAATAGTTAAAACCCTAATGTTTTGAAAAATGTTTCAAAATTTGCCCTCAAGTTTTGGAATTTAAAAGTTGATTAAAAGTTTAATTAGAAATGTTAAATTCTAAAACTCTAGTAATGTTTTGAAAAAGTTCAAATCACACCCTTATGGTTTTATTAATTAATTAAGGAGTATAATTAAAAGAGGTTTAATAAATCCATAAAAGTTTAGGTTAACCTTTTAATTGAATTAAAAGTGTAATTGTTAAAGTTAACCATATAGTATTTTAAAAGTATAAAATACACTCTATACTATATATAATATTAAAAGTCTAACATTATATATATGTATGAGTAAAAGTCAGTCTTGCCGTTAGTAGGACTCATTCACGAAACTGGTCTATAAGGGGTGTTTAAGGAAATTGCCTATAAAATGGCGATTGAATGGGTATCCACTCTTACCCACCGCACTCTTGACTAGTGGAGTGTTGTTAGCCGAACGGGTAGGATAGGATGAAACCTTCCATTATAAGTATAATGAAATACAAAGTAACTAAATGTTTTTTAAATTCCCAATCTTAGTTACTTAGGCAAAAGTGAATTGATGCAATTCCATGAAATTACACTTTGTGCGTGAAATTACCGGCACACTAAATGGTTCTAAGCAAAGGTAGCAAAGGGTGACTCAATGTTTGTCATAGTTCGGTGGAGCGTGTGTGGTTTACCGACACATCGAATAGGTGATTGTAACATGTGAGGGCACCATGTAGTTTGCATGGTTATTCACACCCGCTTTGTGATCCTCGGCATCCCAGTCACAAACAAGAGGGGCATATCGAGATTTAAACATGCCATTGAAATGTTCAATGAATCTCAAAGGATCTAGGAGTTTTCATAGATTTAAAACTTAAATTTCTTTTTCGTTTTTCATGGTGGAAATTAGTGAATCGTCATTCACTTACCTTCAAATGTTCTGCGATTTGGGTTACGGCATCCCTCTCCCGAGTTGTAGGATATTGTGTTGGGTCCTAGGCTTGGAATTTCATTTGGGTGATTTACCAAGGACTCAATCAATCAACTAACTTGAATTCGTTTTTCTCCCGATGTCAAAGTTCGACAACTATGGTCTTCTCAAATCCCGTGGAACAAGCATTCCACATGAAGATGATATTCCACGATTCGATCGAGGAACAAGAAATCATGCTTCACTTCATCCTCCTCCTCCAATTATTCTCCCTAACCCACAAGATTGTAAAATTGAAAGGTTCAATATCACTCAAGCCCTTTTGGCAAGTAAACATAAAGAAGGAAAGTTGATGTGTGCACACGTCTTACGGATGAAGTCACACATTGATAGATTAAGAATGATAGGATTTGTTGTCGGTGAGGAGATGGCTGTTGATTGGGTTCTTCAGTCACTTCCTAACTCATCTAGTGAGTTCGTAAGAGAGTACTATATGATGAACCACGACGTGACCCTTATAGATCTCACCTATATGCTTATTGCTGCTGAATCAGCAATGGTTTGGCGCAATAGAAAAGCAAAGTTGATTGGTGAATCTTCCTTCAAGACCTCTATGGATATAGACAATGGCAACGAAAGACATGCAATGATCAAAAAGTTTGATCATAAGAGAAAGGCGATGTCTGAAGTAGTTCCATGTGTTGTTCCAAAAAGAGTCAATTTGCTTTTATTGCCAAGAGAAGGGGCATTGGAGACGAAGCTGCCCTATTTACCTAAGAGATCTAAGAGATGGGAGAGTCGAAACGTATGGCTCTAATTTAGGTAAAATCCATTGACTAACTCGTTTAAGCTTCATTCTAGATTCTGAATACATAATGTGATAAGATTACAATTGATGTTTAGAAAGATCAAAGAAAAGAAAAGAAGCTTAAGGGAAGAAGTGAGCAGAATCTAACCGTGAAGGAATGGATTTCGATTGCGTTTCTCGAAGATTAGATTCTTGAGCTACTACTTAGAGTTAGAATTAGATTGCTAAGACAGATGTATTCGCATAAGTTTTTCAATGAGTTGCATTGTGAAGGACAAATTTTTCCGCAATAAAATAAATTTTGATTTTAAATTTTATTTATTTATCCTTACAATGGCGTGTATGAAAAAATTGATGTTAAAATTATTAGCAATAATGGATTTGTTTCTTATTGTGTTATGGAAAGTCAAGAATTTACCAAATAGGGAGAGTTTCTCATCGCCCAAGTTTCAATTGGACAGAAACTTGGAATCATGCAACTTGGTTGCATGATGAATGAGAAATTTCATATTTGATAATTAGACTAATTCGTTGACAAAGTGTCAAGTGAAGGACTAGGAGATCGAGTACACAAAGTTGTGTGTTGATCAAGTTCACCATAAGAGTAACAAAGATATTCGTCATGATTTACTAAAGGTTTAGTAAATATGATTATACTTATAAGATTAAGTGTAATTTTGAATTGATTAAAGGGTTTAGATCAATAGCAAAATGAATAAGAAGAATCAAGTAGGCAGAAAGATAAGAGTTTCTCCATTCTAAGAAGAAGGGAGAGTAGCTTTTATGCTTTATGATAGGTCTCAATGATTAATAACCATATCTCAATTGATCCTCTAAGTGAGTCTTGGTACAATTGTATGTCCAAGAAGAGGAATCAAAGATTGAAGAAATGGTCAAATCAAGAAGTCAATCATACTTCGTTCCAAAAACAAGTCTTAAAGTAAAGATTGTGACATTGAGTGAATAGTATTAAGAAGGTTTATAACATTCATCAATTGTGGAAAGTTGTGATGTCTTGAATAAGAAAAAAGACCAACTAGGACCAATTTGTGAAGTGTTTTGATAAAAACTACACTAACTCTTGAATATTTGTTTGTCAAGAAATGTTTATTGACAAAAGAATCTTATATGTCAAGAAGTCAGTGGGAGTCTTAATGGTCTTGAAAAGTTTCAAGAACAAATCAAATAAACCTTATCGATCATCACTAGCACACGAGTTGAGGTTGTAATCATTTTCGTGAAGACATTATTTTGTTTCTGTGCCAATCCAATCGAGTTAATTATGCATGTGAGTCCTATGAGTTCTCATTTGAATGCGTAAAAGGCAAGGACCTTGATCAATGAAAGGTACATTGATAGGAAAAAGGTAAGATGCTTAACTACTTGGAAGACGTGGTGGGCAGCTGTGCTACCATAAGGCAAGAAATCAAGATTAAGAAAGTTCGATCCATATGAGTTTGAATTTGTCGTAAACTTTGGTTTTAACAAATTCGCATGGATAGGAACACATACACCATTTAAATCTAAGTGTCATAAGATTTCCTCCTTCATGAAAATGATTGTGAGAAAATGCTTTCACTAAGAAAGATTTTAAAAGATAGTGATTGTAAAATTGCATTCTCAAATTCGATCATGGTTACGACATCCCTTTCCATAATTTGAATTGTGAGGTTTGGCAATTAGTCTTAATTGTTAAGACACACATATGAACTATCTAAGGCAAAAGTGTATAAGTTCAAGAAGCCTTGATAAAAGATTATCAAAGCACTAAGTATTAGAAACATGAACTTAAGAAATTCAATAAGTATTGTTTTTCTGGAAGTTAAGATGTTTATGAATACATGTCGAAGCTAGTGGGAGCATAAGTGTTATGTTTTATAATAATCATCATGATAGTGGGAGCATAAATGTTATGATTGTATGATTATTAAGGCACGTATTGCATAGTTGGCAATATTAATTATAGAAAACAAGAGTCATACTTTGCGAAGTTGTAAGAGTTGAAAGGTTGTTTTGCTATAATTAAGGGAGAGAATATTATGCTTCATTTCAAATCTAAAGGATTAGGTTGCGAAATGTTGATAAATTTAGTCAAAGGTACATAGTGTGTTCTTAAAATTTCGATTGTGATTACGGCATTCCTCTTCGCAATTCAAATTTTGAGAACATAGCAAATAAAACATTGTGCATCATGTCCCTTACGCTTCGGGTATAGGATCGATTGCAAATGCTTGACCATTCTAAAATTTTCCAAATGTCTAGTGCATTTAGAGGGAAAAGGGACTAGAATTGGTTTTGACTAAAATAATTAAACAACTATCAAAGGACAATCCAAAGTTCGACGAGGATTGGTCGCTTGTGAGTAGTTGGAAGTATAGTATTGGAAATTATGGAAGTGTTTCCATATTGGATGGACAATATCGACATCATTACAAATAGATAAGATTCTATTAAAAATGAGTTGTCATATGGAAAATATGGAATTGTGTTCATGT
The DNA here is from genome assembly GCF_052625555.1 of Lactuca saligna. NCBI lineage: Eukaryota > Viridiplantae > Streptophyta > Magnoliopsida > Asterales > Asteraceae > Lactuca > Lactuca saligna. The sequence goes on from NC_136418.1 coordinate 186,702,013, forward strand.
TAGGAAGTAAATATTGAAAATCTATGTCTAGATTAGAAACTTTTATGCAAAAGGATGTTCAAAGGAATGTACTTTGAGTGAGAGACATCATATCTAAGGAATTGTCTTGTAACAATCTCCGATAGAGGAATTTGTAATATCATTGGCAATAGTCTTTGAAACTTTGGTGCAGTGACATTACAAAAGGATCGTTGCATAAAGTGTTAGAATCTAGTATATTCTATAAGTAACAAGAATCTGATATTCTTACACTTATGAAAATGGATTTGGAGTTGTAAAATGAGAATGATTGGAAATGTGTTCAATTTGTCTATTTCGCAAAAGTAAGAACCATAGGTAAACATTGTGTGCATGCTAGGAGCATGGGACAAGTGTTGGAATTAAAATGCGAAGTTGATTACCCGAAACGACAAATAATGAGTAATCGGTATGGTGATAAATAAAACGTGTTTTGTTTATACTCAAAGGTTTGAGGCCATATGGGATTAGTATTATTCTTGTGTTTCACCTTTCATGTTTTGACTTCCAAAATAATTGAGTTTATTAAGAATAATCGAATTATTCAAACGGGCCACAGTCGTTCATATGTTGGAAGTAGATATGAATGAAGACTGTCGTGAATTGGTGTGTGGATTGTATAAAAGAGTATTAGACATAAGCAAATGTTTGCTGCAACGTTCATGAGTGCTTACGAATATGATTTGAGCATTGGATTAAACCCACGCTCACTTGGATCACTCCATGAATTGTATTACGAGTGATTGGTGAGACGATAACATCTTATATTCTTGAAACCGAGATGTGTGAGTTGTATCTTGCGAATCGGTTGCACATTGATAATATGTAAACGCACCAGTAACTTGGTGTTATAAAACATATTGTTGTGTGTAATTCGGTGAGTGAGTGCAAGCAAGCATTGTATCAAAGTTTATCCGTTCCTTTTATCCAAAGTAGGATAAAAGCGATATCTTTGGGCCCCTCGATGGTTTAGTGATGACATACGTAAATGCTCGGCCGGGCTAGGGCTAATTTGATTTGTTCAGTTAGTCTGTCGTCATAAATCGGAAATCGAGAAGTAGTACAAAGAGAATGATTAGAAATCATGTCTCAGATGATATCAAGAATGGAGGAATATATGAACCCTTATCTAAGGACACGCATATCTGATATGATCAGAGTTGACAGCGGCTTTGGAAAGCTACGATTGCAGATCAGGATCTGAAGTCATACGCAGAATAGTTGTTAGACTTATCCAAGTGGGAGACTGTTGGATTAGTGTCTAAGTCCATAACTATTTTGGTATGTACTTGACCCGATGGTGCATGGTCCTTTTGGGTTGCCTTCACCAAAGCAACTTGATTGGAGAAATAAATAAAGAGAGAGAGGATAATATGATTTATTAATATGTTATAAGAATAATATATTAAAGGAGAAATCATATTTGTTTAATTAATATTGGTCAATAATTAATTAAGAATTAGTTTTGTGATCAAATGTAATTAATTAAACTAGAGGGGCGGATTTGTAATTATGTGATAGTTACAAAATAAGGTAAGGATTATCTTATTTATATGGTGGACGAATTTAAGGTTGGAAAGCCTTAGAATTCGAGTATGATAAGGATTCAAGGATTATCTTATTGGTTGCTTAATGGATAATCAACTAGATAAGGATAATGATTGAAACCCTATCTCTACACCTATATAAACACCCCTAGGGTCATGAATTCGGGTATCCATTCCCAAGAGGTCCTTGATACGAATTCTAACCTCTCACTTCTCTCTTTATACCTTCTCCATTTGCTTATGGTGTTTATAAGCCATTAGAGGAGTGACACTTGTGACTCTATGCATTCCAAAGTCAATACAAGGAGGAATTGGGATTGTTATTACTACATAACAATCAAGGTATGTTCTTAAACCTAATTACATGTTAATATGATTACTTGCATGCTAGAATTAGGGTTTATAGTCTTGGATTCAAAGCATGTACAATAGAGAAACCTAGATCCAAGAATTAGGGTTTGTATGAGCACATAGGATGTCTTATGACCAAAACCCATCAAGTTTGTCATCATGAACTGAAACTAAGTAATTCATAATAAATTTTATTCATTTATTTAGAACGCGTATATTAAACTATAAAAAGTATAGTTTGATAAATTCATAACACTAATACATATCTATAAAAGAGTTCATACATATTACATACATTTTAGATAAACTATAATAGGTATAGTTTATGATACATCACTCAACACACTCGTACAAAAAGGGTACATTCATCCAAGAAAGATTTATATTCACACACATTTCACGTAAACTTGTTAACCTATGTTGTGAGACTCTCTCTCTCTCTCTCCGTACGTCCGAGTGCGGGATATAATTCCTGGTAGTTATAACCAGAATCTCCTTGAGGGAGAACGTGATACTTGTATATAGATCTCTATTGGGTTTGACACCCCACACCTTGCTGCTAGCTACAGTGGGACCTGCAGGTCTACGGGTGAAAAATGTCATTTTATTTTCGCGACGCTTGAGAAACGTTGTGGCAGGTTCACATAGTCACAGTATGATTATAGCGACTCACCTAGGGAGATAACAATTCATAAAGTTTACGGGATTTCATAAAACCGAAGTAGGTTTTAGGTTGATTTAAAATTTACTTTCCATATCATTTTTAAACTCACGAAATTTCTACTAAGTAATGATGATTTCTTATACATTTTGGTCTTTGGTTATAAGGCTACATTTTACGGATTTCAAGGAAAATATCGGATTTTTCCGAAACAAACGCGACATTTACATGTGAAAGACTCCTACTAAGTTTTATAATAAAAGCTTATGAACTCACCACCCTTTGTGTTGACACTTTTCAAACAACTTGTATTCTGAGGAAAACACTAAACAGGTAATCAAGTGCTTTTGAGGATGGGACGTTAAGGCGTCAAACTTTTCATATTTTGTCAACATATTGTAATTGATTTTGAACCATGTAATTCATACAAGTGATGTAACTTTTTTTCAATTATATATATGTTGGTTGTATTTGCTTAAATTACTATTGAAATTGTGGTTATGATACTACATGAAGTCCTCCACCCCCGGACGTTTCCGCCATCCTTGGTTTGGGGGTGTGATAGATTGGTATCAGAGCGCGGTTTATATTGAATTAAGTATGTCAAACCACATAAGATATACAAACTATAAACACATTTGGGACTAAAAGTCTCTGATTCTTAAAATGCTTTAACGAGTTGTACTTTTAGAAAACAAATAATTTCTTGTTTTAAAGTATACTTACATGCATTCAATACTAGCATGGTGTCATAACTTAGGAGAACATAAATTGAAAGAGGAGGAGTCGAACATTATTAGTACGCCTTAGCATGTGTAATCAGTTCTGGGAGGGATATAGCCTGATCAACTATATCCGTCCAAGAAGTAACTTACGTACACTAAGGAATAGTCGTAATGAGCAACAAATCTGATAACCTAATTACACTCCATAAAGAACACGCTAAGAATCAAATATAAACATCTAAAAATACTATAGGAGTATTTGCATGTTTCTATAGCGCCAGTTTATTATTTTCCGATATGTGCTTCTTAACCCCGTTTCTCGTGCAGACGACATGGCAGGATTTCACATACCCGGGGACCCCTATTTTCCCAATCAGGGAAACGCGGGATGGATCGATGATGAGCCCGAGGAGGATCCCAAGGAGGATCCCAAAGAGGATCCCGAGGGGGAGCCCGAGGGGGAAGACGAACAAGAAGAAGAAGAGGAAGACGACCAAGAAGAAGAGGAAGAAGAGGAAGGTGATGAGATAGTCATGTTTGGGAACGAAGCAGAGGAACCACCAGAAGTATTCAACCCTCCCTACATCGCGAGGGTACCTGCGCACCGTTTTGGATACAACGGACCTGAACCCCCTTGGGTAACAACGATCGAAAGATGGAGCCGACAACAACGCCAGCGGTCACCATATGGCTACCAACGAGGTTACTATGATCTCACTTATGGTGGACCGGCTGACAGAGCTCTCCCCGTCACGATACAACGAATAGCAAGTATGGATGATCGTGGTAGGACGACGACCAATCAGGTCCGGGAGTTAAGCGCCATCGTACAGTCTACTACTGATCGCACCAGAGACCTGGAACGAGACTCCCACCACAGAGACCAACTCATTCAAGACCTTCTCGTAGCTCAAGCAGAAACAAGAGAGTATCGGGAAAGATACATGGCACTCGAAGAGAGAATGGTTGCAGCCGAACGCAGATTGGCGGAACTACATGGCGCATCGACATCATCGCAGCCTCCGTCAAAGAAGGGTCGCAGTGATTAGAACTCGTTACTATTCTCACATCTTGGTAGTAAAATTTTATGAGTACGCGTTGGTGCTACTCTTTGTATGTAGGTCGACCCTGCGACTAAGTGATTACACTATTCAAAGGGCTTTTGTAATGCCAAAACTATCTTTTGTAACGATGTAATGTAGACCTTTATGAGGTCAAACTTTTCCCTCTAAACATTATGTACTAAAAGTTATCAATGAAATTTGGCATGCGTTTTATTTATTGAATGTTTGGCACTATACATCATAACCTGATCACACAAACAGTTTACGAATAATAAAGTTTTGATAAAATACAAGAGGGATGAAACCAGTAACACTCGACTCGTTATCACTATTGAAGTCTTACCGACTGGTCTTTTTTCTTTATGACAGAACCATGCCACCAAGGAAAAGACCAAGGCCTTCCAACAACACAGTGCCGCCTCCACCACCACCTCCGCAGTTTGATCCTGCGATGTTCCAGGCTGCAGTAATGGCAGCCGTGGCGGCAGCAATGTCGCAAATGGGAACCAATGGTTCTAGCGGTTCTGGATCCGGAGCTACCAATTCCATTCATGGGGATAGCACGGGGCGTACGAGGGAGTGCTCTTACAAAGACTTCACGAATGGCAAACCCGACCCTTTCAATGGAAGCGGGGGCGTTATCTCGCTGGTGCAATGGTTCGAAAGGACCGAGGCAGTTTTTGAAATCTGCGCTTGTCCCGAAGCGAGCAAGGTCAAGTATGCGGCATTCACTTTCACTGGAAAAGCACTTACTTGGTGGAATGGCCGAGTTAAATCACTTACTCCTGCAGTAGCTAACGCAATCAGCTGGGAGGATTTGAAAGCCCTAATGTTAAAGGAATACTGCCCGAGGGGAGAAATACAAAAACTTGAAGAAGAACTTTGGAAACTCAGAATGACAGGCACTGATCTTGAAACTTATACTACCCGTTTCAACGACCTAGAACTTCTCTGTCCAACAATGGTCACTCCAGAAGAGTAGAAGGTGGAACGATATCTCTGGGGGCTGTCATCTCAGATTCAAGATAGTGTATTGGCCTCGAAACCCACTACCTTTGAGAGTGCCAAGGAATTGGCACAACAACTCATAGATCACAGGGCTAGCCGTGGTACCGTGATAACCACCACCGACCGAACAAAAGGAGGGAACAACAAGAGGAAGTTCTAGGGCAATAAAAAGAAACAACCAATTCAGGACCCCGCCAAAAAGCAACAGATTGTTGCTATCCGTGCCGCCACTACTGCTGTCGCTCCAGCGCCGCCGAAACAGTATACAGGAACTCTTCCTAAGTGCAACAAGTGTAACTACCACCATAACGGTGCTTGTCGAGAGTTACACTGCAATAACTGCAACAAGAAGGGGCACACCGCACGATTCTGTAGAGCGACTACCCAACCCGCCGCACAAGTCGCTACGACCGCCAACACCAGAGCAAGCCAAACCTGCTATGGATGTGGTGAAACGGGACACTTCAGGAGGAACTGCCCCAAGGCACGACCTAATGCTGGGGGTGTAGGGAGAGTCCTAACTTTAGGGCAGGGAGAAGCAGTCAAGGATCCCTCTATGGTTATTGGTACGTTCCTCCTCAATAACTCTTATGCATGCGTACTTTTCGATAGTGGGGCAGAAAGAAGTTTCATAAGTCACCAATTCAAACATATACTTAAGCAAAATTCTCAACCACTAGAATATTCTTACATCGTAGAAATGGCAAATGGAAAGGTTGAGCGTGCTGATGATATTTACATAGGGTGTACTCTCACTCTAGACAACCATTTGTTCAAAATTGACCTTATGCCGGTCACCATAAAAAGTTTCGATATAATCATTGGTATGGATTGGTTAAGCCTTCATCGTGCCGACATTCTATGTTATGAAAGGGCCGTCCGCCTCAATCTGCCGAATGGCAACATTCTCACCGTTTATGGCAATAAACCTAGTGCGAATCTACAAATCATCTCTTGTGTTAAAACCCAAAAGTACCTCCGAAAGCAATACCATACATTCTTAGCCCACATCGTAGACAAGAAACAGGAGGTGAAGGACATCAAAGAAATTCCAGAAGTATGCAACTTCCCTGATGTTTTCCCAGACGATCTGCTAGGTGTACCACTCGCACGACAAGTCGAATTTCGGATCGACTTAATCCCAGGAGCTACCCCCGTCGCCAGGGCTCCATATCGCTTAGCACCGGTAGAAATGCAAGAACTATCCAGCCAGTTGAATGAACTATTGAGCAAAGGGTTCATCAGGCCAAGATTCTCGCCCTGGGGAGCACCAGTCTTATTTGTAAAGAAGAAGGATGGGTCTTTTCGCATGTGCATAGACTATCGAGAACTAAACAAACTCACTATCAAGAACCGTTATCCCCTACCCCGAATCGATGACCTCTTCGACCAGCTCCAAGGAGCCAGCTACTTTTCAAAAATCGACCTGAGGTCGGGCTATCATCAACTATGAGTTCAGGAAGAGGATATCCCCAAGACGACATTCAGAACTCTCTATGGGCACTATGAGTTTGTAGTGATGCCATTCGGGTTAACAAACACGCCTGCGGTGTTCATGGATTTGATGAATCGAGTGTGTCGAACCTTCTTGGATAAATTCGTCATCGTATTCATCGACGATATCTTGGTCTATTCGAGGAGCGAAGAAGAGCACAGACAACACCTACGACTAGTTCTGGAGATTTTAAGAACCGAGAAGCTTTACGCCAAATTCTCAAAGTGTGAATTTTGGCTCCGTGAAGTAGGATTCCTTGGCCACGTAGTAAGCAAGGAAGGAATACATGTGGACCCCTCAAAGATCAAAGCAATCGAAGATTGGTCAACACCTACAACGCCAACAGAAATCCGACAGTTTTTGGGACTCGCAGGCTACTATCGAAGATTCATACAAAACTTCTCCAAGATCGCTAAGCCTCTCACCACCTTGACTCAGAAAGGTGTGGTGTTCGAATGGGAAGATAAATAAGAAGCCGCCTTCGAGACACTAAAGCAAGCCCTATGCAGCGCACCAGTCTTGTCTCTTCCAGAAGGAACCGATGATTTTGTGGTGTATTGCGATGCTTCAAATCAAGGCCTCGGCTGTGTGCTCATGCAAAGGGGAAAAGTCATCGCTTATGCATCAAGGCAACTGAAGACACATGAAGTTAATTATACAACCCACGACCTTGAACTGGGAGCGGTGGTGTTCGCCCTGAAGATCTGGAGGCACTACCTCTAAGGCACCAAGTGCACCATCTTCACTGATCACAAAAGTCTTCAGCACATTCTCAATCAGAAAGAACTTAACATGCGCCAAAGAAGATGGGTGGAATTAGTGAATGACTACGAATGTGAAATTCGCTACCACCCGGGCAAGGCCAATGTAGTAGCCGATGCCTTAAGCAGGAAAGAATACTCGGGTCGCCGAGTAAAATCCCTAGCCATGACCATCCACTCCCAACTGGCCACCCAGATCAAGGATGCCCAATTAGAAGCCTTGAAACTAGAAAACGTGGCAAGCGAAGCACTAAGGGGGATGGAAAAGAACTTGGAAGTTAAAGGGGATGGAACTCGTTATCTCATGAATCGAATCTGGACACCGAAGTTCGGTGGGTACCGAGATGTTGTAATGAACGAGGCCCACAAGACTCGATACTCCATTCACCCTGGGTCAGATAAGATGTATCTAGACCTCAAAAGGTTATACTGGTGGCCAAACATGAAGGCTGAAATTGCTACTTATGTGAGCAAGTGCCTCACTTGCGCCAAGGTCAAGGTGGAATATTAGAAGCCATCAGGACTACTTCAATAACCGAATATACCCGAGTGGAAGTGGGAGCGAATAACCATGGACTTCATAACCAAACTGCCTAAGACATCAGGTGGGATGGATACCATATGGGTGGTTGTGGACAGATTGACCAAGTCCGCGCACTTTCTGCCAATAAAGGAAACAGACAAGATGGAGAAGTTAACCAGGACGTACATTAAAGAGATCGTGCGACTACATGGTGTACCAACATCCATTATCTTTGATCGAGATAGTAGATTCACCTCGCGTTTCTGGCAGTCCCTACAGAAGTCTCTGGGAACCAGGCTAGACATGAGTACGGCCTACCATCCACAAACTAACGGACAAAGCGAGAGAACCATCCAGACATTGGAAGACATGCTGAGAGCATGTGTGATAGATTTTGGTAAGGCATGGGATACCCATCTACCGCTTATCAAATTCTCTTATAATAACAGCTATCACACTAGCATTGGAGTCGCTCCATTCGAAGCTCTCTACGGTCGCAAGTGTAGATCACCACTGTGTTGGGCCGAAGTTGGAGATACTCAGCTAGCCAGAGGGCAAGTCCCTGATAGCACCCTTACTGGGCCTGAAATCATAAGGGAAACCACAGAAAAGATCATTCAAATTCGGGAAAGACTAAAAGCATCTCGTGATCGATAAAAGAGTTACGCGGATAAGCAACGCAAACCTTTAGAATTCCAGGTCGGAGACCGGGTACTACTAAAAGTTTCCCCCTGGAAGGGGATGATACGTTTCGGTAAACGAGGGAAACTAAACCCAAGGTACATCGGTCCGTTCGAAATCCTTGCTAGGATTGGTCCTGTGGCGTACAAACTCCGACTACCACAAGAACTTAGTAATGTACACCCTACCTTCCACGTATCCAACTTAAAGAAGTGTCTGTCTGACGAGACACTCGTAATACCACTCGAAGAAATCGAAGTTAATGAAAATCTCCACTTTGTGGAGGAACCCGTCGAGATCATGGATCGAGAGATCAAGAGAACAAAACAAAGTCGCATTCCCATAGTGAAGGTTCCTTGGAATGCAAAACGAGGGCCTGAGTTTACCTGGGAACGTGAAGATCAAATGAAGCAAAAGTATCCACATCTTTTCCCAAACCCTTGAAGTCCCAGCCGAATTTAAATTTCGGGACGAAATTCCCTCTAACGGGGGGATGATGTGACAATCGTCAATCTTGAGTCAAGTCAAGTCATCAAGTCAAGCCGGTCAACTCGATTAAACCTTGTGTATTAGGGTTTGTGTTATGTTAATACTGTATAACTTGCTATATTAATGGGAAAACATCACTTGAGAAAAGTCTTGTGTTAAAATTTCCTAAGCCCTAGTGCTAATCAATGAACTAAACTGATAAAAACCATGTTGCATACTCATTGGGAATGTGTGGGATCCTTAATCACGACTTAACGGGGCTCAAGAAACTTGCATTGCGGAGCCAAACACTCACAAATGCCACACTTGAAATCTCTCTCAAATAACTCTTTGTATGAGAAATCTCTCCAAGAATGTTAAATCTCTCCCAAATCTCTCCAAGTATGTGAAATCTCTGTCAAATATCTCCTTGTATGAGAAATCTCTCCAAGAATGTCAAATCTCTCCCAAATCTCTCCAAGTATGTGAAATCTCTCTCAAATAACTCTTTGTATGAGAAATCTCTCCAAGAATGTCAAATCTCTCCCAAATCTCTCCAAGTATGTGAAATCTCTCTCAAATATCTCCTTGTATGAGAAATCTCTCCAAGAATGTCAAATCTCTCCCAAATCTCTCCAAGTATGTGAAATCTCTCTCAAATATCTCTTTGTATGAGAAATCTCTCCAAGAATGTCAAATCTCTCCCAAATCTCTCCAAGTAGGTGAAATCTCTCCCAAATCTCTCTCAAAAGTTCCCGTAACTTTTTGGAATCATTCGGGTCATACCGACCCTTAACCGGGTCAAAAACGGCTTAAAACGGGGCGAAAACGGGAAAAATAAGCTTTAGGAACCGAAACCAGGAAGAGAGGCCTCTTAGGACGAGAACCGAGCCTCTGTTGGCTGAGGCATGCGAGACCGAGCCTCGGTCTCTGCCTCTCTCGGTCTCTTCTGGTCGCTCGGTCTCTGCTCCGCCTCTCTGTCTCTTCCCTCCTCTCGGTCTCTACTCCTTCTCTCCTCTCTGTCTCTTCGCGCCCCTTTGTTCTCTCTTCCCCCCTCTCGTTTCCTACCCTCTCTCTTCTCCCATCTCGGTTTCTACCCTCCCTCCTCTCGGTTTCAGCATCAGAAGGCCGAACCTCGGCCAGACTTCGGAAATTTGTCACTTTTAGCCCATTTTTGATATTTTTAACATTTTAAGCCCGTTTTTCGTGATTTTAAAGCGGGATTTTCTCCAGAAATTATATTTTAACATAATAAACTCTAAATATTCATAATTTAAACATATTTTTATGAAAATCATTATCTAAATAATAAAGATCTAATGGGGGATTTATTTAAGGTGGAGTGTTGACTTTGCCTTAACTTATGACACAAGCAACCACCCCACACCCACTCTATGACCAGCCATACCTCCCCACCTTACCTATATCACTTCAATGTCCCTTACACTCAAATTACACTCACTCCCACGTTTTTTTGAGCTGGAACAAACACCCACACTCCTCATTTTCTCTCATTGCTCTCATTCCACTAAGTAACAAACACCACTTTTCTCTCAAACTTTTTCTACACAAATTTCGAGATTCAAGGCTGATTTCAAGTGTTCTTCCACTCTTAGTAAGTAAAATTCATCCCCCCTATTATTATTTCACTTCATTCTACTCAAATCTTTGATTTCTTACACAAACTCCATAACTATAATGTTAGATTCTCGAAAATCTTCAAGGCATCTCCAAGTGTTCTTGAATTAAACACTTCCATTCTTCAACAATCATCTACTGAAATCACTTAAGGTGAGTTCATACCCCTACATTTTCATGTTTTCTCAAGTTTTCAGGGGGGGAATACAAGTTAAAATACTAAGAACATAACTAAATTTTTCTAACAGCCTTCATCAGGAAAAGTTCAACTCCATTCACGGACTGTTTTGGGCATCTTAAACATTTTTGTTTTCAAAACTGTACAAGGTGCAAATAGTTCAAGTTCTTATCTTTAAAATGGCTACTTGCACATCTCCATACGATTTTTCTACAATTTATGGTGATTTTTACAAAACTGCCTATCATTTCGAACAACAATCCAGACCAGTCTGTGATTTTGGACTTATTCACCCAGGTTGGAGGTCCTTAAAAATCGTGATAAACATTATGAGTAAACTAGACACATTTTGTGAACTCTCAGAATTTACGGATCTAGTTTTCGACTTCGTATGATTTTTCTATGATTTTTCCAAAACAAAGCAGAATGGCTAAAGTTAGCCAACAGCATGTAAATATCATAACACTTTGTATTATGTTGAGCAAAGTGTATAATCATGAGTTCTAATTATTGAATGTGTTTCCTTGTTAGTTTGTCATCATGAACTGAAACTAAGTAATTCATAATAAATTTTATTCATTCATTTAGAACGCGTATATTAAACTATAAAAAGTATAGTTTGATAAATTCATAACACTAATACATATCTATAAAAGAGTTCATACATATTACATACATTTTAGATAAACTATAATAGGTATAGTTTATGATACATCACTCAAAACACTCGTACAAAAAGGGTACATTCATCCAAGAAAGATTTATATTCACACACATTTCACGTAAACTTGTTAACCTATGTTGTGAGACTCTCTCTCTCTCCCCGTACGTCCGAGTGCGGGATATAATTCCTGGTAGTTATAATCAGAATCTCCTTGAGGGAGAACGTGATACTTGTATATAGATCTATATTGGGTTTGACACCCCACACCTTGCTGCTAGCTACAGTGGGACCTGCAGGTCTACGGGTGACAAATGTCATTTCATTTTCGCGACGCCTGAGAAACGTTGTGGCAGGTTCACATAGTCACAGTATGATTATAGCGACTCACCTAGGGAGATAACAATTCATAAAGTTTACGGGATTTCATAAAACCGAAGTAGGTTTTAGGTTGATTTAAAATTTACTTTCCATATCATTTTTAAACTCACGACATTTCTACTAAGTAATGATGATTTCTTATACATTTTGGTCTTTGGTTATAAGGCTACATTTTACGGATTTCAAGGAAAATATCGGATTTTTCCGAAACAAACGCGACATTTACATGTGAAAGACTCCTACTAAGTTTTATAATAAAAGCTTATGAACTCACCAACCTTTGTGTTGACACTTTTCAAACAACTTGTATTCTCAGGAAAACACTAAACAGGTAATCAAGTGCTTTTGAGGATGGGACGTTAAGGCGTCAAACTTTTCATATTTTGTCAACATATTGTAATTGATTTTGAACCATGTAATTCATACAAGTGATGTAACTTTTTTTCAATTATATATATGTTGGTTGTATTTGCTTAAATTACTATTGAAATTGTGGTTATGATACTACATGAAGTCCTCCACCCCCGGACGTTTCCGCCATCCTTGGTTTGGGGGTGTGATATACTTATTGGCCAGCAGTTTGTTTCCTGATTTCCGATTTGTTTGACAAATTACTTAATCGAACACATCAATTTAGTTCTGACCGAGCCCGGTATATAGGTCAAAACAAAATCATCGAGGGGCCCAAATATCACTTCTAATCCAAGAAGGAACAGATAAACTTCAACTCACATGCTTGTTCTACTACGTGTTGAATTATACACAAAGGCACATTTTATAGCATTGGGTTACCAATGTGTTATCATGCAATCAATGTATAACCAACTCATATCTCTAGGTTTGAAGATTTATATGATATTACCGTGTCACGATCACTCGAGATAAATTCCATGAAGTAATGCAAGTGAGCGTGGGTTGAGTCCAATACTCAGAACTTATGAGTACTCATGAAGTGTTGTAGCAACTCTTGCTATGTCCAATAACTTAGACATCTACAAGCAAACCTCATGACAATCTTGATTCATATCTACTTCCGACATATGACCGACTGTGGAGAATTTGAATAATATGAAATACCATAACATAATTGTTCTAAAAGTCAAAACATGAAAAAATGAAATGATAGTAAATGAATGACAGAAGATAGCAACACTTTACTTGTAAATAAACAACAAATTTTATTTATCATCAAATGCCAATTACACTTTACAAATTTCAAAGCTATCTAATTTCCAAAACTAATATCATCCTTTAGCCCTATGCGCCTCGCATGCTGAAGATGCTTAACCATACTCAGTCCCTTCGTGAGGGGATCTACTGGGTTCTCATCTGATGATACCCTCGTTGCCACGAGGAGTCCTTCTTCTATCTGATATCTAACGAAATGGTATTTTATGTCGATGTGTCTGGATCTTTCGTGATCCCTTGGTTCCTTGGCTAAGGAAACTGCACTTTCACTATCATAGAAAATTTCCATAGGCTCCTTTATAGCTGGTACTACTCCAAGATTTCCAATGAAGTTCTTCCGCCATATCGCCTCCTTTGCTGCCTCGCTTGCTGCTATATACTCTGATTCATAAGTTTAATCAGCCACTGTCTCCTGCTTCGAAATTTTCCAAGTAATTGCTCCTCCGTTTGAGGTAAAGACCCAGCCTGACTGAGAGCGGAAATTATCCCTATCAGTCTTGAAGCTATCATCACTATGCCTTATGACTCTCAAGTCATCACTCCCACCGAGGGTAAGGACCCCATCTTTAGTCCTCCATAGGTACTTGAGAATATTCTTTACCGTAGTCCAGTGAGCCTTGCTAGGGTTCCCCTGATATCTATTGACCATGCTCAAGGAAAAGGTGTGACAACCTGAAGTTGTTCCATCGCTACAACCCGTTCCGTCCGCAAAACTCGTCTTAAGCGAATTATTCCGTATTCATTTTTGGATTAGGTCAATTAAATTAAGACTTTTATTTTGACTTTGTAAGTATCCAAACATGTTAGAAACACCAGAAAACATCTCAAACTAGTAATTAGAAAAACTTTAGTTATGACCATATCGGGTGACGACAACTTAATCGGGTGCGACCAAAAGCCTCGGTTAATATCAGTATCGGGTAGAATTCCACCGTGTCTCGAATCCAAACCATATTTAAAGTGGTTTAAGCCTCATTTAAACACTTTTTCACTCTCTCTCTAACCTCTCTCCTCAATCCAAGATCTAGGTCCAAAAATCACACTTTTCAGCTTCAAATCACTAAGGTAACTTCCCTAACTCATAGATTAGCATCTTAGACCTTCAAATTCGTGGTTAAATAATCATTTAGGACCATTTTCATGTGTTTACGGCCCTGGAACATGCTTGGGACGTAAACACACATATAAGGGGTTTTTGAGCCTTTAAACCCTTCCAATCGACCTTTGGAGCTTAGATATGGCTATATGAATTAATATACTGGACTTAGAACACCTTGAAACAAGTTTTTGGAGAGTAAACATGAGTTTACTGCCCAAGAACATGCTTGGGCCGTAAACTCACCTTCATGGGGAGTAAACTCATATTTGAGTGTTTAAAAGCCACTTAAACACACCAATAGCCTTGAATTAAATTCTAGAATCAACCACCAACAAGTTAGGGACTTAAACTTGATTAAAATAACTCCATAAGGAGTTCATGACCGTAAACCCATCATGAATGGGTTCCTGGGCCGTAAACTCCTATAAAGGGGTTAAATGGTGCCCTAAACTCACTCCTTGACTTGTAAAAATGAGTAGAACCACTTATGATTAACCTATGGCCTTTAAAACACATAATGAATGTGTGGATGAGAGTTTACGGCCGTAAACTCATAGTTTATTGCCGTAAACTCATCAAATGGTCCATATGTTTGAGTTAGTCCCTTTCTAATGCCCTAGAACAAAACCTAGCATCATCCCTCAATTGGTAAAAGGCCATTTAGCACTCAAAAACCTCATCCATGAGTTTGCGGCCGTAAACTCATGGGTATGAGGTGTTTAGGGCCGAAATCTCTCCTAAGTGTTTACTCTTGAAGAGTAAACTCCTTATCCAAGCCATACATGTCCATAAATGTCACCCGGGTCACTCCAAACACTTGAATTGAAGTGTTTTCGCGACTAGAAATGAATATCCTCTATTAATTAGTGATTTAAATCTAATTAGATACTATTGTGTATCATTTAATATTACGTAGGAACCTCGCCCGTTTTCAAGCCTCGATTCGACGTTTAAACATCCTAGTCGACACATTCCTTATCCGGTGAGTTCATACCCCTTAATTAACCTTTCAACTGTTTTTACGATGTTTTAGGGGGGGGGGGGATACAAGTCAAATGTTACATTTCATGGTAATCAATCACATGTGATTTACAATTCATAGAATGAATCACATGTGATTTATCACTAGTCTTTACAAAAGATTTCTATGTTTTTAAACTGCCTTACGAATAAAACTGTTTTTAAGGAATATCTAAATGCATTTTTGTATTAACTGTTTTAAACTGTTATTAAACTATTTTTAAACCTCTGTTCTATAAAAATTATATCTACGCAATTATATTTATATAAGTGAGACTTGAAGGACTTAGGACCGATAGCTGACCTTATTTCTTGTTCTTGTTTGATGTGGTTTTAGGGTATTGGTTGTCCGTCCGACTGTCGTTGAATTCTTAATTATATATCATATATATTTGTGTTAGATATGAATGTTTTTATCTTATTCATTACTACTGTTGATCAGAAGCAGAAATTTACATACTCTATTTAACTATAATAGGTATAGTTAAGACTACTACTAGTTACCTATACTACTACTATACACACCATAAACTGTTAATATTACAAACTAATGCACGTATAAGAGAACACTCTACTTACTATACTAAAAGTCTATCATACTAAAGCATAAGAGAATTCACTAATACAAAGTATATCACACTATCTCTCTATAAGGCACTCTACTGCACTTACACCATGTGACTAGGGCTTCCCGAAAGGAAAGCAACACTACATGTATAGATCTATATGGAGCTGACGTTATACATCTCGACTGTTAACTACAGTACGAGCCGACTAGGCCCAGGGGTGGCACTACATTACTTCACTACGCATGACCGGGAAGGTCATCGGTACTCTGCTACTTCACAATTGGTTACATGAGAAGTTAAACTTACATCCAGATAAATACACTAAGACTTGAAGTCTGAACTAGTATCCCGAAGTAATTAAAGATCTATTACTAACTAAAGTTACAACACTACTACCGTTAACAAGCATAAGTTTTCTTCAGCCACATTACTTACATGAGATTTATTACTACACTTTTACAATTGAAGGTTTCAACAATATTACTTTTACACACTCAAAAGATTGACTTACAAATGTACTTTCTGGAAAATATAGGATTTTCTAGGGGTTTCTACTACTCATTAAATACAAATTTTAGTTTTTATACTATAAGTTTGCAAACACTTTTATACTTTAATGACACTAAACTCTTATGAACTCACCAACTTTATGCTGATATTCGTTTTCAAAATAACTTGTATCCTCAGGTCAAAGATAGACAGGTACAGGGCAGCTTTTGGAAGAAGATGAAGCATATACAAGACTCATCTTTTATTTTGTTATACTTTTGATGTCTATTAAACTTACAGAACACAATTGTAATTATTATCACTATATATATGAAATGGTTGTTGTTTCCTTGTTTTTAGTATTATGCAATTATAATGATACTGTACATGACGTCCTCCACCCCAGAACGTATTCCGCCATTCTCGGTTTTGGGGAGTGACAGATTGGTATTAGAGCATTGTTTATAGTGAATCAAGTATATCAACCCATAATAAATATACGAACTATAAACACTTCGGGACTAAAACACTCTGACCAAAAATATATACTTTTAAATAATAAAATATTTAATTAAGTATATACATATACATTCACCAATACAAAGGGTCAGTATCATTCTAGAATAGAACAGAAGTATTAAAGATTGTTGAACAACATAATTAAGCTTAGAGACATATAGTCACATCTGGGTGGATGTAGCCTGATCAACTACATCTCTCTAGGAGTGACTAGCATGTGCCTAAGAATGATTGTGGTGTTGCAACAAGTCTAAAAACTTACCAACACTACCACAAGCTCGTTAGAATAAGAATACTATAGGAGTATTCTGCACTATACTAACTACATATATGATAACTAAAAGGGTCGTTATTGGTAGGACAATAGTTGCTAAGTGGGTACTGTTGGATAAGGTGTCTAAGTCCATAACTATTTCTGGTATGTACTTGACCCGACCCGGCATGGTCCATTTGGGTTGCATGGCACCATGCAATTGGATAGACTAAATGAGAGAAATAACGCTTGGAGATTATTAATATATTATAAGTTCTAATATATTAATAATATTATTTGATTAGTTTGATCAAGAATTAATTTAGAATTAATTAAGTGATCAAAAGATAACTAATTAAATATATGGGTTGATTAAGTAAATCATCCATATCTTGTATAGTGGGCTAAAAGGCTCCATGGATCATCAAGTTGGGTTCCACCCATAGGATGCTCCATGGATGCTCCATGGGAGTTACAAACCCATGGGTCATGGAAATGAAGAGTCATGACACATTAGGGTTTAACCCTAGATGTGTCAACACTATATAAGAAACATGTCTCCACCTAAAATCGGTTACTACATCTACACACAAAAGAAATAGAGGGCTTGGCCGATTTTGTGAAGTGAGTATTCTCTCATAAGTTCTTCCAAGAGCATTTGGTGTTGTGTGAAGCATTTGAGGCATCACACTTGGGGTGCTAGGCTCACAAGGTTTCAAGGAACACAAGCAACAACAAGGTAAGTTATTCTATCTATACTTTATGTTAAAATTGTTCCCCATGTATGCTAGATAGGAATATAACCTTGGAAATCAACTTTGCATGACAAATTAGACAAACATAGATCCAAGGTTATTAGGGTTGCATGTACACTTAGGAAGTGTTAGAATGCTCAAAACCCATCAGTGGTATCAGAGCCTAGGCTTGTTTGTTCTTATTTGTGCTTAAAAGTTGAAAAACAGAATCGGAAATTTGCTGTCTGCGAACGGACTCGTCGAGTCTATAGGGGGGACTCGTCGAGTCCATGTGTATCTTCAACCAACTCGGCGAGTCATGTTCATGCACTCGGCGAGTAGGGTCGAATGAGTGCAGAATTTCGATTCAGTTGCTGGAAAATGAATTAGCAACATTACCCTAAACTGTTTTAGTAAATGTAAACTTGTTTTTGGTGGTGTAATGTCTTGCTAATTCATCTACAACAACTAGTTATCAAAATTACAAAGTTTTATGTAATTTTTGATTGTGTTCATATTCATGTTCTTGTTCTTATGATGTTTTAGATTATCATAGGAATTATTTGTAACCTATTTGGTAGTTTAATTCTTGATCATAATGTGTTTTAATGGAGTTCATAACTTATCCTTAAGTTATGGAAAACCAAGAGTCACACTTGAGTTAAAACCATTAAGAAAACACAAGAGTTATAAAAAAATGAAGAGTCTTCATTTTATGACTCTATTAAACTCATAAGTTACAAGAAATGAAAAGTTTTGAAAGTTACAAAACTTTCCCTCAAGTTTTGGAACAAGTAAAGTTAAGTTAAAACTTTAGTTCCAACCCCTAGAATTTTAAAAGTTAAAATTCAACCCTTATACTTATATTATGATGATTTAATAATTATATATATATGTATAAGAACAAGTCGTCTTACCGCTAGTACGCCTCATTCACGAAGCCGGTCTATAAGGTGGGTATAAGGTTGTTGCCTATAAAATGGTGACTTAATGGGTGTATATTCTCACCCACCGCTTGCTTGATTGGTGGAGGGTCGTTAGCCGAACGGGTAAGACAAGGACTTATAAATTCTCATTCAAAGTATGATGAATATATAAAGTAACTAAATGTTTATTAAATTCCCAATCTTAGTTACTTTAGGAAAAATGTGAATAAGGTGCTAATCCATGAAATTACACTTTACACTTTGTCTAAGTCGTTGGTGGAGCGTGTGTGGTTAACCGGCACACTAACTTGGACTTAACAAGGTAGGTAAAGGGTGACTTAAGGTTTATTATAGTATCGGTGGAGCGTGTGTGGTTTACCGGCACATCGATTGAGTGATAAACTTTAAGGGTACCAAGTGATTTGCATGGTTACTTCACACCTCGTTTTGTGATCCTCGGCATCCCAGTCACAAAACCTGGAGGGCACTCCTGAGATTGAAACATGCCTTTGAAAAGTTCATTGGATCTCAAAGAATCTAGGAATTTCTAAAACCAATAAAAACTAAATATTTAATATTTCGGTTTTCGTGGTGGAAATTGGTGAATCGTCATTCACCTACCTTTCAAATATGGTATAGCTTAGATTACGGCATACCTCTTCTAAGTTATATTATATTGTGATTGGATCCTAGCCTTAATATTACATTTGGGTGTTTTATTAAGGACTCTCTTAAATCTAAACTAAACTTGTTCTTCTTTTTCAGATGTCTTCAACTAATGCTTCTGGCTCGAATCCTAATGGCTCCTTTACTCTTATGAGTCTATGTGGGAAAGTCACCTTTGATGGATCCAACTTCAATAAGTGGATCAGAAACATTAGGATGATTACCCGCTACGAGGACAAAGAATATGTCCTTGACAAGGAGCTTAAGGAAATTGACGAGTCCACTGCAACTCCCCAGGAGATCGCTGACTTTCATACTCATGAAAGAGATGCAACCAAGGTGGCTTGCATCATGTTAGCCACCATGACAGCTGAACTCCAAAAGTCTTATGAAGACTTCTACCCTTATGAAATGCACCAAGATTTGATGGAAAGATACCATCAAAGTGCACGACAAGAGAGGTACGAAGTCATCTGCTCCATGATAACAACCATGATGAAGGACGGAGAGTCCGTCACGAGCCACATGCAGAAAATGCAAAGGTATGTGGATCGTTTGCTGAAGCTCAATGTGAACTTCCCTGAGGAGCTTGCAATAGATATCATTTTGCACTCCTTACCATCGTGCTATGATCAATTCCGCATGACATATCACATGAACAAGGAAGAGGTCACCCTCAGCAAACTTCAGGGACTTCTCAAGACCGCAGAAACAGGTCTTAAGGGGAAGTCGGTTGCTATCACTCCTACTCCAGACGCAACTCCGGTCTTGGCAATCGGGCAAAGTTGAGGGAGGAAGAGAAAGAGATCTTCAAAGGGTACCAAGGCTCGGACCCTTGATGGCTCTTCTTCAAGTGGAACCAAGAAAGGTTTCATTACTCCTTCTTCTGACCCAAAAGAGGCTGAATGCTTCTATTGCCACGAAAAAGCTCATTGGAAGCGGAACTGCCCAAAGTACCAGCAAGATGTAAAGGATGGGAAAGTCAAACCCAACCATGCAGGTATTTACACTATCATTTCTAATAACTCACCCCATTCGAAATCTTGGGTCCTTGATACAGGTTGCGGAATTCATATTTGTTGTGACTTGCAGGGACTAGGAAGAAGTGAGAATGTGGAGCAAGGAAGAATAAACTTAATCATGGGGAATAGGAAAGTTACACCTGTCACCAAGATTGGAGTTTATACTTTATCGCTAAGTAGTGGGTTAAATTTAGATTTGAATAAATGTTGTTATTCGCCAGAAATGGCAAGAAATATTATTTCCTTTCATGCATTGTACAAACAAGGTTTCACCTTTTCATTTGATAATGAAGTTGGTTCGATTAATGCTTTCTTTGATAATGTACTTTATTTTAAAGCATTACCTTGTGATGGTGTGTATGAAGTTGTATCTATTGTAGATAACTTAGGAAATAATGTTTTGTGTATTGATTCTACTAATAATAATAACTTGGATAAAGCATCGTTATGGCATTGTCGTCTTGGATATATAAGCAAGAAACGCATAGGCCAACTCCAAAAGGATGGAGTCTTGGAGTCGTTTGACCTAAAGTCAAATGATAGTTGCGAATCATGCTTACTTGGAAAAATGACAAAGTCACCCTTCACAGGCTCATGTGAAAGGGGTGAAGGTTTGTTGGACCTTATACACACGGATGTGTGTGGACCATTCAAACATGCCACAAGGGATGCTAATCGTTATTATTTGACTTTTACCGATGATTACAGTAGATATGGATATGTCTACTTAATCAAGCATAAGTCAGAGACTTTCGAGAAGTTTAAGGAATTTAAACAGGAAGTCGAGAATCAATTGGGCAGGAACATTAAGATGCTTCGATCCGATCGAGGTGGTGAGTATCTTAGTTCAGAGTTCCTCGACTATCTAAAGGAATGTGGAATTGTCTCACAATTGACACCTCCCAGGACACCGCAGTTGAATGGTGTGGCTGAGAGGCGTAATCGAACCCTGTTGGACATGGTTCGTTCCATGATGAGTCGAGCTTCGCTACCAATCTCATTCTGGGGGTATGCCTTAGAGACTGCCACCCATATCCTCAATCTAGTCCCTACAAAGAAATTTTCCAAAACTCCTCACGAGATGTGGACTGGTAAAGTACCTAAACTAGACCACATCAAGATTTGGGGCTGCGAGGCTTTCGTGAGACGCGAGACTCATGATAAGCTCGAACCCCGAAGCGAGAGGTGTATTTTCATCGGCTACCCACAACAATCCTTTGGTTACCTCTTCTACAGACCTAGTGACAATGTGGTCTTTGTAGCAAGAAGAGGAGTCTTTCGAGAAAGAGAGTTTATAAGCCATGGAGACAGTGGGAGGCAAGTTGATCTTGAAGAAATTCAAGAGTCAAGTGGTGAAGGAACTTCAAACTCTAGCCCTCAACTTGAGGAGGAAACTCCTGTTGAGCCAATTGACGAATCTGTACCTCTGAGGCGTTCCACGAGAGTTAGGAGTGCACCTGAGCATTACTATGGATTCCATATTACTGCAGAAGGTGAGACACTTATTAGTGATGAGACACTAGTAAGTCAAGATGACCCTAACAGCTACGAGGAAGCCATGGCGGGCCCCGAGTCTGCCAAATGGAAAGAGGCTATGGATAGCGAGATACAATCCATGTATGACAATCAAGTTTGGAACTTGGTTGAGAATGTACCAGGTCGAAAGACTGTAGGGTGCAAATGGGTCTTCAAGAAGAAGACCGACATGGATGGTAAAGTACACACTTATAAGGCTAGACTGGTTGCAAAGGGCTTCTCTCAAATTCCTGGAGTGGACTATGATGAGACCTTTTCTCCGGTAGCCAAGATTAAGTCTATTCGGGTTCTGTTAGCCATAGCCGCATTTCATGACTATGAAATTTGGCAAATGGATGTCAAAACCGCTTTCCTTAATGGAAAGTTGGCTGAAGATGTTTACATGAGTCAGCCAGAAGGTTTTGTCAGTAACGAGTACCCTAATAGAGTGTGTAAGCTTGAGAAATCCATTTATGGATTAAAGCAAGCACCTCGCAGATGGAATCTTTGCTTTGATGAAAAGGTCAAGGAATTTGGCTTTTCTAGGAGTGAAGATGAATCTTGTGTATATGTCAAGGCTAGTGGGAGTATAGTTAGCTTTTTGGTATTGTATGTGGATGACATACTACTCATAGGAAACGACATTCCAACCCTGCAGGAAGTAAAGTCCTGGCTTGGAAAGTGTTTCGCTATGAAGGACCTTGGTGAAGCTGCCTATATTTTGGGGATAAGGATCTTGAGAGATCGGAGTAAAAGACTAATTGGACTTAGTCAAAGTACCTACTTGGAGAAAGTTCTGAAGAGATTCAGAATGCAAGACTCCAAGAAAGGAGAGTTGCCCATCCAGAGTAGCGCCAAGCTGAGTAAGACACAAAGCCCTAGCACTGAGGCTGAGATAGCAGAAATGAGTCGAATACCTTATGCTTCGGCTGTAGGTTCGATCATGTATGCTATGACGTGTACTTGACCTGATGTAGCCTTTGCCTTGAGCATGGTTAGCAGGTTTCAGGGGAATCCTGGCAAGGCACACTGGATTGCGGTAAAGAATATTCTCAAGTACCTACGAAGGACTAAGGACTGGGTCCTTACCCTCGGTGGGAGTGATGACTTGAGAGTTGTAGGGTATAGTGATGCTAGCTTCCAGACTGATAGGGATAACTTCCGCTCTCAGTCGGGCTGGGTCTTTACCCTAAATGGAGGAGCAATTTCTTGGAAGAGTTCCAAGCAAGAGACAGTGGCAGATTCTACTTGTGAATCAGAGTATATTGCAGCTAGCGAAGCGGCAAAGGAGGCGTTATGGCTGAGGAACTTCATTGGAGACCTTGGAGTTGTACCAGCTATTAAAGAGCCGATGGAAATTTTCTGTGATAGTGAAAGTGCAGTTGCCTTAGCCAAGGAACCAAGGGATCACGGGAGATCCAGACACATCGACAGAAAATACCATTTCATCAGACATCGGATCGAAGAAGGACTCCTCGTGGCAAAGAGGGTATCATCAGATGAGAATCCGGCAGATCCCCTCACGAAGGGACTGACTCGGGTTAAGCATCTCCAGCATGCTCGGAGCATAGGGCTGAAGGATGATATTAGATTTAGTAGTTAGATAATCTCGAAATTTGTAAAGTGTAATTGACATTTGATGATGAATAAAAGTGTTTTATTTATGAGTAAAGTATTGCTATCTCTTGTCGATCGTTTACTATATTTCTTTTGCATGTTTTGACTTCCAGAATAATTTTGTTTGGTATAACATATTATTCAAACCTCCACAGTCGGTCATATGTCGGAAGTAGGTATGAATCAAGACTGTCATGTTTGATTGTAGAGGTCTGGGACGAGGCTACAACAATCATGAGTGCTCATAAGTTCTGAGCATTGGACTCAACCCACGCTCACTGGAATCACTTCATGGAATTCTATCTCGAGTGATCGTGAGACGGTAATATCATATAAGTCTTTAAACCTAGAGATATGATTTGTTACTTACAAGTTGGTTAGGCATTGATTGTACGAAAAACGCATTGGTAACTCGATGTTATAAAATCGTGCTCTTATGTGTAATTCAATGAGTAGTAGAACAAACATATGAGTCGAAGTTTATCTGTTCCTTCTTGGTTTAGAAGCTGATATCTGGGCCCCTCGATGATTTTGTTTTGACCTATGTACCGGGCCCGGTCAGAACTTAATTGATGTGTTCAATAAAGTTCTTTGTCAAACAAATCGGAAATCGGGAAACAAATGTTGGACAATAAGTAAGACATTGTTCCATGTATTTGTCCGACTGATATCTAGAACAGAGGATTATATGATCACTTATCTTAAATGGCGTACCATCATCTTCTCAAGTTTCGAGAAACCTTGTAAAGAGCTACGATTGCCGATCGGTTCCTGAAGTCATACTTGCAGTAATAGTTACTAGACTTATCCAAGTGGGAGACTGTTGGATAAGGTGTCTAAGTCCATAACTATTTCTGGTATGTACTTGACCCGACCCGGCATGGTCCATTTGGGTTGCATGGCACCATGCAATTGGATAGACTAAATGAGAGAAATAACGCTTGGAGATTATTAATATATTATAAGTTCTAATATATTAATAATATTATTTGATTAGTTTGATCAAGAATTAATTTAGAATTAATTAAGTGATCAAAAGATAACTAATTAAATATATGGGTTGATTAAGTAAATCATCCATATCTTGTATAGTGGGCTAAAAGGCTCCATGGATCATCAAGTTGGGTTCCACCCATAGGATGCTCCATGGATGCTCCATGGGAGTTACAAACCCATGGGTCATGGAAATGAAGAGTCATGACACATTAGGGTTTAACCCTAGATGTGTCAACACTATATAAGAAACATGTCTCCACCTAAAATCGGTTACTACATCTACACACAAAAGAAATAGAGGGCTTGGCCGATTTTGTGAAGTGAGTATTCTCTCATAAGTTCTTCCAAGAGCATTTGGTGTTGTGTGAAGCATTTGAGGCATCACACTTGGGGTGCTAGGCTCACAAGGTTTCAAGGAACACAAGCAACAACAAGGTAAGTTATTCTATCTATACTTTATGTTAAAATTGTTCCCCATGTATGCTAGATAGGAATATAACCTTGGAAATCAACTTTGCATGACAAATTAGACAAACATAGATCCAAGGTTATTAGGGTTGCATGTACACTTAGGAAGTGTTAGAATGCTCAAAACCCATCAGGTACATCACGATTACATGTGACTAGGGCGCTATAGACTCAGAATCTGTGGCCTTTGCTTCATTTCCTGTTCTTGTTTGATTGGGGATCTGAAGTTAGGGTTGCTTATTCAAAGGACTATCTTGCTTCGATTACATGTAATTGGTATGCACTACGCAAGTATTGGCTCGACTAATAATGATCCATCTTATAAGTATCCTAGATTAGTACGTCTATTAACCTTTCTTTCCCCCTTTCTCGCGTAGATAGCATGGCTGGCTTCCACCATCCCGACGATCCGTATTATCCAACAATGGGAAATGGAGGATGGCTCGACGAGGAGCCAAAAGATGATCACTCGATTCCTTTGGATGATCACCATACTGAAGGCTTCTCGGATAGCTCCAGCTCCGAGACAGAAGTTAACAACCTACCTCCAGTAGCTCCAAATCCTAACCCCCGTCCGACATTTCAAGGTCCCACTCCCATGTGGGCAATAACCCTGAACCGATGGAGCGATGAGCAGGGTCAGCCGGTACCTTTCGATGGAGATCGAAGATTCTACAACATAAGCGAAGGAGGATCAGCGGACCGAGTCTTGCCCATTATGGTTCGAAGGATTGCCAGGAATGTCGAGCAGGGTCAAGCAGCCATTAGCCGAGTTGTAGAAGTGGATGTCAACTCAAATCTCAACACGGTTCGCATCCGCCAACTTGGAGAAGCTATGAATAGGACAAGGAGGACCAATGAGGCGCTGCACCAATAGCTAGCTGCATCCAGAGCCGAAGTTAGGGAACTCCGAGCACGTCAGAGGACTCATGAACGACAACTTCATGAAGTCATGCGCCAATTAGCAGATCTTAGGTTTCACCCAACGAATACCCGTCGTCAGTAGAAGATATCTACTTGTCTTTCCCTTTTGTTTAAGGAATAGCCTTTCTCTTTCTATGCTCGGTAGAGCACTTGTTTGTAAACGTTCATGACTTTGAGGGTACTCTAATTAGACCTCTAGGCTGCCACCATTTTCCTTATGATTTGATGTAAGACCTACTGTTAGGTCACTTTTCCCGAACCCATATTACATCATTAATATCATTAATATTGGCAATTAACTACTCTATTGCTATGACTCTCTATCTGCATATGGACTATGTTGATTTAGTCCATAAAACATTCTTATCATACTTGCGATAGACTCTTACTATTGTCACTATCTCTATGAACTTTCAGTAAAAGATGCCTCCCCGCAAGCGCTCGACCAGAGAGGCAGACCTACAGTTCAAACTCCACCTCCACCACCTCCTCCTCCACAGATTGATCATGTGGAATTCCAAACGGCTGTAACCACAGCTGTAACGGCCGCTTTGGCCCAAATGAACTCCGGTAATGCTAGTGGAGCCGGAATGGGCACCGACTCCAGACATGGTGAAAATCCCTCTCGTGTACAGAGTTGTACTTATAAAGAATTCATGAGTTGTAAACCAACATTCTTCAATGGGACCGGAGGAATCCTTGATCTGTCCTAATGGATCGAAAGAACCGAAGCTATTTTCGAAATGTGCTCATGCCTCGAAGAGAGCAAAATCAAATACACTGCTGCCACCTTCACTGAAAGGGCCCTGACATGGTGGAACGGCCATGTCAATGCACTCTCCTTGGTAACAGCCAATGCCATGGGCTGGGACACACTAAAGGACCTACTGAGAAAGGAGTACTGCCCTAGAGGTGAGGTCCAAAAGCTTGAGGAGGAACTCTGGAACCTCAAGATGAAGGGAAAAGGTATAGTGGCTTATACGGCCAGGTTCTGCGACCTGGTAGCCATGTGCCCTAACATGATGCCTTCCGAAAGCAAGAAAATCGAACGGTACATCCGGGGTTTAGTGCCCCCGTATCAAGGAAATGTTCTATCCTCTCACCCTGCAACCTTTGACAGTGCCAAGGAGTTGGCCCACGGGTTGATCGATCATGAAACTCCTTCTACCCCAGCAACAGCAACCACAACTGCCACTGTACCACCCAAATCATCCGACAACAAGAAGAAATATGGGGATCGGAGGAAGGACAAAAGAACTCAATCTTCTTCCAAAAACCAACAGATCGTGGCTGTCCATGCTGCCACCACTCCTGCTACTCCTGCACCGGCGAAAGCTTATCTTGGGAACCTGCCAAAGTGTCCCAAGTGCCCCTTCCACCATACCGGCCCCTGCCATGAATTGCAATGCACCAACTGTAGCCGGAAGGGCCATACTGTTCGATTTTGCAGAGCCCCACCCAAACCCATCTCGCAAGTCCTTAGTTCGGGAGTGACCCATACCTGTTATGGCTGCGGTGAAGTGGGCCATTTCAAGAAGAACTGTCCGAAGGCTGGTAATGCGGGAGGAACCGAAAGACTACTCGCTATTGGCCACAATGAAGCAGTAGCGGACCCCACAGTAGTCGCGGGTACGTTCCTTCTCAACAACTCTTATGTCTGTGTCTTATTCGATAGTGATGTAGAAAGAAGCTTCATAAACCAAATGTTTAAACTCTTACTTAAACAATCCCTGCAACCACTAAAAGAAACATTCATCGTAGAAATGGATAACTGAAAGACCAAAAGCTCTAACGAAATTTACATAGGTTGTACCCTCACGTTAGACGATCATTCATTCCCAATCGATCTCATACCGGTCTCGATCAAGAGTTTCGATGTTATTGTTGGCATGGACTAGTTGAGTCTTCATTGCGCTGATATTCTATGTTTCGACAAAGCCATCCGTCTAAATCAACCGAATCGCGAAACTCTGTTAATCTACAGAGACAAACCCGGTACGAGTGTTCGTATCATCTCAAGTATTCAAGCCCAGATGTACTTACGCAAGGAATATTGTGCCTTTCTTGCACACGTAGTCGACACAAGCCAGAAAGTGAAAGATCCAAAAGACATCCCCGTTGTATGCGATTTCCCTGACGTCTTCCCAGAGGACCTTCCAGGTTTACCTCCTAAACATCAGGTTGAGTTCAGAATCGAGCTAGTCCCAGGAGCTACTCCCGTAGCTAAGTCGCCCTATCGTTTAGCGCCTACCGAGATGCAAGAACTATCCGGTCAACTTAACGATCCGCTCAACAAGGGCTTTATAAGACCGAGCTTCTTACCCTGGGGAGCTCCGGTCTTGTTCGTGAAGAAGAAAGACGGATCGTTCTGTATGTGCATCGATTATAGGGAGCTCAACAAACTCACGGTCAAGAACCGCTACCCTCTTCCTCGTATAGACGATCTATTCGACCAGCTACAAGGGGCGAGTTACTTTTCCAAGATTGATCTTAGGTCCGGGTATCACCAGTTACGAGTCCTAGACGAGGATGTTCCGAAGACAGCCTTCCGAACTTGTTACGGGCACTACGAGTTCGTAGTGATGCCCTTTGGACTGACTAACGCACCCGCAGTGTTCATGGACTTGATGAATAAGGTGTGTTGTCCATACTTAGATCAGTTCATCATCGTCTTTATTGATG
This sequence comes from Lactuca saligna, assembly GCF_052625555.1. Lineage (NCBI taxonomy): Eukaryota > Viridiplantae > Streptophyta > Magnoliopsida > Asterales > Asteraceae > Lactuca > Lactuca saligna. The sequence continues at coordinate 186,730,860 of NC_136418.1, forward strand.
ATATACTCGTCTACTCTCAGAGCGAGGAAGAACACAGGGATCATCTACGACGAGTCTTAGAAACCCTGCGATCGGAGAAGTTATACGCGAAGTTCTTTAAGTGCGAATTTTGGATCCGAAGAGTTGAATTCTTAGGACACGTGGTTAGTGAAGAAGGAATCCACGTGGATCCCTCCAAGATTAAAGCTATCGAGAACTGGTCAGCACCAAAGACGCCTACAAAAATTCATCAATTTTTAGGCCTCGCTGGCTACTACCGCAGATTCATTCAGAACTTCTCTCAGATTGCGAAACCTCTCACTACGTTAACACAAAAAGGCGTACCATTTGACTGGGAAGAGAAACAGGAGAAGGCATTCCAGACCCTGAAATGAGCCCTATGCACCGCACCGGTGTTATCCCTTCCCAAAGGAACAAAAGATTGTGTGGTATACTACAACACATCGAAACAAGGGCTCGGTTGTGTCTTGATGCAACGAGGTAAGGTCATCGCCTACGCCTCAAGACAGCTGAAGACACACGAGATCAACTACACCACGCACGACCTCGAGTTAGGGGCGGTTGTATTCGCTCTGAAGATCTGGAGACATTACCTGTATGGAACGAAGAGCACAATATACACTGACCACAAAAGCCTCCAACACATACCGAACCAAAAGGCGCTCAATATGAGGCAACGACGGTGGGTCGAAATACTCAATGATTACGACTGCGAGATTCGCTATCACCCGAGAAAAGCCAATGTAGTAGCAGACACACTGAGTAGAAAAGAGTATTCTGGAAGAAGAGTCAATTCACTAACAATGACTATCCGTCCACATCTATCCGCACAGATTAAGGAGTCTCAGCTTGAAGCCTTAAAGCCTGAAAATGTGGCGGGAGAATCCCTACGTGGAATGGATAAGAACTTGGAGGTCAAGGCTGATGGAGCCTATTATCTCATGGACCGAATCTGGACCCAGTGCCATGGTGGTTTCAAAGACTTGGTCATGAAGGAAGCACACAACACTCAATACTCCGTTCACCCAGGTTCAAATAAGATGTATCTGGATCTCGAAAAGCTATACTGGTGGCCTAATATGAAAGCAGAGATTACTACCTTCGTGAGTAAATGCCTTACCTGCGCGAAGGTCAAGGTCAAATATCAGAAGCCATCAGGTCTTCTGCAGCAACCAGGGATACCAGAGTGGAAGTGGGAGCGGATCACTATGGACTTCATAACTAAGCTACCCAAGACAACGGGTGGGTTGGATACCATATGGGTCATCATCGACAGATTGACCAAGTCCGCGCACTTCCTACCCATCAAAGAAATAGACAAGATGGAGAAACTCACAAGAACATACATTAAGGAGATAGTTTGACTGCATGGTGTCCCTGTATCTATTATCTTGGATAGAGACAGTAGGTTTACTTCGAGAGTTAGGCAATCACTGCAAAGCGCCTTAGGGACAAGGTTGGACATGAGTACAGCCTACCATCCACAGACTGACGGACAAAGTGAGAGGATGATCCAAACCTTAGAGGATATGCTGCGAGCCTGTGTGATTGATTTTGGTAAGGCGTGGGATACAAACTTACCCCTTGTGGAGTTTTCCTACAACAACAGTTATCATACGAGCATCAAGGCAGCCCCATCCGAAGCCCTCTACGGCCGGAAGTGCAGATCCCCTCTGTGCTGGGCTGAGGTGGGTGACACTCAGTTAGCTAAAGGAAAATTTCCTGACAGCGCTCTCATGGGTCCGGAAATCATCCGAGAAACGAATGAGAAGATTATACAGATTCACGAACGATTAAAAGCCGCTAGGGACCGACAAAAAAGCTACGCAGACAAACGACGAAAACCTTTGGAATTCCAGGTGGGAGATCGAGTCGTGTTGAAAGTCTCACCCTGGAAGGGCACGATACGCTATGGAAAACGTGGAAAGCTGAACCCAAGGTATATAGGGCCTTTTGAGATTCTCGCTAGAATCGGCCCCGTAGCTTACAAACTCGACCTACCCCACGAGCTAAGTAACATACACTCTACCTTCCACGTCTCGAACCTTAAAAAGTGCTTATCTGACGAAACCCTGGTGATCCCACTAGATGAGATCGAGATCAACAAAAGCCTCAATTTTGTAGAAGAACCTGTGGAAATCATGGATCGGGAGGTCAAATGAACAAAACTAAGCCGCATTCCAATTGTGAAAGTTCGATGGAACGCCAAGCGAGGGCCAGAATTCACTTGGGAACGCGAGGATCAAATGAAGCTTAAGTATCCCCATCTTTTCGATTAATTATCTTGTAATAACATTCTAGTTTGAACTCGAATTTCGGGACGAAATTCCCTCTAACGGGGGGATAATGTGATAACCTAAAGTTGTTCCATCGCTACAACCCGTTCCGTCTGCAAAACTCGTCTTAAGCGAATTATTTCGTATTCGTTTTTGGATTAGGTCAATTAGATTAAGACTTTTATTTTGACTTTGTAAGTATCCAAACATGTTAGAAAGACCAAAAAACGTTTCAAACTAGTAATTAGAAAAACTTTAGTTTTGACCATATCGAGTGACGACAACTTAATCGGGTGCAACTAAAAGCCTCGGTTAACATCATTATCGGGTAGAATTCCACTGTGTCTCAAATCCAAAACATATTTAAATTGGTTTAAGCCTCATTTGAACACTTTTTCACTCTCTCTCTAACTTCTATCCTCAATCCAAGATCTAGGTCCAAAAATCACACTTTTCAAGCTTCAAATCACTAAGGTAACTTCCCTAACTCATAGATTAGCATCTTAGACCTTCAAATTCATGGTTAAACAATCATTTAGGACCATTTTCATGTGTTTACGGCCCTGGAACATGCTTGGGCCGTAAACACACATATAAGGGGTTTTTGAGCCTTTAAACCCTTCCAATCGACCTTTGGAGCTTAGATATGGCTATATGACTTAATGTACTGGACTTAGAAAACCTTGAAACGATTTTTTGGAGAGTAAACATGAGTTTACTGCCCAAGAACATGCTTGGGCTGTAAACTCATCTTCATGGGGAGTAAACTCATATTTGAGTGTTTAAAAGCCACTTAAACACACCAATAGCCTTGAATTAAATTCTAGAATCAACCACCAACAAGTTAGGGACTTAAACTTGATTAAAACAACTCCATAAGGAGTTCACAACCGTAAACCCCTCATGAATGGGTTCCTGGGCCGTAAACTCCTATAAAGGGGTTAAATGGTGCCCTAAACTCACCCCTTGACTTGTAAAAATGAGTAGAACCCCTTATGAATGTGTGGGTGAGAGTTTATGGCCGTAAACTCATCAAATGGTCCATATGTTTGAATTAGTCCCTTTCTAATGCCCTAGAACAAAACCTAGCATCATCCCTCAATTGGTAAAAGGCCATTTAGCACTCAAAAACCTCATCCATGAGTTTACGGCCGTAAACTCATGGGTATGAGGTGTTTAGGGTCGAAATCTCTCCTAAGTGTTTACTCTTGAAGATTAAACTCCTTATCCAAGCCATATATGTCCATAAATGTCACCCGAGTCACTCCAAACACTTGAATTGAAGTGTTTTCGCGACTGGAAATGAATATCCTCTATTAATTAGTGATTTAAATCTAATTAGATACTATTGTGTATCATTTAATATTACATAGGAACCTCACACATTTTCAAGCCTCGATTCGACGTTTAAACATCCTAGTCGACACATTCCTAGTTCGGTGAGTTCATACCCCTTAGTTTACCTTTCAACTGTTTTTACGATGTTTTAGGGGGGGGGGGGGGGATACAAGTCAAATGTTACATTTTATGGTAATCAATCACATGTGATTTACAATTCATAGAATGAATCACATGTGATTTATCACTAGTCTTTACAAAAGATTTCTATGTTTTTAAACTGCCTTACGAATAAAACTATTTTTAAGGGATATCTAAATGCATTTTTGTATTAACTGTTTTAAACTGTTATTAAACTATTTTTAAACCTCTGTTCTATAAAAATTATATCTACGCAATTATATTTATATAAGTGAGACTTGAAGGACTTAGGACCGATAGCTGACCTTATTTCCTGTTCTTGTTTGATGTGGTTCTAGGGTATTGGTTGTCCGTCTGACTGTCGTTGAATTCTTAATTATATATCATATATATTTGTGTTAGATATGAATGTTTTTATCTTATTCATTACTACTGTTGATCAGAAGCAGAAATTTACATACTTTATTTAACTATAATAGGTATAGTTAAGACTACTACTAGTTACCTATACTACTACTATACACACCATAAACTGTTAATATTACAAACTAATGCAAGTATAAGAGAACACTCTACTTACTATACTAAAAGTCTATCATACTAAAGCATAAGAGAATTCACTAATACAAAGTATATCACACTATCTCTCTATAAGGCACTCTACTGCACTTACACCATGTGACTAGGGCTTCCCGAAAGGAAAGCAACACTACATGTATAGATCTATATGGAGCTGACGTTATACATCTCGACTGTTAACTACAGTACAAGCCGACTAGGCCCAGGGGTGGCACTACATTACTTCACTACGCATGACCGGGAAGGTCATCGGTACTCTGCTACTTCACAATTGGTCACATGAGAAGTTAAACTTACATCCAGATAAATACACTAAGACTTGAAGTCTGAACTAATATCCCAAAGTAATTAAAGATCTATTACTAACTAAAGTTACAACACTACTACCGTTAACAAGCATAACTTTTCTTCAGCCACATTACTTACATGAGATTTATTACTACACTTTTACAATTGAAGGTTTCAACAATATTACTTTTACACACTCAAAAGATTGACTTACAAATGTACTTTCTGGAAAATATAGGATTTTCTAAGGGTTTCTACTACTCATTAAATACAAATTTTAGTTTTTATACTATAAGTTTGCAAACACTTTTATACTTTAATGACACTAAACTCTTATGAACTCACCAGCTTTATGTTGATATTCGTTTTCAAAATAACTTGTATCCTCAGGTCAAAGATAGACAGGTACAGGGCAGCTTTTGGAAGAAGATGAAGCATATACAAGACTCATCTTTTATTTTGTTATACTTTTGGTGTCTATTAAACTTTATAGAACACAATTGTAGTTATTATCACCATATATGTGAAATGGTTGTTGTTTCCTTGTTTTTACTATTATGCAGTTGTAATGATATTGTACATGACGTTCTCCACTCCAGAACGTATTCCGCCGTTCTCGGTTTTGGGGTGTGACAAAAGGCCAGATCAGGACAAGTATAAGTCATATCATACATGATCGAGCCTACAGCGGAAGCATAAGATACCCGACTCATTTTTGCTATCTCAGCCTCTATACTCGGGCTCTGAGTCTTACTCAACCCGGCGTTACTCTGGATCGGTAACTCTCTTTTCTTGGAATTATGCATGTTGAACCTATTCAGCACCTTATCCAAGCAGGTACTCTGACTAAGTCCAATTAGTCTTTTACTCCAGTATGTTAGAACCCTTATCCCTAGAATATAGGCAGCTTCTCCAAGGTCCTTGTTAGCGAAACACTTCCCAAGCCAGGACTTTACTTCCTGCAGAGTTGAGATGCCATTTTGCTATGAGTAGTATGTCATCCACATACAGTACCAAAAAGCTAACTATACTCCCACTAGCCTTGACATATACACAAGATTCATCTTCGCTACTCAAAAAACCAAACTCTTTAACTTTCTCATCGAAACAAAGATTCCATCTGGTAGGTGCTTGTTTCAATCCATAGATGGATTTCTCAAGCTTACACACTCTATTAGAGTATTCTGTACTAACAAAACCCTCTGGCCGACTCATGTAAACATCCTCAGCCAACTTTCCAATAAGGAAAGCGGTGTTGACATCCATTTGCCATATTTCATAGTCATGAAATGCAGCAATGGCTAACATAACGCTAATAGACTTAATCTTTGCTACTGGCGAAAAGGTCTCATCATAGTCAACTCCCAGAGTTTGAGAAAAGCCCTTTGCAACTAGTCACACCTTATAAGTGTGTACATTTCCATCCATGTCGGTATTCTTCTTGAAGATCTATTTGCATCCGACTGTCTTACGACTTGGTACATTGTCAACCAAGTTCCAAACTTGATTGTCATACATGGACTGTATCTCGCTGTCCATTGCCTCTTTTCATTTAGCAGACTCAGGGCCTGCCGTGGCTTCCGTGTAGCTGTTAGGTTCATCCAGAATTAGCAGTGTCTCATCACTGATAAGTGTATCACCTTCCGCAATAATATGGAAATCATAGTAATGCTCAACTGCATTCCTAACTCTCGTGGAACGCCTCAGAGGTACAGACTCATCAATCGGATCAATGGGAGTTTCCTCCTCAAGTTGATTGCTAGGGTTTGAGGTTCCTTCACCATTTGAATCTTGAATTTCTTTAAGGTCAATTTGCCTCCCATTGTTTCCTTGGCTTATGAATTCTCTCTCGCGAAAGACACCCCTCCTTGCTATAAAGACCACATTCTCACTGGGTCTGTAGAAGAGGTAACCAAAGGATTTATGTGGGTAACCGATGAAAATACACCTCTCACTTCAAGGTTCAAGCTTATCGTGAGTCTCGCGCCTCACAAAATCCTTGCAACCCCAAATCTTGTTGTGATCTAGATTGGGAACTTTTCCAGTCCACATCTCATGAGGTATTTTGACAACCTTCTTTGTAGGGACTAGATTAAGAATATGGGCGATAATCTCTAAGGCATACCCCCATAATGAGATTGGTAGCGAAGATCGAATCATCATGGAACGAACCATTTCCAACAAGGTTCGATTACACCTCTCAGCCACACCATTCAGTTGTGGTGTCCTGGGAGGTGTCAATTGTGAGACAATCCCATCATTCCTTAACATAGTCGAGGAACTCTATACTAAGATACTCACCACCTCGATCGGATCGAAGCATCTTAATGTTCCTGCCCAATTGATTCTCTACTTCCTGTTTAAACTCTTTAAACCTTTCAAAAGTCTCTGACTTATGCTGACTTATGCTTAATTAAGTAGACATAACCATATCTACTATAATCATCAGTAAAAGTCACATAATAACGATTAGCATCCCTTGTGGCAGTTTTGAAGGGTCCACATACATCAGTATGTATGAGATCCAACAAACTCTCACCCCTAGCACATGAATCAGTGAAGGGTGATTTTGTCATTTTTCCAAGTAAGCACGATTCACAACTATCATCTAACTTTAAGTCAAATGACTCCAAGACTCCATCCTTTTGGAGTTGGCCTATGTGTTTCTTGCTTACATGTCCAAGACGACAATGCCATAATGATGCTTTATCCAAGTTATTAGAAGAATCAATGCACAATACATTATTTCCTAGGTTATCTACAACCGAAATAGTTTCATACACACCATAACAAGGTAATGCTTTAAAATAAAGAACATTATTAACAAAAGCATTAATACCACCACATTCACTATCAAACGAAAAGGTAAAACCTTGTTTGTACAAACCATGAAAGGAAATAATAATTCTTGCCATTTCAGGCGAGTAACAACATTTATTCAAATCTAATGTAAACCCACTACTTAGCAACAAAGAATAAACTCCAATCTTGGTGATAGATGAAGCTTTCCTATTCCCCATGATTAAGTTTATCTTCCCATGCTCCACATTCTCACTTCTTCTTAGTCCTTTCAAATCAGAACATATGTGAATACCACAACCTATATCAAGGACCCAATAGTTAGAATAAGGTGAGTTATTAGACAATATAGTGTAAATACCTGCATGGTTAGGTTTCACTTTCCCATCCTTAACATCTTGCAGATACTATGGGCAGTTCCGCTTCCAGTGCGACTTTTCATGGAAATAGAAGCATTCAGCCTCTTTTGGGTCAGAAGAAGGAGTGACTGAACCTTTCTTGGTTCCACTTGAAGAGGAGCCATCAAGGGACTTTCCCTTGGTACCCTTCGAAGGGGTTTTCCTCTTCTTTCCTTTACCTTTCCCAATTGCCAAGACAGGGGCGAAGTTTGGAGTAGGAGTGGTAACAACCGACTTACCTTTAAGACCACTTTCGGCGGTCTTCAGAAGTCCTTGAAGCTTGCTGAGGGTAACTTCCTCCTTGTTCATGTGGTATGTCATGAAGAATTAATCATAACATGAGGTTAAGGAGTGCAAAATGATGTCAATTGCCAACTCCTCAGGGAAGTTCACATTCAATTTCAACAAACGGTCCACATACCTTTGCATTTTATGCATGTGGCTTGTGATGGGTTCACCATCCTTCATCCAGGTTGTTATCATGGAGGATATTATTTCATACTGCTCTTGACGAGCACTCTGATGGTATCTTTCCATCAAGTCTTGGTGCATCTCACAAGGGTAATAGTCCTCATAGCACTTTTAGAGTTCAGCTGTCATTGCAGCCATCATGATACATGCCACTTTGGCGGCATCTCTCTCATGAGTCCTAATGTCAGCGATCTAGTGGGGAGTAGCAGTAGACTCATCGATTTCCTTCAGCTCCTTATCGAGGACATATTCCTTGTCCTCGTAACAAGTGACCATCCTGATGTTCCAGATCCAATCCATAAAGTTGGAACCATCGAAGATGACTCTCCTACAAAAGTTCATGAGAGAGAAGGAGCCAGTAGCGTTTGAGCCAGAAGCAGCATTGTTGGAAGTCATTTGAAAAAGAAGAAAAGACAAGTTTAGATTAGACATAAAGATAGTCCTTAATAAAACACCCAAAAGTAATAGTCCTTAATAAAACACCCAAATGTAATATTAAGGCTAGGACCCAACACAATATTTTATAACTTAGAAGAGGGATGCCGTAATCCAAGCTATAAAATATTTGAAGGTAGGTGAATGACGATTCACCAATTTCCACCATGAAAAACGAAATAACCTATTAGGTTTTAATTGGTTTTGAAATTCCTAGATTCTTTTGAGATTCATTGAAATTTTCAATGGCATGTTTCAATCTCGAGTGTGCCCTTCAAGTTTTGTGATTGGGATGTCGAGGATCACAAAACAAGGTGTGAAGTAACCATGCATATTACTTGGTCCCTTAATGTTTATCACTCAATCGATGTGCCGGTTAACCACACGCGCTCTAACGACCTACGATAAACCTTAAGTCACCATTTTCCTACCTTGTTAAGTCCAGGTTAGTGTGTCGGTTAAACACACACGCTCCACTAATGACTTAAGCAAAGTGCAAAGTGTAATCTCATGGGTTAGCACCTTATTCAAATTTTTCCTAAAGTAACTAAGATTGGGAATTTATAAAAACATGTAACACCCAGAATCAGGAACACCGAGAAAGGAAAGAAACGACCTAAGTCAAAGGAGTCAACTCGTCGAGTCCAAGGAGGAACTCGACGAGTCGGAGCGTGACCCGTGTCGCGAATTAAGTGACCGACTCGGCGATTCGGGGAGACTGACTCAGCGAGTCAAGTCTGGGTTGGGAAACCCTAGTTTCGGGACTTGGCACCCTATTTAAGGATCTCATTCTCATTTCTAGGGTTTCATTTGCATCCTCCATTATCCAGAGATGAAACCCTAGACACCCAACTTTATTCTTGAGCTTAGGTGAGAAGATTAAGGTCCCTTTTGAGTGCATCTTGAAGGTTGAAGGAGAAAGGAGTAAGGAAAGGAGTATAGATCCAGAGTTTGGGTGTTATCTCAGATCATTTGAAGGTATGGAGCTCATACCTTGGCTACTAATCATCTAGATCCCATTCTTTGCTAGTATCTTGTCACTTTTGGTACCATTTCCTAGGCCAACCAGAGTATTGAGCCTTTGAGGACGAATGGAGATTAGATCTGAGCATTTTTGAGCTCTAGAAGCTCTAAGTGAGAAGCTTTACTCAGCTATGGCTTCCTTTCATGACTTAGACCTCCATTGAAGTTTAGATTAGGGTGTTCTAGCCTCATAACACCTTGCATGCACGTAAGGTTAGCAACTTTACATGCTATGCTAGCATAAGGAGTCCAGATCTATGAGTTGGAAGTGTTGGAATAGACTGAAATCGACATAATAGAGTTGTCACAAGGAGGACTCGGCGAGTCAGCTCATGGACTTGGCGAGCCAGGTCGCAAAGCCCAAACCCTTCTGTTTATGAGTCGGATCAGTGAGTGGGGTTAGAAAAGGACCCAGCTAGTCTGTTCCCGTGATGAACATGAAGATCATGGTACTCGACGAGTTCAAGGAGGAACTCAGAGAGTCCAAGACAATCTCCTTAGCCGATGAAGATGGACTCGGCGAGTTGTAGAACAACTCGGCGAGTCGGTTGAAGATAGTCCCGATGTGTTAGATGAAGGAGAACTCGTCGAGTTCTCGCTAGACTCGACGAGTGGAATCGGGATTGTTTGGGATTTGAGGAGCATGGACTCGGCGAGTCGAGTCAATTGGAAGGTGGACTTTGACCAGGACCTTGACCAGAGTTGACTTAGTTGAACTATGGAGGACAGTTTAGGCTAAGTTCTATTATTTGATGTTGGTAGCTCGGTGATCTAGGACAACAGCGCTTCAAAGAATAGTCAATTAGCAGCCAGAGGACTATCAACAGAGTTCAGCAATATAGGTGAGTTTTCCTTCTGTTGGAATAGTGTCTAAGGCTGTAACTATATTCGGTGGTGCATGGTCCTTTTGGGTTGCCTTCACCATAGCAACTTGAAGGATGATTTGTTAAGAGAGAGTAAATATTATAAGTAATAATATTTAGCTATTTGATTAATATAAGTCATAGATTAATTGGTATTAATTTGGTGACTTAAAGAGATTAATTAAATAAGAGGGTATAAACTGTCAATTGTTTGATAGTTAAGCTTTAGACTATAAATCCATTATGGTTGACTTTGGACGATTTCTAAGAGCTTTAGGATAGCTCAAAATCGGCCAAAGGGTTATCTAAGGAATGGATTTGGATAGCCTTAAGAGAAGATTATCCAATTAGGGTTTAGGGTGAAACCCTTAAGGAGTCTACAAGTATAAATAGACCCGATGGGGTGTGGAATTCGTGTGCAAGCATACACATTCTTAAGCAAGGATACTCTGGCCGAATTCCTCCCCTCTCCTCTCTCCTAAATCATCTTGCTTGCTATTGGTGTTTGTGAACCATTAGAGGAGTGACATTTGTGACTCTAGAAGCTCCAAGACAACAAGATCAACAAGGAACTCAAAGGTATGATTCTAGATCTGTATCAATGTTGATGTTTAACTTAATTAGCCATTAGAAGTCTTGGATTCAAAAGCATGTTTGATAGAAAGCCTAGATCCAAGCAATAGGGTTTTGCATGCGCACATAGGAAAGTTCTTATGGCTAAAACCCAACAGTGGTATCAGAGCCTAGACTGGTTTTCTACAAATTGTTGCTTGTATAACTGAAACAAACCTGCAAAAATCCGATTTTTTGGTTTTGAGTCACTGACTCGGCGAGTTCCAATGTGGACTCGGCGAGTAGGCCTGACTCGGCGAGTCCATTTGTGTACTCGGCGAGTCCAAGCGTCAGGAAAGGCAGATTCGGGATTTCTTTGAGTTTATCTTATCCAAACTTTCCATAAACTAATTAGATCAATATAAATCCGAATTTTTGATATACATAAGTGTTGTCTTGATCTAGTTAAAGGTAATTATCAACTAATTAAATATTTAGTTTCCTTATATGATAATTAATTAATTGTTTTAATTATTTTTTGGTAATTATCTTCAAAGAAATCAAAGATAAATCAAATAAAGATAATTAAGATATTAAATTGTTAATTGAAATTATTTGTTATTTGATCCTCCATGTTTTTAAATGTTTAAAAACTACCCTATAGTTTTGAAATTTAAATTTGTGATTAAAAGCTTTAATTTAGACAACTTAAATTTCAAACCCTAGATTTTAAAAGGTTTAAAATACAACCCTATACTTATATGATGTTATTAGAATAATATATATATGTATAACTAAATGCTAGTCTTACCGCTAGTAGGCCTCATTCACGAAGCCGATCTATAAGGTGGGTATAAGGTTGCGGCCTATAAAATGGCGCTTAATGGGTGTACACTCACACCCACCGCTCGCTTGATTGGTGGAGGGTCGTTAGCCGAACGGGTAGGATAGGGCAACCTCTTCCTCTCATTAAAAGTATAATAAGAAATACGAAGTAACTAAATCCTTTTTAAATTTCCCAATCTTAGTTACTTTAGGAAAAGTGAATTGATGCAATCCCATGAAATTACACTTTGCACCTTGCTAAGATGTTAGTGGAGCGTGTGTGGTTTACCGGCACACTAATTGATTCTAAGCGAAGGTGGCGAAGGGTGATTCGTTGTTTATCATAGTTCGGTGGAGCGTGTGTGGTTTACCGGCACATCGAATAGATGATCGTAACAATGAAGGCACCATGTAAATTTGCATGGTAATTCACACCCGCTTTGTGATCCTCGGCATCCCAGTCACAAACAAGAGGGGCATATCGAGATTTAAACATGCCATTGAATAGTTCAATGAATCTCATCCGAACCTAGGAATTCTCAAAAACACTTAGGACTAAAAGTTTAAGTTTTGTGATGGAGAATTAGTGAATCGTCATTCACTTACCTTCAATTTATTTGCATGTTGGATTACGGCATCCCTTTTCTAGTATGTAAATGTTATTGTTGGATCCTAGCCCTAATTTTTCTTATTGGGTGATAATTAGGGATTCTTGTTCTAATCTATCTTTGTCCTTTCTATAGATGTCAAACGCAAATAACGCTGCTGCTAGTTCTTTCACGTTGATGAGCCTTTGCCAAAAGGTCACCTTCGATGGAACGAACTTTGGCGAATGGATAAGATACATTCGCACGATTGCTCGCTATGAGGATAAAGAGTGTGTCCTCGACGAGAAGCTCTAGAAAATCAACCCCGAAGTCGCTACTCCCGACGAAATCACCACCTTTGAAACCCATGAGCGAGATGCGACGAAAGTACATTGCATCATGATCGCTACCATGAACTCCGAATTCCAAAAGTCCTACGAGGACATGTATCCGTACGAAATGCATCAAGACTTGTTGGAGAGGTACCACCAAAACGCGAGACAAGAGCGTTACGAGATCTTCACCAACATGATTTCCGCAAAGATGGGTCATGGAGAATCTCTTACCGTGCACTTGCAAAAGATGCAAAGGTATGTCGACCGCCTTCGCAAGTTAAATGTTGACTTCGGCGAAGACTTGGCAATCGACATGGTGCTTCACTCTTTGCCTCCGATGTACAACCAATTTAGGATGACCTACCACATGAACAAAGAGGAGGTCACTCTAAGTAAACTCCAAGGTCTCTTGAGAGTTGCTGAGAGCAATTTCAAGGACAAGTCTGTTGCACCAACTCCAAATCCGTCTGCTGCTCCTGTCTTGGCAATTGGTCAAGGGAAGGGAAAGAAGAGGAAAGCTTCTTCAAATAACTATCGAAAGGTGAAAGCCCGAGATGGTTCCTCTTCTAGTGGGACAAAAGTTGATCCCTCTAAGCCCTGCTCTAACCCGAAGGAGGCAGAGTGCCACCACTGCCACAAGATAGGACATTGGAAGCGAAACTGCCCGGACTACCTGCAAGCTATCAAGGAGGGAAAGATCAAGCCATCTTTCGCAGGTATATATGCAATAAAATCTAACGATTCTAATCATGCTACTTCTTGGGTTCTTGACACCGGTTGTGGTTATCACATTTGTTCTAATGTGCAGGGACTAAAAGAAAGTAGGGATGTGGAGCAAGGAAGAATCAATCTAATCATGGGGAACAGAAGATCGTCGCCTGTGACCAAGATTGGAGTGTATTCTTTGGTGCTTAAGAATAGTTTAGTTTTAAATTTGAACAATTGTTGCTATTCGCCAGAAATGGCTAGAAACATCATTTCATTTCATGGTTTGTATAGACAAGGTTTTAGATTTTCTTTTAATAATGAGAATGGTTCTATTTTGGCTTATCTAAATGGTGTCTTTTACTTTGAAGCTATACCATGTAATGGAATATATGAAACTGTTATGATTGTTGATAACTTAGGAAATGATGTTTTGAATATTGATTCTTCCAATAGTATGGATAAAGCATCTTTGTGGCATTGTCGTCTTGGACATGTCAACAAGAAACGCATAGCCCAACTCCAAAAGGATGGAGTGTTGGAGTCATTCGACCTTAGGGAAGATGACACATGCGAATCTTGTTTACTTGGAAAGATGACTAAGTCACCCTTCACGAGTACTTGTGAAAGGGGTGAGGGACTATTAGACCTAATACATACCGATGTATGTGGACCTTTTAGATCAACCACGAAGGATGGGAACCGCTTCTATGTGACCTTTACCGATGATTATAGTAGATATGGGTATATCTATTTAATCAAGCAAAAGTCAGAAACCTTTGAAAAGTTCAAAGAGTTCAAGAGTGAAGTGGAGAATCAATTGGGCAGGAAAATCAAGATGCTTCGATCCGATCGAGGAGGAGAGTACCTAAGTCTTGAATTCCACGATTATCTCAAGGAGTGTGGAATAGTTTCGCAATTGACGCCTCCTAGGACCCCGCAATTGAACGGTGTGGCAGAAAGGCGTAATCGAACCTTATTGGATATGGTTCGCTCTATGATGAGTCGTGCTTCGCTACCTATCTTCTTTTGGGGGTATGCCTTAGAGACTGCCGCCCATATCCTTAACCGAGTCCCTACCAAGAAGGTTGCCAAAACACCTCACGAGATGTGGACGGGGAAAGTTCCCTCGTTGACACATATCAAGGTTTGGGGTTGCGAGGCTTTCGTAAGACGAGATACTCACGACAAGCTTGAACCTCGAAGTGAGCGATGTATTTTCATCGGCTACCCGCAAACTTCCTTTGGATATCTCTTCTATAGACCGAAAGATAATGTTATCTTTGTTGCGAGGAGAGGAGTTTTCCGAGAGCGAGAACTCATAAGCCAAGGAGACAGTGGGAGGCAAATCGAACTTGAAGAGATTCAAGAGTCGATAGATGAAGGAACCTCTACCGCTGGCATTCGACCCGAGGAGGAAACTCCGGTTGAACCGATTGACGAATCCTTACCTCTTAGACGTTCCGATAGAGTTAGAGTTCAACCCCAGTTTTATGGTTTTCATATTACTACCGAAGGGGACACGTATATTAGTGATGGTACACTGATAAATCTTGATGAACCTAATAGCTATAAGGAAGCCATGGCAGGCCCGGAGTCTGCGAAATGGAAAGAGGCGATGGATAGCGAGATCCAATCCATGTACGATAACCAAGTTTGGAATTTGGTTGATTATGTGCCCGAACGTAAGACCGTAGGGTGCAAGTGGATCTTCAAGAAGAAGACCGACGTGGATGGAAACGTACACACATACAAAGCGCGATTGGTTGCGAAGGGCTTTACTCAAACTCCCGGAGTTGACTATGATGAGACCTTCTCACCAGTTGCGAAGATTAAATCTATTAGAGTGATGCTAGCGATTGCCGCATTTCATGATTATGAGATTTGGCAAATGGATGTCAAGACCGCCTTCCTTAACGGAAAGTTGGCTGAGGATGTTTACATGGCTCAGCCAGAGGGGTTTGTTGATCCGAAGCATCCGAATAGAGTGTGTAAGCTTGAGAAGTCCATTTATGGACTTAAGCAAGCGTCTCGCAGATGGAATCTTTGCTTCGATGAGAAAGTCAAAGAGTTTGGATTTGTACGAAGCGAAGACGAATCTTGTGTATATGTCAAAGCCAGTGGGAGTGTAGTAAGCTTCCTCGTTCTATATGTCGATGACATATTACTCATAGGAAACGACATCCCGACTCTGCAGGAGGTTAAGTCCTGGCTCGGGAAGTGCTTCGCTATGAAGGACCTCGGAGAGGCTTCTTACATATTGGGAATAAGGATAGTAAGAGAAAGAAGTAAGAGACTAATTGGACTTAGTCAGAATACTTACTTGGAGAAGGTACTAAAACGTTTTAGTATGGAAAACTCAAAGAAGGGAGAACTACCGATACAAGGAAATGCCAAGTTGAGTAAGACTCAAAGTCCGAGTACCGAAGCCGAGATAGCAGAAATGAGCCGAGTACCATACGCTTCCGCAGTTGGCTCAATCATGTACGCTATGACTTGTACTCGCCCTGATGTAGCCTTCGCTTTGAGCATGGTTAGCAGATATCAAGGGAATCCTGGCAAAGCACATTGGATTGCGGTGAAGAACATCCTTAAGTACCTTCGGAGAACGAAAGAATGGTTCTTAGTCCTTGGAGGGAGTGATGACTTAAAGGTGCGAGGGTATAGTGATGCCAGCTTTCAAACCGACAGGGACAACTACCGTTCGCAGTCGGGCTGGGTCTTTACCCTAAATGGAGGAGCAGTGACATGGAAAAGTTCCAAGCAAGAAACCGTAGCTGATTCAACGTGCGAATCAGAGTACATCGCAGCAAGCGAAGCGTCGAAGGAGGCAATATGGCTGAAGAACTTCATCGGTGATCTTGGAGTTGTGCCGGCCATAAAGGAGCCCATGGAGATTTTCTGTGATAACGAAGGTGCGGTTGCCTTGACCAAGGAACCGAGGGATCATGGTAGATCTCGACATATCGACAGAAAATATCACTTCATTAGACATCGTGTAGAAGAAGGACAACTCGTAGTGAAGAGGATATCATCAGAGGATAACCCAGCAGATCCGCTTACGAAGGGACTGAGTAGGGTTAAGCACTTACAGCATGCTAGGAGTATTGGGCTGAAGGATGATATTAGCATAGATTAGATAGTATTAGAAACGTATAATAGATAAATGTAATTGACATTTGATGATTAAATAAAAGGAGTTTTATTTATAAGTAAAGTTACTATCACATGTTAGTTGTTTAACTATTGTTTCACTTTGCATGTTTTGACTTCCAGAATAATTGAATTTATTGGGAATAATCGAATTATTCAAATGGTCCACAATCGTTCATATGTTGGGAGTAGATATGAATGAAGATTGTCGTGAATTGGTGTGTAGAGTGTCTAAATGGTGTTAGACATAGCAAGAGTTGCTGCAACGTTCATGAGTGCTTACGAAATGGTTTTGAGCATTGGAATAAACCCGCGCTTGCTGGAATCACTTTATGGAATACGATATAAAGGGTGATCGCAAGACGATAATATCATATGGTCTTAAAACCTAGATATATGGTTTATTATTTGTCAATTGATTGTGCATTGATAATGCGAAAACGCATCAGTAACTTGATGTTATAAAACGCATTGTTGTGTATAGTTGGTTAATGAATAAGTAAATGCATATAAGTCGAAGTTTATCTGTAAATTTTATCCTAAGAGGGTAGAAGAGATATCTTGGCCACTCGATGATTTGATTTGACTTATGTGCCGGGCCCGGTCAGAACTGAATTGATGTGTTTGATTAAGTTCTATGTCAAATAAATCGGAGATCGAGAAATCTAAATGCTAGACTAACCATTCCATAGGATTGTCAGCATGATATCTAACAGAGGACTGTACGATCCCTTATCTAAAGGACAAGATTGATTAGATCAGAGTTGACAGCGTCTTTGAGAGCTACGATTGCAAACCGAATTGTACTTGTATAGTTACTAGACTTATCCAAGTGGGAGACTGTTGGAATAGTGTCTAAGGCTGTAACTATATTCGGTGGTGCATGGTCCTTTTGGGTTGCCTTCACCATAGCAACTTGAAGGATGATTTGTTAAGAGAGAGTAAATATTATAAGTAATAATATTTAGCTATTTGATTAATATAAGTCATAGATTAATTGGTATTAATTTGGTGACTTAAAGAGATTAATTAAATAAGAGGGTATAAACTGTCAATTGTTTGATAGTTAAGCTTTAGACTATAAATCCATTATGGTTGACTTTGGACGATTTCTAAGAGCTTTAGGATAGCTCAAAATCGGCCAAAGGGTTATCTAAGGAATGGATTTGGATAGCCTTAAGAGAAGATTATCCAATTAGGGTTTAGGGTGAAACCCTTAAGGAGTCTACAAGTATAAATAGACCCGATGGGGTGTGGAATTCGTGTGCAAGCATACACATTCTTAAGCAAGGATACTCTGGCCAAATTCCTCCCCTCTCCTCTCTCCTAAATCATCTTGCTTGCTATTGGTGTTTGTGAACCATTAGAGGAGTGACATTTGTGACTCTAGAAGCTCCAAGACAACAAGATCAACAAGGAACTCAAAGGTATGATTCTAGATCTGTATCAATGTTGATGTTTAACTTAATTAGCCATTAGAAGTCTTGGATTCAAAAGCATGTTTGATAGAAAGCCTAGATCCAAGCAATAGGGTTTTGCATGCGCACATAGGAAAGTTCTTATGGCTAAAACCCAACACCTTCTAGTAGGAACGGGTCTACGGCCACAATATCGGCCCGTTTAGATAGTAGTAGTTCCGGACTATGGTCCGATGCAGTAGATTAGTATGCTTGATGTCTTTTGTGATTCAGGCATGTTTATGTGTTAGTTAGTCCGGACCTCGGTCCGATGCAATATGCAGTATATGTGCTTATGTTATATGCTATGATCATGTTATGTTATGCCCAGTTAGTCCGGACTATAGTCTGATGCAGGGGCAAGACCCCAGTTAGTCGGGAATTCAGTCTGATGCAGGGGGTAATTCCCCAGTTGGTCAAGACTTCGGTTCGATGCAGGGGGCAAGGCCCCAGTTAGTCAGGACTTCGGTCCGATGCAGGGGGCAAGGCCCCAATTAGTCCGGACTTCGGTCCGATGCAGGGGGCAAAGCCCCAGTTAGTCAGGACTTCGGTCTGATGCGGGGGGCAAGGCCCCTGTTAGTCCGGATTTCGGTCCGATGCAGGGGGCAAGGCCCCAGTTAGTCCGGACTTTGGTCCGATGCAGTGGGCAACGCCCAGTATGTACTTTATATGTTATTGTATGGTATGTGGTAGTTTGGGGAGCTCACTACGCTTCGTGCTTACAGTTTTCAGTTTTGGTTTCAGGTACTTCCGGTAGCGGAGGGAAGAGCTCGGGATGATTGCGTGGCACACACCATAGTTGGTCAGCCTGGGATGTTTTACTCTAATGATAAGAATATGTTTTGAATTAACACTCTGATCTTATGCAATAATTCATGTTATTGATTGACAACCGTGGTTTAAGTAATGTTTTTCAACGAAATTTTTAGTCATGATTTTTGGGTCATTACAAGTTGGTATCAGAGCCTTGGTTTGAGGGATTTGGGCACACTTTCGGGTGTGTCTGAACTCAAACTAAGGAAGTGGTATAAAGTTTTCAAGAGAAAAACCATGTTTACAAAAGGATTTTTAGAAAAGAAAACAATTTTAGAAAAAGTATAAAGAAGAGAGTTTTAGAAAACGCGAAAAGAATTTTGAAAAGAGAAGAGGGTGTGGTGCATGCAATTAGCCGAGCTCAAGTAAGTACTGCCAAATTACCCATACAAGTTTATGTTATGATTATCAGATTTAGTTTCAGTAGAACAACATGCTAGAATAGGACTAAGGATCTAGGAGGATGCCTTATGTGCCTGCTATTTGTGTTTTAGCTTTATGAGAATTGCATGCTAGTATTGAGTAGACAGTAGTAGGATAGCCTGTTTAGGTTATGCCTGATAGTATGAGCTTAGCATTGTATGCTAGTGCAGTTTCTCGTTGTGAGAATAGATTTGCTTGAGTAGTTTCCTATGTTGGAATGTTGCTTGCTTTGTGCTTTGTAGGACTCTGAGTGATGGGAGCTATCCATCAGTTGAATACGTCACGTCACATGTGATCAGGGTTGAATAATCTTAAAGTGTTGGATTTGGCCCTATTGCGCAGCTCTTGTCTGAGTCTAACCATTGTAGGGACGAGTCTTTTACTCGAAGGATTATCTGAGCCTAGTCACATGTGATGGTATTCAGATGATGGCTAATTGGCATTACAAGGAGGCCTTCATTAGTTGAGGATTGGTTTGGATGGAGTCAGAGATTTTCCCTGGGGCAAGCCTAGGATGAGAGTAGCAGAGATCAGTAGTAGTAGAAGGGACTTGGTTGAGTTAAGGTAACTCTTGAGGAAAGTACATATAGATGTGGAAGGTAGTATGGGCCCGTACTACTGAAAGAAGAGGATCTGTACTCGATTCAAGAGGGGCCAAGACAAAACCAGGAAATCGTAGAGTGTGTGAGAGACCCCTTAGCAGTAATGAGTATTCTGATAGTTATTGCGATATGTTTTCAGGTGTTGAGGAGGGATTGGGCTCAGGCTCTAGAGCCAGACAACTTGATGATCAGATGAGAGATGTCATTTCCGTAGAGATTATACGCAACATCATTGATCAGACTCCTGTGATATTCGGTTCGGTTAAGGAGGCCATCGTGGAGCTTTTGGACAGTCGTGTTGAGGCCTTTAGGGTTGGGATAGTTTCAGGGCTTTTGGGGGCTTGTTTAGAGACTAACTCTTATGGATCCCATGGATCCATCAGGAAGTGGGATCCTATTTTTAGCTCTTGCCATCAGGGGTCAAGAGTGATTGGGGCACGCTATCTCTTGGAGAGTTCTCTGCATGATTGGGTGACCGCAGAGGTTTCACGAGTCGTTCACGAGGAGTTTCCCGACATCTGCGAGACAGTCACTGATAGGTTGACCGAGAAGCTCCAGGACCAGACAGCAGTTGTTCAAACGATTGATGGGGATGATGGGGTAACGCAGGAGCGAGAGATTGACTGGGAGTCAGAAAGGAAGAGGAAACCGGATAAGGTTCAGTGGCCCACAGGTTCGGGTAAAAGAACCAAAGGGCTGAGTTCGAGAACGAGAGACTTCCAAGGCCGCAGCCGATGCGGTAAGTGTGGCAGGATGCACGGGGGTGCATGTAGGAGTAGTAGACGTGGTGATCCTGGTTGTTTCAAGTGCGACTGGATTGGTCATTTTAGCAGAAATTGTGTAGTCGTAGCATTCACTAGCAGCCAGATAGTGTCAGAGTGTTGTAAGTCTGCAGGTGTAGCCGCAGCATTCACTAGCAGCCATATAGTGTCAGAGTGTTGTAAGTCTGCGGGTGTAGCCGTAGCATTCATGATATGTGTATTTTTATATATATTTTTATGCACTTTATCTTAATATTTTGGCCTTATTTATTCTATTTTAGAACTAAAGAGTACTCATAATACTTTGAATTATGTTTTGCAGCTATTTGTTGTCGATAAAGCACAAAAGAAAAGATTGAAGCGGAAACCGGGCTTAGAAGCTGAAAGAAAGAAAAGAATGCTGAGGTAGCGCGTACGCCACGCGTACCTTAAGGTTACGCCCAGCGTACATGCTTGCACCGGATAGACTTGATCGCGTGATTATCCAGAGTACGCGCTGCGTAATCCTAAGTACGCCCAGCGTACTTAGGTCGGCCACAAAGATTATAAATGTCGATTTTTAGCTAACCAGGGGGGGAATTCGACTTCTAACCTAATTTAGTCGACAATTAACTTCTGTTAAGCCGTTTTGAGGGTCTAGAAGGCGGCCGGAAGGCCGTTAAGCTAACGGGAGCAGTGATCTGAAGGATTGGAGAGCGGATACATGTCGGTAATCATATGGATTGCTAATGTGACCATGTTTAGCACTTCCTTATGGTACTTTTTGTATTTAGTTTCTGATTTGGGTGTAAAAACCTTTTACTTTGTGTTTATGATTGAATGAAGTTTTGATTCTTAGACTAATTGTTATGTTAAATAGTTTATTTGTGTTTAATTTATCTTGCCAAGCTTGTTCAAAGATCCTCATGTGTTAATGATGATTATTTTCTGTTAATTGTTAAGTGAATTAAGTTGTATGAACACCTGCTTGATTTGCCTGTCTCTTATGATTTTTGATGACCATTGAGATTATAAGAATAGAAATAACGAATGTGAAACTAGGATTAACTTGGGAATAAGTAAGTTAATGTGTGAGCCTTGTTTGATGACCATCAACAAGAGGTTAATTAAATGTTTAAATTAACTAAATTTACAAGTCTTGCTTGATACGAACTGAACACTAGGAAGCATGTTAGTTTAATCAATTGATCACTGTTTGAATTGACTTGTTTGCTAAAGGATTAGTTATAGTGAACATGAATCTAATCAATTTAGGAATCGATAAACATGAATAAATGAATTTGTGTATGCAATTGTTTATGTTGTCAAGGTGGAATTTGTCTAAACCAAAGTACCTAAAGAGATTTGTCTTCCTGTTAGTTTATCGAGGATGGGTAATTAATTATTAGTTGGAGGTTTATTAAATTATGTCTTTTATTCTTTTCGTGTGACCAATAATCAGATATATTAAATTAATCCACCGTTCCCTGTGATCGACACCCGACTTACCTAAGCTATACTGTAATCTGACTAGGTACACTGCCTATAAGTGCATAGTTAGTCTAAGTTTGTTAGGTTATAAATATTAAAATTAATGGGTACTTTTGTGCACATCAAGTTTTTGGCGCCGTTGCCGGGGAACGGCTTGTCATTAATTTATTTTATTTGATTATTCGTTATTTGTTTTTAGTTAGTTTTCATTTTTTAGTTTGATTTTCGATGATATCATTTCACTTGTCGGGAAGGTTCTTGTTTTTATTTTGTAGGAATTTTGGATTGTACACATCGCTTGACTTTACTTTTTGCATGGGTTTCGTGATTGCAAGCGAATAGGGAATTCTTGACCTGCTTAGCCTACTACTTTGTTGATTTGTCCAACTCAATCCATGAGGCGTAGTATAGCAAGGCGTATTGTGGTGGTTAAGTGGAAGACCGAGCTCTTGCTGTTCTTGACTAGTTAGGTCACTTCTTGTTCCGCTTCTAGTTAAAGGTGCAAGGAAAACAAAGGAAATATTCTAACGGGTCCCGAAAGTGGGTGTTTTCGCAAACCAATTCTTGCATGCAAAGGTTTTTGATCAACATTTGTTGTTTGATCTTGACAAAGATAAGTGATTATGACATCTCAATTTTTTTTATCACTCATCGTGAAGTCATCATTAGCTTAAGAAATTAAAAAGGAAAAAAATAAATAAGTTTTAAGTCCCTAGATGAAATGATTAAAAAGAAAAGGAAATTCAATTAAAAGAAGAAAGGGAAATTTTCATTACGCCCCACGTACGTTTAATTACGCCATGCGTAATAAGACCCGAATCGCGGATGAACATCTCAGGGTGTTGGGGTTACGCCCCGCGTACATCAGTGATCAGGTATATCTTTTGACCCTTTGACTTCCCTGTTATTTTTCAACCTAATTCCTTTCTCGCATACGCTGTGAACGGCAACTTTCTCCAAGATCCTCGATTATTTTTTGTTTCTTGTTAAATCCAACACACAAGTAAGTATTTCGGATACTCAATAGCTTAGATTTATGTTTAATTTGATGAAATAAGCTGCATTTAACTTTTGTTCGAATTCTAGGGTTCATAGTGTTCTTGATTTAGGACCAATTTCGCACATGCATGTGTTGATTAGGGCTTAAATGGACCGATTTAGGTTAATAAACTAAACCCTAGGACCTAATTTGGTCTAAATTCCGTTCCTCACCCATCGATTTGAGCTTGGGGTCGTACGCAAACCATACCCCTGTGATTTCGAGTTCTTGACTAACTTCGATGTGCATGTTTCCCTTATAAATGTTTTCTAATCGACAAAGAATTTACAGGGATTGATTAATATTTTTAAGGAGGTCCCGATTTTTCTCCTACTACCTTTGGACCACGCGATGTTTAAAAAATTAATTGTGTTGATGCCCCTGCTGTGTTTATTTGGATATGGATTATGACCTTAGCACAAGAAAGGGACTGGGACCAGGACACAGAATCGCAAGCTTGGACGTACGCCCAGCGTACGCTGGATGTACGCCCAGCGTAATGCCCCTATCCAGCCCCATTTTTTTTTAAAAATCTATTAATGCTGCCATATTTTGTTGATTTTGTGTTTTTGTGTTAATATGTGCAGATTATGGCTCGAAGGGCACAAAGAACCAACCCTCCCGAGGATGTGACCGATCATCGCTTTTTACAATTTCTGCAAACACTGAGCGATGCTACCAGGGCGCGTTATAGCACCAACTTGAGCCTGCTTCTCACAAAGGAGCTTGATATTGCACCTTCTTTCAACTGGGAGTTGGCTACCTGGACTGGACTTGCTGCATTGATCCATGAATTTTTGGAATACACACACTCGGACGCGAGTGGTGTGGAATTGTTTGTGTGTCAGGGATGGGCGCGTTTGTTCAGGATCCAGGAGCCGGTATATTGGGAGTTTTTGCTCGAGTTCTATGCTACAGTTTCCTATGATCCTAGGAAGCCACTCGATGACAGGACAACCTTTGCTTTCAGACTGGGAGGAGTGAGCCGGGAATGCAGCATGATAGAGCTTGCGACTTGGGTGGGTATTTACACAGCCGACGAGACGAGGAGTGTCCACCTCCCGACATTCCTTGCTGACTGTGTCACAGACAGACCGGAGGACTATAATGAGAACACCTTTTGGGCCGAGATTACGGGAGGAGTTTATACACCATCTACCGCTCGAGGGGGGATGATTCGGTCTACTACATACCGAATGTTGCACCGGTTGATTTCTATATCTCTCACGCATCACAAGAATAGCGAGAGAGTGCCTTCGACGGACCTGTATTTCCTATGGGCACTAGTTACTCCAGGGAGGCACCTGAACCTTCCCGTCGCGTTAGCTGCGTATTTGGGACGGAGGGCCAGGGGACTTCGGGGAGATAGCCCGATATGCGGAGGGCAGTTTATCACGCGGTTAGCTCGGTCATATCAGTTGCTGACGCGTGAGATCACGAGATCGATGGTGTTTCACGACATGAGGCCGATGAGTCTTCAGCTATTGGAGTCGATGCGCGTATTGGAGCGGGGCGGAGATGGTGTTTTGAGGGTTCGAGCAGATGATGTGGCGGATGAGGAGGGTGCCGCCGAGCCACTGCCGAGACGGGTCCCGCGGCGTAGACCTGCTCCTCGGGGAGCGCAGCAGGGACCTGAGCCGGAGATCGATATGCGCTACTTAGCTCAGGGCATTGATCGTCTTGACATGAGGGTCCAGAACCTTAGCGAGTATGTTGCACATGTGGACGCGCAACAGCGGTGGCAAGGGAATGCATTGAATGCATTCTTTGCGCATCAGGGATTTCAGTATTCGGTTCCCTTTCCACCACCATTCCAGTCACGATTTGATGGGGTCGGTACTTCTGGGACACAGCCACATGATGATGGAGATGACGAGTGATCCTTTTGATTTTGTTTATTTGTTTTGTGTTATTTTTAGTTTAGTAGTATTTGGTCTGTAATTAAACTTTGATTTAGTTTGTTTTACTTTTGTTTTCCATGTTGATGCTCTATGGTTGTTTAGATTTATGCAGAATATTCGCCCTTAGGAAGCTGGCAGTAAGTTCAGCAGCTAGGTCCGACTGTTGCTAGAGAGAGCCATGTGAGAGTTCGAAGATTATAGTTAAGACCCACAATTTGTCATAAGTGTGGGGTGCATCTTTATTAGAGTTGTATTTCGATGCAAGGAAGAAATATCGTTCCGACTGCCACGACGTGGTTGACACTTTCCCACGTCATGGTTATTATACATTGCATCTAATTGCAATATTTTGCACCACATTTTCGAAGATGGCGGTCTTGATTTTATTTTTCGGCAAATTTAGAAGCAGCAGTTCCAGTTTTCAGTTTTTCAGCAATATTTGAAGCAACCTGTAGCAGCCCCATTCGATCTCGCCACAACTACCCATGGGAGTCTGTTCCTTTTTCTCCTTTTTTATGTTCTTAATTTGTTTTAGCATACAATGAGGGCATTGTATGAAATAGTGTGGGGTAGGGGGTCGGTAAAAGTAAATTATAAAAATGAAATAATAGTTGGAAATTGCTAGATTAAGGGAAATTCAAAAATTTAAAAGAAAACTTGAAATAATAGTTTAATTTAGAAAAATCTAGTGATAATTTAAAAGAAAACTTGAAATAATAGTTTAATTTAGAAAAATCTAGTGATAATTTAAAAAGAAAACTTGAAATAATAGTTTAATTTAGAAAAATCTAGTGATAATTTAAAATTTTGCTAATATTGTATGAGATGATCCGATGAGAACTCAAATGTTTAGTTGAGCCAATATACGTTATAGTGTATTTGTGGCTTCCCTTATTTTAGTGAAATCATGGAACAAAAACATAACCCCGCTCGGTTTGAAGGATGCAATATGTTTAGCAGCCTAAACCTGAAATGTATCCAGGAAAATTATTATCATTAACCAATAAAGGTTGAGGTTGAGCGCCTCTGCTTAAGCATGTAGGTTTTGAGCGAAAAAAGAGAGGTACATGTAAAAAAAAAAAGAGAATTACAAAAAAGTTTGAAGAATTTTGGAGCAAATAAAGTGAAGATCAAAAGATCAAAATTCTGAAGAAATCCAAAAAGTTGAAGATACCATAAATCAATTCAAATAAGGTGTTGAATTCAAAGAAATCGAAGATCAAAATGTCAGAGAAATGAAGAATTCAAAGAAAGCTCCATAGTGGTATCGGAAAATTGTAATTCTAGATTATGTATGCTTAGGTTGCTCAACTAAAAATACCTTGAGGTTAGGAGGTTTTCTGCGGATGGATTCGGAGGGTTGCATAAAATGAGCATTGTTCGGAAAAAGTGGGCAAGTGTTTATGAAGATTGTGAGTATTTAAAGTATGGGGGGTACTTTAGGAAAATTTTAGACACAAATGCATGCGTTGAGGTCTTGGCATAATGGCTGAGTTTTAAATGGATTGTTTAGTGCGATATTGGTAAAATAAAAGTAAATTTGCTTGGGGGCAAGCAAAGGCTAAGTGTGGGGTATTTTGATATGTGTATTTTTATATATATTTTTATGCACTTTATCTTAATATTTTGGCCTTATTTATTCTATTTTAGAACTAAAGAGTACTCATAATACTTTGAATTATGTATTGCAGCTATTTGTTGTTGATAAAGCCCAAAAGAAAAGATTGAAGCGGAAACCGGGCTTAGAAGCTGAAAGAAAGAAAAGAATGCTGAGGTAGCGCGTATGCCCCGCGTACCTTAAGGTTACGCCCAACGTACATGCTTGCACTGGATAGACTTGATCGCGTGATTATCCAGAGTACGCGCTGCGTAATCCTAAGTACGCCCAGCGTACTTAGGTCGGCCACAAAGATTATAAATGTCGATTTTTAGCTAACCAGGGGGGAATTTGACTTCTAACCTAATTTAGTTGACAATTAACTTCTGTTAAGCCGTTTTGAGGGTCTAGAAGGCGGCCGGAAGGCCGTTAAGCTAACGGGAGCAGAGATCTGAAGGATTGGAGAGCGGATACATGTCGGTAATCATATGGATTGCTAACGTGACCATGTTTAGCACTTCCTTATGGTACTTTTTGTATTTAGTTTCTGATTTGGGTGTAAAAACCTTTTACTTTGTGTTTATGATTGAATAAAGTTTTGATTCTTAGACTAATTGTTATGTTAAATAGTTTATTTGTGTTTAATTTATCTTGCCAAGCTTGTTCAAAGATCCTCATGTGTTAATGATGATTATTTTCTGTTAATTGTTAAGTGAAGTAAGTTGTATGAACACCTGCTTGATTTGCTTGTCTCTTATGATTTTTGATGACCATTGAGATTATAAGACTAGAAATAACGAATGTGAAACTAGGATTAACTTGGGAATAAGTAAGTTAATGTGTGAGCCTTGTTTGATGACCATCAACAAGAGGTTAATTAAATGTTTAAATTAACTAAATTTACAAGTCTTGCTTGATACGAACTGAACACTAGGAAGCATGTTAGTTTAATCAATTGATCACTGTTTGAATTGACTTGTTTGATAAAGGATTAGTTATAGTGAACATGAATCTAATCAATTTTGGAATCGGTAAACATGAATAAATGAATTTGTGTATGCAATTGTTTATGTTTTCAAGGTGGAATTTGTCTAAACCAAAGTACCTAAAGAGATTTGTCTTCCTGTTAGTTTATCGAGGATGGGTAATTAATTATTAGTTTGAGGTTTATTAAATTATGTCTTTTATTCTTTTCGTGTGACCAATAATCAGATATATTAAATTAATCCACCGTTCCCTGTGATCGACACCCGACTTACCTAAGCTATACTGTTGTAACAGCCCGAAATCTCAAAGTATTGTTAAATCACATTTTAGGGTGTCTTAAAGGGGGGACTCGACGAGTTGGAGCCTGACTTGCCGAGTAGGATCGCAGATCTGGTCGCGGGTTCGCGACTGGACTCGACGAGTCCAGTATGGACTCGGCGAGTCGACGCTGTTCGGCGGAAAACCCTAGCCGTTCAGTTTGGGACGTATATAAGGGATCTTATGCCGTCATTGTTCACCTTTTGGCCGACTGAGAAGGATCCTAAATCGGTTGTGGGCATCCAGAACAAGGATTGAAGATCATTGGTGATTTGAGGAAGTTATTGTCCAAGAAGGAGAAGGTTTTGGCTAATGGGACAGCAAGGGAATCACGTTTTGAGGCTTGGGGACATTGAGAGTGCATGATTCAGGTAATCTTTCGGATTATTTTCTGTTATGTGAATGTGTGCACGGATTTAGGGTTTGTGAAACCCATTTGGAGATTAGATGGATTGTTGTGTTGTTATCCAACGTTTATAACCCTGTATTAGGACCCTTAGAGGTCCAGAAGGTCCCATGTTTGTATATTCGGGAAAATATGTATCTCAGGAAGCAGTTTGATCGACTGCATGGTGTGGACTCGCCGAGTCGGATGATCGGACTCGGCGAGTAGCTTGAAGATTCACTGGGACTCGCCGAGTTGTTCTTCAGACTCGGCGAGTGGAGTCGGGGTGGCCCCGCGATTCTTCCAGGAGTAACTCGTCGAGTCAAAGAGGATACTCGACGAGTAGAAGGGGAATCTTAGAGGATTGAAGGACGACCAGACTCGCCGAGTCGCCAGGGAACTCGCCGAGACCAGTCGAGTTGACAGTGGACTGTTGACCAGAGTTGACCGGTGTGATTTCTTAGGGTCAGTTAACGTGGAAGATAGAAGTATTAATAAGAGATATATGATGTTACAGGGAGCTTGTAGCTCAGAAGATCAAGTGCAAGGGATTTCAGGAGTTGCTATCTTCCAGTGTCCGCGAGGTGAGTCTTCTCACTATACTGTACCCGGAAGGGTTTGATTGTGTGACCGGAAGGTCGAACATGTTATGCGTTATGTATTCATACTATAAATGGAAGTTAGTTGCTACGCGTGATATGCATGTTTATATGGGACGGAAGGCAAAGTGTTATGTGACAGAAA
The DNA here is from genome assembly GCF_052625555.1 of Lactuca saligna. Classification (NCBI taxonomy): domain Eukaryota; kingdom Viridiplantae; phylum Streptophyta; class Magnoliopsida; order Asterales; family Asteraceae; genus Lactuca; species Lactuca saligna. Next base: position 186,760,125 of record NC_136418.1, read on the forward strand.
GGTCAGGTATGATATGCGATATATGTGCTTTAAGTGTTAGAGTAAATGTATTATGTGCTGTGTATGTTTCGGGCCGGAAGGCAGGTTGATATATGATATATGTGCTTTATGTGTTAGAGTAAATGTATTATGTTTTATATATGTTTATGGGCCGGAAGGCAATTACCTTATGGGCCGGAAGGCAATTACCTTATGGGCCGGAAGGCAATTATCTTATGGGCCGGAAGGCAATTATCTTATGGGCCGGAAGGCGATTATCTCATGGGCCGGAAGGCGATTATCTCATGGGTCGGAAGGCTTTGTGCAGTGGACCGGAAGGTCAGGGCCTGGAAAGGCGTATGTGCGTAAGGTGTATATTGGGGAACTCACTAAGCTTCGTGCTTACAGTGTTGTATGTATGTTGTTTCAGGTTCTTCAGTAACGCGGGATGGCACCGGCTCGATCGTACACACCAAATAAAGAGTTGAATTCTGGAGGATCCTGGTTTTCTTCTAAGTGAAAATGGAACTATGTTTTTGTAATTCAAATGTGTATGAGATTTTAAACAAGTGTTTTAATAGTAATTTGATTAAATAAAAATGAAAATTTTACCTTGAAATTCACGGTGTTACAAATTGGTATCAGAGCCTTGGTTTGAGGGATTCGGACGCGCCTACGGGTAAATCTGGACTCAAACCGAGGAAGTAAGAGAAAGTTTTCAAATAAATAGTTTTCTAAAAAGTGAATAAGAGTTCAAAGAGAAAGCAAGAAAGAGCAGTGTGTACAATCAGCCAGAGCCAGACGGTGATTTCCCAAAATACCCTTACTTTTGAATTATGAAATATTTATTATGCACTTATGAGATATTATTGCATGTTAGAGACAGGCTAGGTATTTCATATCTTAGGACTAGAATGGCCTGATTTGTGATGCCTTAGCCTAGGGTTTGTTGTTATATGTGCGTTATGCTTTTGAATATGTGATGAATGAGAGTATCCAGTTAGAACGCGCAAGGGGTAGAGCTACGGAGTTCAGTGGTACTCCGAGGACGAGCCGAGAAGGTGGAGTTATCATAAAGAGGGAGTCCTATGTATACTTCGATGCTCGAATGCTGCTTGCTTTGTGCTTTGTGGAACTCTCGATGATGGGAGTCAGCTACTAAGTGAGTATGACGATATTCAGGAGGTAGATGACTGGCATCATTAGGAGCTCTTCAGCAGCTGATAGCAAAGAAGTGGGAGGACGACGGAAGAGACTAGGGAGTAAACCTAGCCGGATAAGTGCGATGAAAGAGTAGAGGGTTTCGCTGGGGAGCGAGCACGTGCGATGGGATTGGTGAAAGAGCAGGTCGGGCAGCTACTTAGGAGCTCTGGGATGGTCCGTGTGGAAAGTATGGGTAGATGTGGCAGGTAGTATGGGCCCGTACTACTGAAAGCAGAGGACCCATACTTGATACAGGGAGTATTCTGGAGGTCCTAAGGAACAGATTGAGGAGTGATGTTATGGTTCGAATACCATACATCGGAGCGGATTGCGGAGTGATGTTATGGTCCGGGTACCATACATCGGTACAGATTGAGGATGGATGTTGTGGTTCGAGCACCATACATCGGAGCGGATTACAGAGTGATGTTATGGTTTGAGTACCATACATCGGAGCAGATTGAAGGGTGATGTTATGGTTCGAGTACCATACATCGGAGCAGATTAAGGAGTGATGTTATGGTTCGAGTACCATACGTCGGAACAGATTGAGGAGTGATACTATGGTTCGGGAACCATACACCGGAGCAGATTGAGAAGGGATGTCATGGGATGAGTGCCATGGTTCGTAATGAATGATGCTTGTGGTTATCTTGTTATCGGGTCATGATCGATGAGGTAGAGATCGGGCACGATGGGTCTTAGGCCTGCAGACCATGATTGAGTGTGGAGAGGCGTCCTTCGAGAGGAAAGGCGAGTGCCTATCAGAGTATTTTGGTAAGAAGTTAAAGGGAGAGGAAAATTTCGATCTGAGTTGAGCAATCAGTCGATAAGGGAGAGGTCACCTTCTAGGTGGGTATTGCTATTTACGTTGTGTGCAAGATACGAAAGGCCTGACGTTGCAGTTTTGAATTTTGGGGGTGCACCCTGCAAGTCGTTATCGGTGATGATTTTCCCCCAGAGTATCAGGAAGCATGTGTGCCGCGAGGCAGTGATTTATCGTGAGCAGACAGTCAGTGGGGACTGAGGTAGTCGAGGACCACACTACACACAATTGGGAATATTGGGATGTGTTGTAGTGGTAGCAGTGGGGAGTTCAGTCGAGTTTTGCAGTGCAGAGAGTTTTCGTTTATGTTGAGAGTGGGTCCCTGTCCTTGGGACAATTTCCGGTGTTGGAACATTGGTTGATGAGTTGAGGCTAGAGGAACGACGATTCTGCGGTGCAGTCTACGAGCCAGAGATGTTATTGGGCAGTTGAGATGCTTAGTATTGGATTGATATGAGATTTGGAACGATTAGAGACAGTTGTGATGAGGAGTTCTTAAGGGTTCATCAGAGGTTCAGAGTATAGGGGGTCGATTGATTCCCTTAAGGGGGAATTATCGGGCGTTGCGTAGCACTTCCTCGGAGCAGGTGCGATTTCGATGGTGGAAAAAAATAGTTGTGGGTTGAGTGTGTGCTAATTGGTGATGGTTCGAACCCTAGTGGGGGAGAACCGGGTGCAATATGTAAGAAAGCAAGGATTTGTCAAGAGTGGTGATAAGTGAAGTATAGAGATATGCCGTAAGAAACCATGAGACCAGAGGTGTCGGTGATCGAGGAAGAGGGTCAGAGCGAATTAATGCGGGAAGTACTCGAGGAAGAGAACGAATGTATCCATGACAGGTGTTTGGTGTCGTTACGAGTAGATAAAGAATGTTTGGGTCGGTATGTGCATCCTTGTTTGGATTTTGAGCGTCGGAAGAAGGGTTTCGGAGAATTATCAGCATATTTCGTAGCGTCAGCGTTTCCTCGTTTTCCAATCGAGAAATTATATACACCGAAGTTGTGATGTGGAAAAATGTAGATCTATTTATGGGATTCCGAGGAGATGTATTATTGTATCTACATGATGCTTGGGGCAGGATCTTGTGATGTTCGGTTGAGGTATTCTGAGATATCCGGGTATGACATCTTTATTTCGGAGTTATTCGTGAATCTTGAATTGAATCGACGTGTGGCATATCAAGTATCTGCGGATCTTGTGGGAGCCTTCGAGCATGGGCATGCAGGGGGATTATTTGAGAGAGCGGATTTTCGCAAAATGGGCGGTTGTTATGTTGATTGCCTACATAGTCTGTGATGGGTATTCGAGTCGCAGTACTCACAAGACAGAGGGCGTTGTGATACTGCGGGGAGCCGAAGTACCCACTATTCTGAAGGTGTTGGGATACTGCGTGGAGTCGCAGTACTCACTAAATGGCAAGAGAATTTTGATATTGGAATATTTTCGAGCAGTGTATGAAGTGGAAGTGTTTCGAGTTTGGGTAGTCCCGGTATTGAGTCTTTGGAGCTTGGATATTGGGTCAGGGGCGAGATAGGGGTCTCCGTCTCTGTCGGGGGATGAGGTGAGATATGCAAGGAATACGCGCAGCAGAAATCAGAGATTAGAGTGAGACGATCCTCGGTTGGATTGTGTTTTCTCGCATGAGGAAAAGAGGATTTTGTGACTTACGTGTCACTGGGTCGGGATAGTGGTCACGGGGAGAAAGTTAGTGGGATATTTGGATCGTGATATGGGTGACCGTTGGGGGGCTCAGTCGTGGAGTCAAAAGTTGATTCAGTACTTAGTCTTGAGGAGGAATATGGGGAAAGGAGTTTATTATGATGACATCGGAGGACACTTTAGAGAGAGTAAGCGATCCAAGCACTCGAAGGCATGCTTCGGGCATGTGCATTAGATTTCGGAGGAAGCCGCGGTACGTAATTATCCTTGGTTGAGTTGCCTCATATCAACAGCCATCATTAGTGCATTAGTATGCCGCCCTTTGAGCTGTTGCATAGGAGGTGGTGTCGGATCCACATTTGCTGAGGAGAGGTAACGCATGGACCCGAGAATCCCTGCGAGCAGATCCAGAACGGGTGCAATATATGGAATAGTGACAAGGTCGTCAAGCGGATTTCCCTAGGTAAGGGAAGAGAAAGGTATGTTGGGGGCTAGTGCAGCATGTGTATACGATTGCAAGAGGAGAACTCATGAGAGTTGTCCTGAGAGTTGAGAATGGGTCTCTCAGTTGTTCCGATATGGATAAAGTGGGCTTAGGATCGGGGAACCGGTGATTCAGAGTTTCATAACCCTTATGGGTCGAGTGATCATTGAGATTTAGAGCAGAGTCGCATCTTGGGTAATTCTCGGTTGCAGGAAGTGGTGGACAATACAGCGATCGTGTTTTAGTCGACAGGGCAGATGCAGCAGGTTAATCAGAGGTTAAAGATCGTCTAGAGTTGACAGGAATGTTATGCGGACAGACGCCATTGCGAGCATGTGTTTCAAGTCGGCGACTTCGTACTTCTGACGGTCTCTCTTTGGATAGGGATGATTTGATTCAGGAAGAGGGGCAAGTTGGGGCCCCGATATGTTGGGCCTTTTCGTGAAGGTGCGAAGGTAGGAAGGGTGGCCTACCATTTGGAGCTGCCAACGGAGTTGGGATGGATCCATGACACTTTTTATGTGTCGGAATTGGAAAGGTGTAGAGCCGATGAGTCAGCAGTGGTTCCACTAGAGAAAAATTAGGTGGATGCGAGCATATGTTACGCTGGGAGACCAGTGGCCGTCAGGGATCGGAAGATCAAGGTTCTGAGGAACAAGGAGGTACCTCTGGTATTGGTTCAGTGGCAGCCTCGGAAGAGATCGGTAGTGACTAGGGAAGCCGGAACGTGAGATACGGGAGCAGCATCCGGAACTATTTTCAGAGTGAGACTTCGAGGGCGAAGTCTGATTCTAGTGGGGGAGAATTGTAACAGCCCGAAATCTCACAGTATTGTTAAATAGCATTTTAGGGTGTCTTAAAGGGGGGACTCGGCGAGTTGGAGCCTGACTCGCCGAGTAGGATCGCAGATCTGGTCGCGGGTTCGCGACTGGACTCGACGAGTCCAGTATGGACTCGGCGAGTCGACGCTGTTCGGCGGAAAACCCTAGCCGTTCAGTTTGGGACGTATATAAGGGATCTTATGCCGTCATTGTTCGCGTTTTGGCCGACTGAGAAGGATCCTAAATCGGTTGTGGGCATCCAGAACAAGGATTGAAGATCATTGGTGATTTGAGGAAGTTATTGTCCAAGAAGGAGAAGGTTTTGGCTAATGGGACAGCAAGGGAATCACGTTTTGAGGCTTGGGGACATTGAGAGTGCATGATTCAGGTAATCTTTCGGATTATTTTCTGTTATGTGAATGTGTGCACGGATTTAGGGTTTGTGAAACCCATTTGGAGATTAGATGGATTGTTGTGTTGTTATCCAACGTTTATAACCCTGTATTAGGACCCTTAGAGGTCCAGAAGGTCCCATGTTTGTATATTCGGGAAAATATGTATCTCAGGAAGCAGTTTGATCGACTGCATGGCGTGGACTCGCCGAGTCGGATGATCAGACTCGGCGAGTAGCTTGAAGATTCACTGGGACTCGCCGAGTTGTTCTTCAGACTCGGCGAGTGGAGTCGGGGTGGCCCCGCGATTCTTCCAGGAGTAACTCGTCGAGTCAAAGAGGATACTCGACGAGTAGAAGGGGAATCTTAGAGGATTGAAGGACGACCAGACTCGCCGAGTTGCCAGGGAACTCGCCGAGACCAGTCGAGTTGACAGTGGACTGTTGACCAGAGTTGACCGGTGTGATTTCTTAGGGTCAGTTAACGTGGAAGATAGAAGTATTAATAAGAGATATATGATGTTACAGGGAGCTTGTAGCTCAGAAGATCAAGTGCAAGGGATTTCAGGAGTTGCTATCTTCCAGTGTCCGCGAGGTGAGTCTTCTCACTATACTGTACCCGGAAGGGTTTGATTGTGTGACCGGAAGGTCGAACATGTTATGCGTTATGTATTCATACTATAAATGGAAGTTAGTTGCTACGCGTGATATGCATGTTTATATGGGACGGAAGGCAAAGTGTTATGTGACAGAAAGGTCAGGTATGATATGCGATATATGTGCTTTAAGTGTTAGAGTAAATGTATTATGTGCTGTGTATGTTTCGGGCCGGAAGGCAGGTTGATATATGATATATGTGCTTTATGTGTTAGAGTAAATGTATTATGTGTTATATATGTTTATGGGCCGGAAGGCAATTACCTTATGGGCCGGAAGGCAATTACCTTATGGGCCGGAAGGCAATTATCTTATGGGCCGGAAGGCAATTATCTTATGGGCCGGAAGGCGATTATCTCATGGGGCGTAAGGCGATTATCTCATGGGCCGGAAGGCTTTGTGCAGTGGACCGGAAGGTCAGGGCCTGGAAAGGCGTATGTGCGTAAGGTGTATATTGGGGAACTCACTAAGCTTCGTGCTTACAGTGTTGTATGTATGTTGTTTCAGGTTCTTCAGTAACGCGGGATGGCACCGGCTCGATCGTACACACCAAATAAAGAGTTGAATTCTTGAGGATCCTGGTTTTCTTCTAAGTGAAAATGGAACTATGTTTTTGTAATTCAAATGTGTATGAGATTTTAAACAAGTGTTTTAATAGTAATTTGATTAAATAAAAATGAAAATTTTACCTTGAAATTCACGGTGTTACAACTGTAATCTGACTAGGTACACTGCCTATAAGTGCATAGTTAGTCTAAGTTTGTTAGGTTATAAATATTAAAATTAATGGGTACTTTTGTGCACATCAATTCACTAGCAGCAAGATAGTGTTAGAGTGTTGTAAGTCTGCGGGTGTAGCCGTATCATTCACTAGCATCCAGATAGTGTGAGAGTGTTGTGAGTCTATGGGTGTAGCCGTAGCAATCAGATAGTGTCAGAGTGTTGTAAGTCTGCGGGTGTAGCCGTAGCATTCACTACCAGTTAGGTAGTGATAGAGTGTTGTGAGACTGTGGGCGTAGCCGTGGAATACACTTGGCTGGTAGACAGTATGAGTGCGTTGTTAGGACGTGGAAGGAACATTAGCCCCCCAATTCGGGCGTAGCAGTAAGGATGTGGAAACCACGAAGTGGATTTCGGAATTATCTGGATGGATTAGACGTAGTTGAGCCAGTGATAAGACTGTAGGAATTCTGCTACAGTTTTGAGATTGAGGAAGCAATGGATTTCTTTAGGTTACTTGTTATATAAGGCTACAATTGGTCATGTGGCAATCACGTTTAGCTGTAGGTTGGTAACATCAGGATTCGACGCTCGGACCCAATCGGTTGGATCAAGAGGTTGTTAGAGCCTCAGTGACATGATAACTAGTGGCAACTAGTTCCAAGGAAGGTTTTTGTTTGGAGGTCGTGTGAGGCGACTAAAATAGGGAGTCCTTTGGCTCCGCAATCAGGTTGGAACCCGATATTTCAGATGGCTGATGAATGAATTAAGACCAGGAAGGTCTCGAGAGATGTTGGAAAGAAGCCATGTAGCAGTGTGGTGTTCAGGCAGTTCAGTGTTTCAGGCAATCAGTGTTCCAGGTAGTTCAGTGTTCAGGCAGTTCAATGTTCAGGTAGTTCAGTGTTTCAGGCAATCAGTGTTCAGGCAGTTCACTATTCAAGTAGTTCAATGTTTCCAGGCAGATAAGTGTTTCAGACAGTGTTGGGTCTCTAGCGGTAATGGTATTTTGGATTTTCATGGATAGCTTGGGGAGTGGCAAGTCACTCATAACACGATTATCTGAGTTATGGCCAACTATAAGTGGATCGCAGGGATAAGTGGATCGGTGAATTCTATTGTTCGAGTTGGAACCTGGAGTAGTTAGCATGTAAGGAATGGTAAGGAATGATTTCGAGGATGAAATCTAATTTAGATGGCTGGAGTAATGGATAGCATGAAAGGAATGTTCTTCGCAGTGGTAGGGGAGATGGTTAGTCATGGAGAGTTGCCTTGGGGAAGCCAGAAAACGCATAAGGAAAAGAGGGTGACCCCCTAGGATGTTCATCATAAGTTCCCAGGGAGTACCAGTTGGATGGTCAGTTGGGTAAGATGTGTTCTCAAGATTGTTGAGAATTAGAGTGAACTCAAAGTGATTAGCTACAAGAACTAATTTTATTCTGAGTGGTCGGGCAGAAGGTCCATGGAAGTGGTCGGCTGGAGTTATATTCATCTGGAAAGGGTGATGCAAACCGATTGCAAGACAATTGGTCGTAGCGGACTTCGAGGACGAAGTCTAGTTTAAGTGGGGGAGAGTTGTAACACCCAGAATCAGGAACACCAGGAAAGGAAAGAAAATCCCTAACTCAAAGGATTCAACTCGTCGAGTCCAAGGAGGAACTCGACGAGTCGGACCATGACCCCTGTTGCGAATTAAGTGACCGACTCGGCGAGTCGGGGAGACTGAATCGGTGAGTTGGGTATGGGTTGGGAAACCCTAGTTTCGGGACTTGGCACCCTATTTAAGGATCTCATTCTCATTTCTAGGGTTTCATTAACATCCTCCATTATCCAGAGACGAAACCCTAGACACCCAACTTCATTCTTGAGCTTAGGTGAGAAAATTAAGGTCCCTTTTAAGTGCATCTTGAAGGTTGAAGGAGAAAGGAGCAAGGAAAGGAGTATAGATCCAGAGTTTGGGTGTTATCTCAAATCATTTGAAGGTATGAAGCTCATACCTTGGCTATTAATCATCTAGATCCCATGCTTTGCTAGTATTGTAACACCGTAAATTTCAAAAATAATTTTCCGCATAATATAAAAACATTTTTTTAATTTAATTTCCATAAAACATCAAGTTTAAAAATTCCAATTCACATCATACAAAATCCCAAGATCATATATCATAAAAATCCCATGCGTGTGTACAGATCAAGTCGGCGCCTTCCCACGGTCATCACTAGTACCTTAAACAAACAACACTAACACTGTAAGCAAAAAGCTTAGTGAGTTCCCCAAAATACCACATATAACAAACATTAGCCACTCGAGGCTATAACTCTGTGGGTCCGTGCACCCAAACTCTGTGAACCCTCAAGCTCTAATTCTGTAACATGCACAGCATAAATCACATAGAATAATGCAATGTAACACATAACACATACATAGCATACAAGCACTGTATCATAACTCTGGTTACCTACTCAAGGTAAAGTATAGTGAGAAGACTCACCTTGTATATCTCGATAACTCGCGAATCCTGGAAATCACTCGTGCTCGATCCCCCGAGCTAAAGTCCTCCTATAACACAACACATCTCTAATTAACACTTCTACCACTAAGGTTGACTACCCCTATCAAGTCAACACTGGTCAACTCTGGTCAACGGTCAACGGTCAACTTTGACCGGACTCGGCGAGTGCACTAAAGCGACTCGGCGAGTCTACACGTTTTTACCAACTCTCTAAGATTCTCTTTCGACACGTCGAGTACGCCCTTGACTCGACGAGTTCCACCTGGCAAGAATCGCGAGGCCACCACGACTTAACTTGCCGAGTCTCAAGAACAACTCGGCGAGTTCTAGCTCGACTCAGTCCACCTGTCAACCCTCTCCAACTCTCCCTGACTCACTGAGTTAACCCATAACTCGGTAGGACCACTCGCTGAGTGGTTAAGGGCAATCTTCATCCTATTCGCCGAGTCTGTTCTTCGGACTCAGCGAGTCCATGCCATGCATCAACTCATACTTGCTTCTGAGGTCAGATCTGCTTCAACAAATCATAGATCTGGCCCTCCTAAGCTCATTCATCACGTAAAGTTCGTATCTTGGTTACCATGCAACACTTACAAGGCTCTTTTAGGAGAAATGACCTCTAGGATAGCAACCCTAGTCTCCAATCCAAATGGAAGGACATAAAGCATGACATTAGGGACTCTCTGGACCTACTAAGGTCTAGATCGAAGCACCATATCCCCATGGGATCTATCATACTCCAAATACAAAGCAAATAAGGCATGAAGAAACCCTAGATTTGACCATATCAACAATAACACGAGAATAAGCTCTGAATGATACCTCAAGAAGCCTCCTCTGATGAAATGAAAGTAGATCCAAGCTCCCCAACCCTTCTAGCCTGACTTTCCTCTCTCTTTCTTGCAAAAACACACAAATTTGGTGAACAAAGGCCTCTTATCTCACTCACAAAAACCCTCAGTAGCTTTGGTGCTCTCAAGATCCAGGTAGCCGCAATGAAGGGCCATAAGGTCCTTTAAATAGGGCTTAGGACCGGGAAATTAGGGTTTCCTCAAAACCCTGATCTTCCGATCTCTGATGGCCACTGGTCTCTCGGCATAATTCAGGCTCGCATCCACCTGAATATCCTCTAATGTAACTACTGCTGACTCGTCGGCTATACACTTCCTCAGCTGCGACACATGAAAAGTGTCGTGAATCTGCCCCAACTCTGCTGGCAAATCCAAACGATAGGCTACCCGGTCTACCCTCGCGATTACACGAAAAGGTCCGATATATCGGGGCCCTAACTTGCCCCTGTTCCTGAATCGAATCACCCCTTTCCAAGGGGAGACCTTCAGGAGAACAAGGTCGCCGACCTGAAACTCAAGCTCGGACTGGCGTCTATCTGCATAACTCTTCTGTCGGCTCTGAGCGGTCAACAACCTCTGTCTGACCTGCTGGATCTGCTCTATCGTCTGAAGCACGATCTCCGTACTGCCCATCACCCTCTGTCCAACCTCTCCCCAACAAATGGGGGTCCGACACCTCCTCCCATACAACAGCTCAAAGGGTGGCATACCAATGCTCGAGTGATGGCTGTTGTTGTAGGAAAACTCTGCCAAAGGCAAATATGCATCCCAGCTTCCCCCGAAATCCAATACACATGCCCGTAGCATGTCCTCGAGCGTCTGAATCGTCCGTTCACTCTGACCGTTTGTCTGGGGATGATATGCGGTACTAAAATGCGGACTAGTACCCAACTCCTCATGAAACTTCTTCCAGAATCTGGAAGTGAAACGCACATCACGGTCTGAAACAATCGAGATCGGAACCCCATGCCGAGATACCACTTCCCTCACATATACCTCTACCAATTTCTCTGCTGAAGAACTCTTGCTGATAGCAAGGAAATGAGCGCTCTTCGTCAATCTATCCACAATCACCCAAATTGCATCAACTCCTCTGGCAGTCCTCGGCAATTTGGTGATGAAATCCATGGTGATCTGTTCCCACTTCCATTCGGGAACCTCCAATGGCTGCAACATACCATGCGGCCTCTGGTGTTCATCCTTAACCCTACGGCAGGTTAAGCACCTCTCAACAAACCACGCGACATCCCTTTTCATACAAGGCCACCAATACTCCTTTCTTAGATCCAAAAACATCTTAGTGGCCCCCGGATGTATCGAAAATTTCGACCGATGAGCCTCCTCCAACAAAATGGTACGTGTTCCTCCCACAAACGGCACCCAGATACGCCCCTAAAATGTCATAAGCCCCCGACCATCGATAACGAACTCAGAAATCAAACCAACAACCCGTTCCCTCTTCTGCATCTCAGGTTGCACAGCCTCAGCCTGTGCCCCACGAATGGCATCCAATACTGGAGCTATCACGGTCAATCTCAAACATACCTCCCGCAGCGGGGTGCTCTCCGCCCTGCGGCTCAATGCATCGACTACCACATTAGCCTTGCCTGGGTGGTACAGGATCTCACAATCATAATCCTTGACCACATCCAACCACCTTCTATGTCGCATATTTAGGTTGGGCCGATCCATCAAATACTTCAAACTCTTATGGTCCGTGTATACCGCACACCGAACCCCATACATGTAGTGGCGCCAAATCTTGAGGGCAAACACCACTGCCCCCAACTCTAGGTCATGGGTGGGATATCTCGTCTCATGAGGCTTCAGCTGCCTCGATGCATATGCTATCACATGCCCTCTCTGCATCAGCACCGCTCCCAGCCCCATAATCGATGCATCACAGTATACCACAAAGTCCTCCATCCCATCCGGGAGGGCTAACACTGGGGCTTCGCACAACCTTTGGCGAAGTGTCTCAAAGGAGGCCTGCTGCTCGGGGCCCCATGAAAAAGCAACACCTTTCCGGGTCAATCTGGTGAGTGGTACTGCGATCTTAGAGAAATCCTTGATAAATCTCCGATAATACCCTGCCAACCCTAGGAAACTCCTGATCTCTGAGGGTGACTTCGGCACCTCCCAACTCATCATCGCCTCAACCTTGGCCGGATCGACCAATATCCCTTCCTGGTTAACAAGATGTCCTAAGAACTGGACCTCCCTCAACCAGAAATCACACTTGGAGAATTTGGCATAAAGCTTCTCCGATCTCAGAACCCCGAGAACCTCTCTCAAATTCTCCTCATGCTGCTCTCTAGATCTCGAATATACCAGAATGTCATCGATAAACACAATCACTAACCAATCCAGCATCGGCCTACACACTCGGTTCATGAGATCCATGAACACCGTCGGGGAATTGGTGAGCCCAAAAGGCATCACCACAAACTCATAATGCCCATAACATGTCCAGAACTCTGTCTTCTGGACGTCCTCATCCTGCACCCTCACCTGATGGTATCCAGACCTCAAATCGATCTTGGAGAACCAAGATCCTCCCTGTAACTGATCGAATAAATCGTCGATCCTCGGCAACGGGTAACGGTTCTTGACCGTTAGCTTGTTCAACTCCCAGTAATCAATGCACATCCGGTGCGAACTATCCTTCTTCTTGACGAACAGGATAGGCGCTCCCCACGATGAGCTGCTCGGCCGAATAAACCCCTTCCCCATCAGCTCCTAAAGTTGCGCGGATAACTCTTGCATCTCTGGAGGTGCAAGACGATAAGGCACCTTGGCGATAGGCGCGGCCCCCGGAACCAAATCGATACTGAACTCCACTTGCCTCACAGGAGGCACACCCGGCAACTCCTCGGGAAACACATCCAGGAACTCACGCACCACCGGAACCTCCTCATCCGAACTCAGTCTCTCGGAACCCACCCGCGTATCCATCACATACGCCACAAAACCCTTACAGCCCTGCTGTAGACACTGCCTCGCGCTAGCGGCCGAACAAAACGCTGATCCTGAAGGCGTACCCTCGCCATACACCGAAAGAACTCCCCCACTAGGGTCCCGTATGGTCACCAGCTGATGCTCGTAGTCAATAACCGCACCAAACCTGCTCAACCAGTCCATGCCCACAATGACACAGACATCTCCCATCGCAATAGGGACCAATTCAATCGGGAACTCAACACCGAAAATCTCGACTACGCAACCTCGGAAAACCTCCGTGGCATATATCACCCTCTCATCAGCTATGGAAACTCTCAGAGGCCGACTCAGCGCCTCACGACTAACACTGATATGCTGGCTAAAAGCCAAAGATATAAAAGACTGACTCGCACCCGAGTCAAATAACACCAAGGCAGGTATAGCATTCACAAGAAAAGTACCTACGCACAACATAACATAAGCATAATATCTCAACATCAAAAAAATAAATACATGAAAGAATACATACCAGCCACGACACCGGGCGCTGCGCGGACCACCTCCGCGGTCAGCTGAAAAGCTCTCCCTCGTGCCCTCGGCGCTTCGACCTTCACTGGCCGACTCTCGGTAGCTCTGATGGCGGCAGGGTCAGATCCCTGAGGTGCTCCCTGAGATGATCCTCGAAACTGCGGACACTCCGCCTTTCGGTGTCTTGTCTGATTGCAGTGGAAACACACCGTAAACCCTTTGGAGCGGTCCTTGGCCATATGCCCCTCCTTGCCACACTTGTAGCAAGATCCCGCTCTACAGACTCCGTCATGACCCTTGCCACACTTCCCACAAGTGCGGACCTTCTGGCTCCCTGGTTTGGGATCAGCGGGCTTGGCCCGCTTGGCTGCCGGCTAAGACTGCACCGGTCGCCGATCCCTCCCCTAAGACTCCGCCTCCTCCCTGGCCTGAGTCTCTAGCTCAATCTCTCTCTTCTGGGCATTTGCCTGAAGCTCGGCAAATGTACGGTACGAGGAGTTCGCCACGAACTCCCGAATGTCTCGCCTCAAGATACTCAGATAGCGGCTCATACGTGCCTGATCCATAGACACGTGCTCAGGGCAGAACATCGCCCTCTCATGGAACATCCTGGTGATCACTGTAACAGACTCAGTACCCTGCTTGAGGGTCAGAAACTCCTGGGCCAGACGCTCCCTCTCCACCTGGGGAACGTACTCATCACGGAACATGGCAGTGAACCTCTCCCAGGTCACTGCCGTAATCTCAACAGGCGTAAAATGCGCCGTCACAAACTTCCACCAGTCCTTCGCTCCCAAGCGAAGCTGATTCAGCGCGAACCGGACCTTCAAATGCTCAGGAGATGAGCAAGTGAAGAAACACCCCTCTATATCAGAAATCCACCTCATAGCTACCACCGGATCCTGGGTCCCATCAAACTCTGGTGGTTTTGTGTTGCTGAACTCCCGGAACAGCAACGCATTACCACCTTGCGGCCTCGCAGCAGCAATAGCTGCGGTGGCCGCTGCAACAACAGCCTCGGAAAGAGCAGCATAACACTCGTCAAAGGTCTCAATTAGCGTGGTCTTAATAGACCCGAACATCTCTGGTATCTCTACCCTGATGGCCGCAGCCACCTCCTCGTGAATGATCCGACAGATCTCCTCATCATTGGTACCACTACTCTCAGGCCTCAAACATGTCCTCACCATGATCTACCTCTGAAACACGACATATGATAAATTAGAACCCATTCGAGTATACTCACACTCGACAACTCATTCCTCCTTGGTCCTTGGAATTCCAAAGATTCTTACTTGGGCTGTACACCGCTCCGGTGCTTTCAGTAGTACGGGCCCAATACTACCGTCCGCACCGTATCAGAATACACCCCAAGTCCTCCTCTTCGGATCCCAATTTCCAAGTACTCTATCATGCAAAGGTCACTCTCTAATAGATCTCTCACAAGCCCCTCGCTGCTACCTACTCACTCTCAAGCATCTCATAGCAGCTCACCTCTTCCTAAGCTAAGGCATCACAAATCAGGCCACTCTAGCCCTAATAGGAATACCTAGCCTACTCTAGCATGCGAATACATCATATCAATATCAATATCACATAACATGAGGGTATTTTCGGAAATCACCGTTCGGGCGCGGACTGATCGTACACACAACTCTGCTCTGCGTTATTCCAAAATCTTTTACTCTTTTTGAAAATACTTCTCAAATCCTCAGTTTGAGTTCAAATACGCCCGAAGGTGTACTCGAATCCCTCAAACCAAGGCTCTGATACCAACTTGTAACACCGTAAATTTCAAAATAATTTTCCGCATAATATAAAAACATTTTTTAATTTAATTTCCATAAAACATCAAGTTTAAAAATTCCAATTCACATCATACAAAATCCCAAGATCATATATCATAAAAATCCCATGCGTGTGTACAGATCAAGCCGACGCCTACCCACGGTCATCACTAGTACCTAAAACAAACAACACTAACACTGTAAGCACAAAGCTTAGTGAGTTCCCCAAAATACCACATATAACAAACATTAGCCACTCGAGGCTATAACTCTGTGGGTCCGTGCACCCAAACTCTGTGAACCCTCAAGCTCTAACTCTGTAACATGCACAGCATAAATCACATAGAATAATGCAATGTAACACATAACACATACATAGCATACAAGCACTGTATCATAACTCTGGTTACCTACTCAAGGTAAAGTATAGTGAGAAGACTCACCTTGTATATCTCGATAACTCGTGAATCCTGGAAATCACTCGTGCTCGATCCCCCGAGCTAAAGTCCTCCTATAACACAACACATCTCTAATTAACACTTCTACCACTAAGGTTAACTACCCCTATCAAGTCAACACTGGTCAACTATGGTCAACGGTCAATGGTCAACTTTGACCGGACTTGGCGCATGCACTAAAGCGACTCGGTGAGTCTACACGTTTTTACCAACTCTCTAGGATTCTCTTTCGACATGTCGAGTACGCCCCTGACTCGACGAGTTCCACCTGGCAAGAATCGCGAGGCCACTACGACTCAACTCGCCGAGTCTCAAGAACAACTCGGCGAGTTCCAGCTCGACTAAGTCCACCTGTCAACCCTTTCCAACTCTCCCTGACTCACTGAGTTAACCCATAACTCGGCAGGACCACTCGCTGAATGGTTAAGGGCAATCTTCATCCTACTCGCCGAGTCTGTTCTTCGGAGTCGGCGAGTCCATGCCATGCATCAACTCATACTTGCTTCTGAGGTCAGATCTGCTTCAACAACTCATAGATCTGGCCCTCCTAAGCTCATTCATCATGTAAAGTTCGTATCTTGGTTACCATGCAACACTTACAAGGCTATTTTAGGAGAAATGACCTCTAGGATGGCAACCCTAGTCTCCAATCTAAATGGAAGGACATAAAGCATGACATTTGGGACTCTCTGGACCTACTAAGGTCTAGATCCAAGCACCATATCCCCATGGGATCTCTCATACTCCAAATACAAAGCAAATAAGGCATGAAGAAACCCTAGATTTGACCATATCAACAATAACACGAGAATAAGCTCTGAATGATACCTCAAGAAGCCTCCTCTGATGAAACGAAAGTAGATCCAAGCTCCCCAACCCTTCTAGCTTGACTTTCCTCTCCCTTTCTTGCAAAAACACACAAATTTGGTGAACAAAGGCCTCTTATCTCACTCACAAAAACCCTCAGTCGCTTTGGTGCTCTCAAGATCCAGGTAGCCGTAATGAAGGGCCAGAAGGTCCTTTGAATAGGGCTTAGGACCGGGAAATTAGGATTTCATTAAACAGCGCGGACTCGCCGAGTCCATTCCCTGGACTCGCCAAGTCCAGGCGCGAACCCGCATCCAAAACCGCGATCCCACTCGGCGAGTTTGAGCTCCAACTCGCTGAGTCCCCTCACAAAACACCAAAAATTATATGATTAGAAGATACCTGGAAATTCGGGCTGTTACAAGTATCTTGTCACTTTTGGTACCATTTCCTAGGCCAACCAGAGTATTGAGCCTTTGAGGACGAATGGAGATTAGATCTGAGCATTTCTGAGCTCTAGAAGCTCTAAGTGAGAACTTTACTCAGCTATGGCTTCCTTTCATGACTTAGACCTCCATTGTAGTTTAGATTAGGGTGTTCTAGCCTCATAACACCTTGCATGCACGTAAGGTTAGCAACTTTACATGTTATGCTAGCATAAGGAGTCCAGATCTATGAGTTGTCACAAGGAGGACTCGGCGAGCCGGGTCGCAAAGCCCAAACCCTTCTGTTTATAAGTCGAATCAGTGAGTGCGGTTAGAAAAGGACCCAGCTAGTCTGTTCCCGTGATGGACATGAAGATCATGGTACTCGACGAGTTCAAGGAGGAACTCGGAGAGTCTAAGACAATCTCCTTAGCCGATGAAGATGGACTCGGCGAATTGTAGAACAACTCAGCGAGTCAGTTGAAGATAGTCCCGATGTGTTAGATGAAGGAGAACTCGTCGAGTTCTTGCTAGACTCGACGAGTGGAATCGGGATTGTTTGGTAACAACTCAACGAGTCGAGTCAACAGGAAGGTTGACTTTGACCAGGACCTTGACCAAAGTTGACTTAGTTGACCTTCTCAGGACAGTTTAGTCTAAGTTCTATTATTTGGTGTTGGTAACTCGGTAAGCTAGGAGAGCAGCGCTTCAGAGAATAGTCAATTAGCAGCCAGAGGACTATCAACAGATTTCAGCAGTACAGGTGAGTTTTCCTTCTAGTAGGAACTGGTCTACGGCCACAATGCCGACCCGTTTAGATAGTAGTAGTTCCGAACTTTGGTCTGATGCAGTAGATTAGTATGCTTGATGTCTTTGTGATTCAGGCATGTTTATGTGTTAATTAGTACGAACCTCGGTCCGATGCAGTATGCAGTATATGTGTTTATGTTATATGCTATGATCATGTTATGCTATGCCCAGTTAGTTCGGACTTCGATCCGATGCAGGGGCAAGGCCCCAGTTAGTCCGGACTTTGGTCTGATGCAGGGGGCAAGGCCCCAGTTCGTCAGGATTTCGGTCTGATGTAGGGGGCAAGGCCCCAGTTAGTCTAGATTTCGGTCCGATGTATGGGGCAAGGCCCCAGTTAGTCCGGATTTCGGCCCGATGTAGGGGGCATGGCGCCAATTAGTTCGGACTTTGGTCCGATGCAGTGGGCAAGGCCCTGTATGGGCTTTATATGCTATTGTATGGTATGTGGTAGTTTGGGGGAGCTCACTAAGCTTCGTGCTTACAGTTTTCAGTCTTGGTTTCAGGTACTTCCGGTAGCGGAGGGAAGAGGTCGGGATGATCGCATGGCACATACCATAGTTAGTCAGCCTGGGATGTTTTACTCTGATGATAAGAATATGTTTTGAATTAACTCTCTGATCTTATGCTATAATTCATGTTATGGATTGACAACCGTGGTTTAAGTAATGTTTTTCAACGAAATTTTTAGTCATGATTTTTGGGTCGTTGCAAAACATTTAGTTACTTTATAATCATCATACTTTTAATGAGAATTAAATTCATTGTCTTACCCGTTCAGCTAACGACCCTCCACCGATCAAGAAAGTGGTGGGTGAGAGTGGACACCCATTAAGTTTCCATTTTTTAGGCAACAACCTTATACCCCCCTTATAGACCGACTTGGTGAATCAGGCCTACTAACGGTAAAACGACTTGTTCTTATACATATATATATTATTATATATTGCTAACTTATAATATTATAAAGTATAAGGGTTGAATTTTAACTTATAAAATTCTAAGGGTAGGAACTAAAGTTTGCTAAAGTGACTTTGCATGCTCCAAAACTTAAGGGCAAGTTTTGTAACTTTACAAAACTTTTCATTTCATAACTTATGAGTTAATGGTTTATTAAAATGAGAGACTTGTAACATCCCAAAAACACGTCCCAAAATTTTCGTTTATTTTATTATAAAAACTCATATCCAACTAAAGTGAAAATAGAAAATCCCAAAACATGTCTCATGTATCTCAAATATCATAATAAATCCACTGAAATAAACATGTTCTAAAATATGAGAGTGAAAATCCCAGGCTAATAACTGTGTTGTGTGCCATGCGATCATCCCGAGCTCTTCCCCTTGCTATCGGAAGTACCTGAAACCAAAACTGAAACTGTACGCATGAAGCTTAGTGAGTCTCCCCAATATACCACATACCATACAAAAATCATAACACAAATAATATAACTCTAGGACTACTCCCATCTCTATCGGGACAAATCCCAACATCGGCTTACCTGACATCGAACTCCTACCCGACATCTGGCCGCATCGGGCATCGGGCTCACCCTGGCATCGGGCCTAAGCCTGTAACACAAAACACATATCAAAATCACATAATATGCATCAGGCCTAAGCCCGGAACACAAAACACATAACATACAACATGCATGAATCACAAAGACATCAAGCATACAGAACTACATCTCGGTAAAGTCCCAGCATCGGACCGCAGTCCGGAACATATAAGCTGCATCGGGCTAACCCTGGCATCGGGCTTACCCCGACATACTACAAGTACTTAAACGGACCGGCATTGTGGCCTTAGACCTGTTCTTACTGGAAGAGCACTCACCTCTCAAACTGGATGCTGAACTCATGAATGAGTAATCTCTGCTTGATACTCCCACGACTCCCGGGACGACTCTATTCAATAAAACTTAGTGAGAACATTGAGGATACCAATAAGGGTAAATTGACCAAATTACCCTTTCTCATACTTTGTACTACCTTCAAGGCCCAAATCCAACTAATCCTTCTAAGTCCACCGTTGGCCCACTAAAGGTCCAATCTTCTAAATTGGGCCTAACTCCTCACATGGGCCAATAAAAGTACAAACATGCCCTTGGTCCAAAATATGACTTATGATGGCCCTACTGAGGCCCAAAAATTGACAAGCCCAACAATTGGCCCAACCCGAGGCACATAAATACAAAGGCCCAATTCTGATGATTACGCGGGGCGTACACATCTGTACGCAGCGCGTACCTGCTGCATGGCTTGTACGTTGCGCATACTGGCTGGTACACCCAGCGTACTACCCTGTTAAGCTCCTTTCCACATTAAGCTCTCAATACTCAAACCCATAAGCTACAACTACAGATCCAAGTCCCTTTCATCATTCTAATCCATAAAGTTGGTCACTTGGTGGCTTGCAACCCACCAAATGCTCCCAAACATGGAATAATTACAACTAACTCCATAAAGATGGCTAGATCTCATGCATGGTCTCATAATGGCCTCAAAGCTTGCAACTTAACAGCTAAAGGAACTCATTGAGTCTCAAGGGTGGAAACCCTAAGCACAAATTCGAAGTTGCATGATCAAGATCCAATCTTGGGACCAAAAGAGGTCCAAATCTTCCAAAACTCTAGATCTAGACTTTGAGGAAGAAAGTTAAGAGCTTTATACCTCCTCTAGACGCCAAATGATGACCTTAATCCAGATCCTTAAGCTACAAGGTACTCAAGGGCTTCTTTTCCAACCTCTCCTTCTCTTTTTCCAGGCTTTCCTTCACCAAAATAAGCTCACAAAGGTCAAACACACACAACATTGGAGTATGGGGCAATTTAGGGTTTCTCTGAGGGTGAGGGGGGTGATAGGAAGCCAGGGGTGAGGCTATAATGGGGTATTTATATGACTTAAACCCTAAATATTAGGGTTTTCTATCTACTCACATACGCCGCGTGTACACTCGGTACGCTGCGCGTATATGTGCGCATCCCCCGAATCCAAAGTGGACCACTACGCCTCGCGTACACCCAGGCTACGCCCAGCGTACATCTTATGGGCGGCCCAACCATAAATTAAGAAGAATCAATTAATCAATACCTTGAAAGTCGATCGTTACAATTCACCCCCTCTTGAATTAGACTTCGTCCTCGAAGTCTACTACTGCTGCTGCTTCCGAATATAACTCCGGGTAGTGCTCCCTCATCTCCTCTTCGGAATCCCATGTCCACTCCAAACCCTTTCTATGCTACCATTGAACCTTCACTTAATTGACTTTCTTATTCCTCAATTCCTTTAACTTGGGATCCAGGATCGCCACTGGCTTCTCAATGTAATTCAGGCTGCTGTCAACCTGAATATCCTCAAGGGGTACAACTGTCGCCTCATCCACCAAGAACTTTCGCAACTGAGAATCATGGAACATGCAGTGAATCTGACTAAGCTCTGCTGGAAGGTCTAACCGATAAGCAACCCGGCCCACTTGGTCCAAAACCTTGAACGGACAAATGAATCTGGGGCCCAGCTTGCCCCGCTTCCAAAATCTAATGACACCCTTCCAGTGCGACACTTTCAGGAGGACCATATCACCCACCTGGAACTCCAAGTCCGAACGCCTCCTGTCGATGTAACTCTTTTGCCGACTCTGAGCAGTCTGGAGCCTGCTACGGACCTGCTGTATCACCATGGTCTTGAGTACCACCACTGTACTCCCCATGACCCTCTGACCAACCTCACCCCAACAGATTGGGGTCCTACACTTCCACCCATAGAGCGTCTTAAAGGGAGGTTGGTCTATAATGGAGTGATCATTGTTGTTATGTGAAAATTCCACGAACGGAAGGTACGTATCCCAACTGCCACCGAAATCTAGGACAGATACCCAGAGCATGTCCTCGGGAGTCTGAATCGTCCTCTCGCTCTGCCCATCTATCTGAGGGTGGAAAGCAGTGCTAAAATGGAGACGAGTACCCATCTCATTATGAAACTGCTTCCAAAACCTGGAAGTGAATCGGACTTCTCGGCCTGACACCACCGAGATAGGTACTCCATGACGTGCCACTACCTCTCGTACATAAATTTCAGTCAACTTCTGTAACGACGTAAATTTTAAAACTATTTTTTTTCATTTTTACAACATCAAACATCGAGTAATAATTTAAGTTCCAATGTAAATAATATTGTCACGACCAATTACATAAACAAAGATCACAAAATAGTTTTCCCCGAGTGTGTGTACGATCATGCCGGCGCCTTCCCACGGTCCTCGCTAGTACCTGAAACACATAACACAACAACTATAAGCATAAATGCTTAGTGAGTTCCCCAAAATACAACCTACGCACATACGCCTTTCCAAGCCCTGACCTTCCGGTCCATGTGTCTCAGGGGACTTCCGTCCCGACTCGGTAAACCTTCTTGTCCTACCCATGTCAACCTTACGATCCACATTACCACGCCTTCCGGCCCATAACATATTCGCCTTCCGGCCCATAACATAATGCCTTCCGGCCCATAACATAATGCCTTCCGGCCCATATCAAGCATATCATACATGGTACATATAACGATTAACTTATCATACATAAAGCATATATCTCATATCATATTCGACCTTCCGGTCACACAGTCAAACCCTTCCGGGTACAGTATAGTGAGAAGACTCACCTCGTATGTCTCGATAACTCGTGAACTCTGGAAATCACTCGTGCTCGAACCCCCCGAGCTGTAATCCTCCTATGACATCATATATCTATAATTATTACTTGTTCCACTAAGGTTGACCATCCTTGTCAAGTCAATACTGGTCAACTTGGTCAACAGTCTTTCGTTAAATTGACCGGGCTCGGTGAGCGCACTAGAGTGACTCGGCGAGTCCACGCGTTTTCACCAACTCGCAAGGATTTTCCCTTTGACACGTCGAGTACTCCCTTGACTTGACGAGTTCCACCTGGGCATGAATCACGGGGCCACCGCGACTCAACTCGCCGAGTCGCAAGGACAACTCGGCGAGTCCCAACTCGACTCGGTCCACCTGTCAAAAACCTTTCTAACTCTCTGTGACTCACTGAGTCACCCACAACTTGTCGGGACTACACACTGGATGGTCTCAAGGACAATCTTCAAGCGACTCGTCGAGTATGTTCTTCAGACTCGGCAAGTCCATGCCATGCATCAGCTAAAACTTGCTTTTACGGTCAGATCCGTTCCATACACACATAGATCTGGCCTTCCCAAGCTCATTTATCACATAAAGTCTCAGTCTTGGTCGCCATGCAACACATACAAGGCTCATTTTGGGGAAATAACCTCTAATATGGCAACCCTAGCTTCCAACTCAAAAGAATGGACATAAAGCTTGTCATTTGGGGCCTTCTGGACCTGCTAAGGTCCAGATCTAGGTTCCATATCTCCTTGGGACCTTTCATACTTCCAATCCAAGCCAAATAAGACAAGAAGAAACCCTAGATTTGACACATCAACCAAAATACGAAGTTTAGCTCTGAAAGTTACCTCAAGAAGGTTCCCTTGATGAAATAGAAGCAGATCCAAGCTCCCCAACTCTTCAAGCTTGATCTTCTCCTTCGTTTCTTGCAATAACGCACAAAATGATAAGCAAATAGCCTCTTATCTAACTCACAAGGTCTCTCAGCCGTTTGGGTGCACTCAGGGCTCAAGGTGGCCGCAAATGAAGGCCATAAGGTCCTTTAAATAGCGCTTAGGACCGGGAAATTAGAGTTTCATTAAACTGCACGGACTCGCCGAGTCCATCCCTTGGACTCGCCGAGTCCGAACGCGAACCTCCGTCCAAAACCGCGACCCGACTCGGCGAGTTCGACCTCCAACTCGCCGAGTCCCCTCACAGAATACCAAAAATATGAAAGTAAAGATACCTGGGGATCTGGGCTGTTACAATTCTCCCCCACTAGAACAAGACTTCGCCCTCGAAGTCCCGCTATGCAAATAGCTCTGGATGCTGCTCACGCATCTCACGCTCTGGCTCCCAGGTCATCTCTGATCCCTTCCGATGCTGCCACTGAACCAATACCAGGGGTACCTCCTTGTTCCTCAAAACCTTGATCTTCTGATCTCTGATGGCTACTGGTCTCTCAGCATAATTCAGGGTCGCATCCACCTGAATATCCCCTAATGGAACCACTGTCGAATCGTCGACTATACACTTTCTCAACTGCGACACATGGAAAGTGTCGTGAATCTGCCCCAACTCTGTTGGCAAGTCTAAACGGTAGGCTACCCGGCCCACCCTCGCGATCACACGGAAAGGACCAATATATCGGGGCCCCAACTTGCCCCTCTTCCTGAATCGAATCACTCCTTTCCAAGGAGAGACCTTCAGGAGTACAAGATCACCAACCTGAAACTCTAGCTTGGACCGGCGTTTGTCTGCATAACTCTTCTGTCAGCTCTGAGCGTTCAACAACCTCTGCCTGACCAGCTGAACCTGCTTGATCGTCTGGAGTACGATCTCCGTGCTACCCATAACCCGCTGTCCTACCTCACCCCAACAGATGGGGGTGCGACACCTCCGCCCATACAACAGCTCAAAGGGTGGCATACCAATGCTCGAATGATGGCTGTTGTTATACGAGAACTCTGCTAAATGTAGATAGGTATCCCAGCTCCCTCCGAAATCCAACAAACATGCCCGAAGCATGTCCTCGAGCGTCTGAATCGTCCGCTCACTCTGACCTTCTGTCTGGGGATGATATGCGGTACTAAAATGTAACCTAGTACCCAACTCCTCATGAAACTTCTT
This sequence comes from Lactuca saligna, assembly GCF_052625555.1. Classification (NCBI taxonomy): domain Eukaryota; kingdom Viridiplantae; phylum Streptophyta; class Magnoliopsida; order Asterales; family Asteraceae; genus Lactuca; species Lactuca saligna. The sequence continues at coordinate 186,784,748 of NC_136418.1, forward strand.
CCAGAACCTGGAAGTGAAACGCACGTCACGGTCCAAAAAATCGAGATCGGCACTCCATGCCGCGATACTACCTCCCTCACATATAACTCTGCCAACTTCTCCGCAGAAGAGCTCTCGCTGATGGCTAGAAAATGAGCGCTCTTCGTCAACCTATCCACGATCACCCAAATCGCATCGACTCCCCTCGCAGTCCGCGGTAACTTGGTGATGAAATCCATAGTGATTTGTTCCCACTTCCACTCGGGAATCTCTAGCGGTTGTAGCTTACCGTGCAGTCGCTGGTGCTCGACCTTGACCTGCCGACAAGTCAAGCACCTGTCGACAAACCAAGCGACATCCCTTTTCATACAGGGCCACCAGTACTCCTTCCTGAGATCCAAATACATTTTCGTAGTACCGGGATGAATCGAGAATTTCGATCGATGTGCTTCCTCCATCAAAATAGTATGCACACCGCCCACAAACGGTACCCAAATCCGACCCTGAAAAGTCATAAGCCCTCGACCATCCGTGACGAATCCTGATACCTGACCTACCACCCGCTCCTTCTTCTGATGTTTTGGCTTCGCAGCCTCTGCCTGAGCTCCTAGAATAATATCCAAAATCGGGGTCAATACCGTCAATCTAATACAAATATCTCGGATTGGGGCGCTTTCCGCCCTATGGCTCAACACGTCGGCTACCACATTAGCCTTGCCAGGGTGGTACAGGATCTCACAATCGTAATCCTTCACCACATCCAACCACCTCCTCTGTCGCATATTCAGATTTGGCTGATCCATCAAGTACTTCAAGCTCTTATGGTCCGTGTATATCGTACACCGAACCCCATACAAATAGTGTCGCCAGATCTTGAGGGCAAACACCACAGCCCCCAATTCCAGGTCATGGGTGGGATATCTCGACTCATGAGGCTTCAACTGCCTCGAAGCATACGCTATCACATGACCCCTCTGCATAAGCACCGCCCCCAAACCCGATATAGAGGCATCACAGTACACCACAAAATCCTCCATCCCTTCCGAGAGTGCAAGCACCGGAGCCTCGCACAATTTCTAACGAAGCGTCTCGAATGAGGACTGCTGCTCCGGTCCCCATAAAAAGTAACACCCTTCCGGGTCATCCTAGTAAGTGGCACAACGATCTTGGAGAAATCCTTGATAAACCTGCGATAATATCCAACCAAACCCAGAAAACTCCTGATCTCGGTGGGCGATCTCGGCACCTCCCACCTCAACACCGCCTCAATCTTGGCCGGGTCGACCAATATCCCTTTCTGGTTAACAAGATGCCCGATGAACTGGACCTCTCGTAACCAGAAATCACACTTGGAGAACTTGGCATACAGTCTCTCCGATCTCAAAACCCCAAGAATCTCCCTCAAATGTTCCTCATGCTAATCCCTAGTCCTCGAATACACCAGAATATCATCGATGAATACGATCACCGACCGATCCAGCATCGGCCGGCACACCCGGTTCATAAGATCCATGAACGCGGCCAGGGCATTGGTGAGCCCAAAAGGCATCACCACAAACTCATAATGTCCATAACGAGTCCTGAAAGCAGTCTTCTGGATATCTTCCTCTCGAACCCTCATCTGATGGTACCCTAACCTCAAGTCAATCTTGGAAAACCAAGATGCCCCCTGCAACTGATCGAACAGATCGTCGATCCTAGGTAACGGATACCGGTTCTTAACCGTCAACTTGTTCAACTCCCGGTAATCGATACACATCCGGTGTGAACCATCCGTTTTTTTGACGAACAAAATCGGCGCTCCCCAAGGTGAGCTACTCGGTCGAATGAATCCCTTTCCCAATAGCTCCTGAAGCTGCAAGGATAACTCCTGCATTTCCGATGGAGCGAGACGATAGGGCGCCTTGGCGATGGGCGCCGATCCCGGAACCAAATCGATACGAAACTCCACTTGCCTCTCCGGAGGCACACCCGGTAACTCTTCGGGGAACACATCCGAAAACTCGCATACAACCGGAATGTCATCAATCAAATTGGGCCTCCCCGCAGCCACTCGAGTATCCATCACATAGGCTATGACTCCATTACAGCCCTACTGCAAACTCTACCTTGCCCTGGCAGCCGAACAAAACGCCGACCCACACCGGGTCCCCTCGCCATAAACCGTGAGCACTCCCCCACTAGGGTCTCGAATCATCACCAGCTGTCTCTTGCAGTCAATGACTGCTCCAAACTTACTCAACCAGTCCATGCCCACGATAACGCAGACATCTCCCATAGCTATAGGAACCAAGTCTATAGGGAACTCGACCCCAAAAATCTCGAGCACGCATCCTCGAATCACCTCAGTGGCGTATACTGCTTTCTCATTTGCTATAGCAACTCGCAGGGGTCGACTCATCACCTCCCGATCGATACCGATGTGCTGGCTAAAAGCCAACGAAACAAAAGACCGACTCGCACCCGAGTCAAATAATACCAAAGCAAGCACATAATTCACAAGAAAAGTACCTACGCATATCATAATATAAGCACAATATCTCAGTATAAAGGTAAATACATGAATGAATACATACCGGCTACGACATTAGGCACCGCGCGGACCTCCTCCGCAGTCAACTGGAAATCTCTCCTGCGAACCTTCGGAGCCTCGGCCTTCACTGGCCGAATCTCGGGAACCCTGGCAGCAAGCGCAGATCCCTGGCGAAGCTGGGGGCACTCGGCCTTCCGATGGCCGGTCTGGTTGCAATGAAAGCAAACCATGAATCCCTTGGGGAAATCCCTAGCAATGTGCCCCTCCTTGCCACACTTGTAGCAAGTACCCGATCGACATGCCCCCTCGTGACCCTTGCTGCACTTTCCGCAAGTGCGGCCCTTCTGACCTCCGGATCTCGAATCGGCGGACTTGGTCCGCTTGGCTGCCGGCTGAGACTGAGTCGGCCGCCGATCCACCCGTTGAGACTCAGCCTCCTCCCTGGCCTGGGTCTCCAACTCGATCTCACGCTTCTTGGCATTCGCCTGAAGCTCAGCAAAAGTCTGATATGATGAGTTCGATACGAACTCCCAAATATCCCTCCTCAGCACTCCCAAATACCGACTCATCCGAGCCTGCTCCGTGGACACCTGCTCGGGGCAGAACATCGCCCTCTCGTGAAACTTCCATGTGATCACCGTAATAGAATCATTACCCTGCTTGAGGGTCAAAAACTCCTGAACTAATCGTTCCCTCTCCACCTGGGGAACATACTCGTCTCTGAACATAGCAGTAAACCTCTCCCACGTCACAGCTAAAACCTCTGCCAGAGTGAAGTTCACCGTCACGAACTTCCACCAATCCTTTGCTCCCAGGTGGAGCTGGTTCAAGGCGAACCGTACCCTCAGATGCTCCGGACATGAACAAGTGTAGAAGCATCCCTCGATATCAGCAATCCATTTCATCGCAGCGATCGGATCCTGTGTCCCGTCAAACTCCGGTGGCTTCGTGTTGCTGAACTCCCGGAACAGCAACGAGTCACCTCCCTGTGGTCTGGCAGTGGCCACAGCTACGGTAGCTACAGCGGCGACGGCCTTAGTCAACGCGGCGTACCGCTCATCAAATGTCTCCATCAGCGTGGTCTTAATAGACCCAAACATCTTCGGAATCTCAGCCCGGATCGCTGCAGCTACCTCCTCATGAATCATCTGACGAAGCTCCTCGTCAGTCACACCACTCGTACCAGGTCTGTATCTTGGTCCAACCATGATATCTCTGAAATACAACATAAAAATATCAGAGACTCTATCGGGCATAATCGCACTCGATAACGCAGTCCTACTCAGTCTCCGATACCCAGGGATTCTTACTTGGGTTGCCCACTAACCCGGTGTCCTTACTAGTACGGGCCCAATACTACCAATTACACCGCGTCAGTATTCACCCCAAGTCCTCCTCCCCAAACCCCGAATCCTGAGTACTCTATACACTAGTTACCCACTCGCTCTCAAGCACCTCATAGAAGCAGGTTTCCCTAGACAAAGGCATCACAAAATTAGGCCACTCTAGTCCTAATATGTATACCTAGTCTACTAGCATGCGTATCATATCATATCATATCTCATAACACATATTGTAAGAGTATTTTGGGGATTTACCGTTCGGGCGCTGGCTGACCGTACACACTCCTTCTTCTTTGGTTGTTTCAAAATCACTTATCAAATTTTATTGATTTATTAAAATTTTCTCAAATCCCCAGTTTGAGTTCAGTTACGCCCGAAGGTGTACCCGAATCCCTCAAACCAAGGATCTGATACCAACTTGTAATGACGTAAATTTTAAAACTATTTTTTTTTTTCATTTTTACAACATCAAACATCGAGTAATAATTTAAGTTCCAATGTAAATAATATTGTCACGACCAATTACATAAACAAAGATCACAAAATAGTTTTCCCCGAGTGTGTGTACGATCACACCGGTGCCTTCCCACGGTCCTCGCTAGTACCTGAAACACATAACACAACAACTGTAAGCATAAATGCTTAGTGAGTTCCCCAAAATACAACCTACGCACGTACGCCTTTCCAGACCCTGACCTTCCGGTCCATGTGTCTCAGGGGACTTCCGTCCCGACTGGGTAAACCTTCCGGTCCTACCCACATCAACCTTACGTTCCACATTACCATGCCTTCCGGCCCATAACATATTCGCCTTCCGGCCCATAACATAATGCCTTCCGACCCATATCAAGCATATCATACATGGCACAAATAACGATTAACTTATCATACATAAAGCATATATCTCATATCATATTCGACCTTCCGGTCACACAGTCAAACCCTTCCGGGTATAATATAGTGAGAAGACTCACCTCGTATGTCTTGATAACTCGTGAACCCTGGAAATCACTCGTGCTCGAACCCCCCGAGCTGTAATCCTCCTATGACATCATATATCTATAATTATTACTTGTTCCACTAAGGTTGACCATCCTTGTCAAGTCAATACTGGTCAACTTCGTCAACAGTCTTTGGTCAAATTGACCGGACTCGGCGAGCGCACTAGAGTGACTCGGTGAGTCCACGCGTTTTCACCAACTCGCAAGGATTTTCCCTTTGACACGTCGAGTACTCCCTTGACTCGACGAGTTCCACCTGGGCATGAATCACGGGGCCACCGCGACTCAACTCGCCGAGTCGCAAGGACAACTCGGCGAGTCCCAACTCGACTCGGTCCACCTGTCAAAAACCTTTCTAACTCTCTGTGACTCACTGAGTCACCCACAACTCGTCGGGACTACACACTGGATGGTCTCAAGGACAATCTTCAAGCGACTCGTCGAGTCTGTTCTTCAGACTCGGCAAGTCTATGCCATGCATCAGTTAAAACTTGCTTTTGCGGTCAGATTCGTTCCATACACACATAGATCTAGCCTTCCCAAGCTCATTTATCACATAAAGTCTCAGTCTTGGTCGCCATGCAACACATACAAGGCTCATTTTGGGGAAATAACCTCTAATATGGCAACCCTAGCTTCCAACTCAAAAGAATGGACATAAAGCTTGTCATTTGGGGCCTTCTGGACCTGCTAAGGTCCAGATCTAGGTTCCATATCTCCATGGGACCTTTCATACTTCCAATCCAAGCCAAATAAGACAAGAAGAAACCCTAGATTTGACACATCAACCAAAATACGAAGTTTAGCTCTGAAAGTTACCTCAAGAAGGTTCCCTTGATGAAATAAAAGCAGATCCAAGCTCCCCAACTCTTCAAGCTTGATCTTCTCCTTCGTTTCTTGCAATAACACACAAAATGATGAGCAAATAGCCTCTTATCTCACTCACAAGGTCTCTCAGCCGTTTGGGTGCACTCAGGGCTCAAGGTGGCCGCAAATAAAGGCCATAAGGTCCTTTCAATAGGGCTTAGGACCGGGAAATTAGAGTTTCATTAAACAGCACGGACTCGCCGAGTCCGGACGCGAACCTCCGTCCAAAACCGCGACCCGACTCGGCGAGTTCGACCTCCAACTCGCCGAGTCCCCTCACAGAATACCAAAAATATGAAAGTAAAGATACCTGGGGATCCGGGCTGTTACAACTTCTCGGCCGAAATGCTCTCTTGGATCGGTATAAAATGGGCACTCTTGGTCAAACGGTCCACGATAACCCATATAGAATCAACCCCACGTGTGATCCTGGGAAGCTTAGTAATGAAATCCATGGTGATGTCTTCCCATTTCCACACGGGAATATCTAATGGTTACATCTTGTCGTGGGGCATCTGATGCTCTGCCTTGACCTTCATGCAGGTGAAGCATCACTCTACATACCAAGCTACGTCCCGCTTCATGCAAGGCCACCAGTAATCGGGTCAGAGATCTTTGTGTTGGAATAGTGTCTAAGGCTATAACTATATTCGGTGGTGCATGGTCCTTTTGGGTTGCCTTCACCATAACAACTTAAAGGATGATTTGTTAAGAGAGAGTAAATATTATAAGGAATAATATTTAGTTATTTGATTAATATAAGTCATAAATTAATTGGTATTAATTTGGTGACTTAAAGAGATTAATTAAATAAGAGGATATAAACTGTCAATTGTTTGATAGTTAAACTTTAGACTGTAAATCCATTAGGGATGACCTTTGGACGGATTCTAGGAGCTTTAGGATAGCTCAAAATCGTCCAAGGAGTTATCTATGGAATGGATTTGGATAGCCTTAAGAGAAGATTATCCAATTAGGGTTTAGGGTGAAACCCTTAAGGAGTCTACAAGTATAAATAGACCCTATGGGTGAGGGATTTCGACACACATCCTAAAGCAAGGAATCTCTAGCCGAATTCCTCCCCTCTCCTCTTTCCTAAATCATCTTGCTTGCTATTGGTGTTTGTAAGCCATTAGAGGAGTGACAATTGTGACTCTAGAAGCTCCAAGACAAGAAGATCAACAAGGAACTCAAAGGTATGATTCTAGATCTGTATTAATGTTGTTTGTTATTCTAATTAGTCATTAGAAGTCTTGGATTCAAAAGCATGTTTGATAGAAAGCCTAGATCCAAGCAATAGGGTTTTGCATGCGCACATAGGAAAGTTCTTATGGCTAAAACCCAACACTTTGTACATCTTCGTCGCCCCTGGATGGATGGAGAGTCGAGACTTGTGGGCCTCATCCATCAACACCTTCCGTACTCTGCCCCAGTATGGTACCCACATCCTCCCATGCAGGGTCAATAATCCTCGGCTGTCATAATCAAATGAAGCTACTCGGGCCACGATCCTCTCGCACTTCTGAAGTTCCTCATTCAGGCCCTCAACCTGTCCCTCCCTAACCTGCTCTAGCAATGGAGTCATCGTTGTCATCCTCAGACATATGTCCCAAATCAGAGCCGCCACCGCTTTGCGGCTCACGGCGTCAGCCACCACGTTGACCTTGCCAGGGTGGTAAAGGATCTCACAATCGTAATCTGTAAAGGTCGTGTTTCTAGGCTAGGTATAAATATTGACATAATGGTCTAGGTTAACCTTTGTAACTCATTTAGAAGAAATGAAAAGAAATTATGTGAATTTTATGTGAATAATGTGTTTTATACTTAATTATTAGGGTTTAATTAATTAAGGATAAAAATGAGTATCAAAAATAAATATTAGATAAAACAAATATATATTACGAAACTTTTAGTGGGCGTGACAAGGATTACGAATATATAAAGAACGCCGAAATCCGAGTTATAACGAAGAAGTTATGACATGTCGAAGTTTCACGATAAACCGACACGGTGCCGAATGTCGTAAAAAGTGAGTTTTCGATAAACTACTTTTTGGCCTTAGTGATCTAAACCAAACTCGTAGTGTTCGTTAAACCAAGAGTATGTATAAAAAGAACACCCAAATCTGACTTTGTATAAGAAAATTATGATTTTTCGAAGTTTCAGCTTAATAGTAGACAGCTAAAAACTCGAATTTTAGATCGAGTGATTTTTAGCCGACACAACCTAAATGAGAATCGAAAGTCTCATCATTAGTAGCACAACGGTAAAAAGTCTGATGAAAACGGACTTCGGATGAAGAAGTTATGAATTTTTAACAGATTTACCAGTCCCAGTCTGTTAAAAATAATAATATAAAAAAATTAAAGTTAAAATTAGCCGACAAAGTCTAAATGAAAGTTGTAGAGTGTAATTTTAGCTACACGTGCATATAAAGAACATCAAAAACAGAGCTCGTATGCGATAGTTATGAATTTTAGAAGATTTTGACACAAAATTCGAGATATTTCGCATGGATGAGCTTCACCCGGAAATGCCACGTCACCTTCGCTTAGAGCATGCCACGTGTCCGAAATTTGGATGAGTCATCCGAGCTGCTGAAGCGGTCCAATGCCTGTCCGGTGCGTGTCTACTATCACATGTCTGAAGCCCTCGCGAGAAGCCACGAAGCCCTTACTTCGGACCCTAGACCTCGGTCCAATCAGGAGGTGCCAGCAGCCACTTCGCACGCGCATCCCATGTGCGAGCCCTTCCCTGTGAGCCTCAGATCCTCGCCACCTGGAGGCTTCTCAGCCGTCCGATCAGAAGCTTCTCCCTATAAATAGAATGTTGCGGGCCTTCTCGGATATTTTTAAGAAATTGCCATTTTTAGCCCCTTGCTCTATATTTTCTTCATCTTAACATTCCCCGAAGCCCCGAGATCATTTCCAACACACGGAACACGTCCCGGAGTGCCCGAGAAGCCCGAGAAATTTATTTTTTTCGGTTTCGAAGCCCGACCCTCGCAGAGCCCGGTTTCTCAATAAAACTCGCGGTTTTATTAGAAACGATCGTTTTAGGCAACGAAGTGTTTCCCGGTTATCGTTAAATCTAGTGAGTGTGTAGTTACTTTCATCTTACACCAAGATATGAAGTATTTTCTATAAAATACGTGCTACGTGTAATTATATTGATTGTTTAATTAAGGTGACTGTTGAATAGATGTTTTATACAAGTTTTAAATTGTATATATATTTTTATCTACAAATATGTTGGGTAAAACATGGGTAGATGAATGAGATGATGTGTGATGAAATAAAATTGATGAGAGGTATCGATGTTTAAGATGATCTAGTCATCTAGCAGAGTATAGACAACGGCCACAAACTATTTTAGATAGTCCAGTGGAACATTAGTAGACTTGTAATCGGTACGTATGTTTGAACTATATGTTCATAAAGTGTTCATGAACTATATGTTCATTAGGTGTTTTTGAACTATATGTTCATCCATCAGTTCTTCTTTTCGACACTATTACGTGTCAGGGTATGGGAGCGTACGGGAGTACTTTATCAGTATTGTCCCTATACTTTTATTTGGAAGAGCTTTGGAGTCTTTGTTATTTTATAAAGTGATCAGACTAGCTTCATGAGTTAGTGATATAGATCATGAGTTAAATAGTGGGTGTGTGGTGAAAAGTGAGTTGGATAGATGAGATGATCTGTGATATAGATCATGAGTTGAGAGTGAGTGGTGAAATATGGGAAAAGCTTTTACCCAAATATTGGCGTGAGTGGTGCAATATGAGAAAAGCCCTTACCCAAACGTTGACCCTCGTCGTTCAGCAGAGTAGGGATGACAACCATGGACTGTTCTCGACGGTCTGTGGAACACTAGCAGGCTCGCAACCTGTAGGTGTTAATGGACTTGAGTGTTCATTCGTTGTACTCTATTCCCCTCATGAGTGCCTTTTGGGCATGTATGGCTGGGGAAACCCCTTAGTATGTTCATCAGCTGTATGGGAAAACCCATCATGTATTGCGGGGGAACACTCGTGGTAAATACCGTCGATGAATAAGAGTTATGGACTTAGCACATGGCAACGATGTCACTTCATGTCTTATTTGACATAAATTGCAGAGGGAAGCAATGTTGTAACTTTGTAGGTTGTTTTATGTTAGGATGTCTTGTTTGACATAACTTGCTGAGGGAAAGCAATGGTGTCACCCCTAGTGATAATCCTTAGGCTAGGTCCCTTATGATAGTTGTTTTAGGGACGTAAAGTGAGGATAATGAGAATGGGTAATTAGGGTTATTTTGGTTGGTGAAATTAATAAATTTATTGTTGATTGAGAACTTAATAAGTTTATTATTTATTGTGGGTTGAAAACCCTATATGCTCACCAGGCTCACAAGCCTGACCCACTCAGTTTATTTGTATCACAGGTATCGATACGAAGTTGCTTTACACTAAGAGATTAAAAGAGAAGTAGGTCACTAGTGTAAATGAATGTAAGTTTTTTTTATACTTATGTTTTTGTATTGACAATGACATCCCAATGGTTTAAGTGAATAAAATACATTTCTTCGGAAATGATTTGATAACATATTTATTATGTTTTTTGGGAACAAATTCCACAACACTTTTAATCAAATGATTACTCTGAAATATTTCAAAAGCATAAATTAAACCGGTCTTTTCTGGCAGTGAATTTGGGGATGTCACAGTTGGTATCATAGCATTAGCTTAAGCGAACTAGGAATTTGTAGCATTTCTAGACTTAAACTTAGAATGTTAAGTGATGATTGTGAGATGAGTGTCTGCTATATTTTAGACACGAGCACAAGTTTATTTTAGGAAGATGCCTAAAATGTTTTATGTGTTAAACATTTTATGTTATAGCTATAAGAATGTCTTATATGATGTTATTGTTCGGATTTACGGTCTGTTGCCGACCGGATCTAGAAACCTTATGTGTGTAGGATTCTAAGCGTATGATTACGAGATTAGAACTAACATGTAAACGTTTAGAAGTAATAAGGAGATTTATACGTCTATCATAAATAAAGCTTTCTTATCTTAACTTCTCACCCAATACACCGAACGTCTGCTTGGGTGTACACGACATTATGGTAAAGACTCGTAGATAATTGAATAGATGTAAGAAATGAAAAGCTTATGATAGTGAATGATACCTATCAGAAGATATCATAAGAGTGGTATCTTGCCGTTAGAATATGTTTAATAAAATAACATAACGTTTAGAGGGGTACGGTACGTCTGAAGTACACCTTCGATTGGCAGGATGATGGAATGGTTGGTGTAATTCTTGAAGTTGTTCCATCATCTAGAATTTCCATCACCGACCAAGTTAAAGTAGAATTGATGACTGAAGATACGCATGGAAGAAGTCCTAGTAGAGTCTAGGAAAATTCTATGATTAATTGGACACATTTGTACTTGTTAAATTGTTTTTGTTATTTTAGGATCTGGGGACTGCGAGATAGTACTTAGGACGAGTATGAGTAGGTGTGAATAGTATTAAAGATCTATACTACTGGAAGCACAGGACTCACACTAGGATCATGGGAAGTCACAAGGTTACCAAGGAACTCGTAATTGATTCTGTATTATTCTAGTATGTCGTTACCATAGTTTTGGTAATGAATAAGAAGATTATTGTTATTACGACCTTAGTGGTCATGTCAAATTGAGTCCGACTACGATGAGTTTGTTATGTGGTTCAGAGAACCAGGTTCGATGTAGCAGCTGACTTAAGCCGAATTGAAGTAAAGGTCGATCAAAGCGATCAATAGAAGTATCGCGTTCGTTGTTAAAGAAGTTGGGTTAGGTTGTGTTCTGACCCAAAGGGATAAAGTGATAGCGTATGCATTGAGGCAATTGAAGGAGTATGAAAAGAACTACCCCACTCATGATCTGGAGTTGGAAATAGTAGTATTTGCCTTAAAGATAGGGAGGCACTATCTTTATGGTACTAAATGCAAACTTTTCGCTGATTATAAGAGTCTTCAATATCTCTTTAATCATAAGAAATTGAACATGAGGCAACGGTGCTAGCTAGAGTTACTCAAGGACTACGACTGTGAGATACTTTACCACCCTGGTAAAGCAAGTGTTGTTGCTAATGCTCTCAGTCGGAAGGTGAGTCTTGAAAGGAAGAGGCCAAGACCGTTGAGAATTAAAGTTGTCTCTACAATTGTGGAAAGTATACAGAAAGCTCAAGGGGAAGCTTTAGAAAAAAAAAATGATCGAAAGGAGGAACATTTGGAAAAAATGTTGGTGTTTTATACAAACGGTCAATGACTAAAGGTATTCAAAGGGAGGATTTGGATACCTGGGATGGGAGGAGTAAGAGGTATTCTGATGGAAGAAGCTCACAAAACCATGTACTCAATTCATCCCGGCAGTGTGAAAATGTATAGGGATCTAAAACCCTATTACTGGTGGTCGATGGTGAAACTTGATGTGTGTAAAACTCACTTAGTTTTAATCCTACCTTAATTATCAAATAACACACAAAAGGCAGTGAACCTATCAATTGTGGTATAGCTAAATAAGCAGGGTATCGAACACAGGGAACGGCAAATTAAATTAAAAACTAATTCTATCTAAATTACTTTAGCAAATAAGGGTTTTTCTCTAGTTTTACAAGACTAGAAACTTACTAACCAAAACTAATGCAAGGCTAGAATAGAACAAATTAACTAGATTCAATAATGGGAAAGAAACTTCTGCTTAGTTCAACTCGGTTAACTTTATGGTTGCTTTTAAGGTAATAGTGCAATGGATTAATTCTTTCGTTGGTTACCGATTCAAGTGATTAAGTTGTGTTCACTACCCTAATCCTTAGCAAACAAACTAATTCAAACAGTGGCCAATTGCTTAACTTAATTATATTTACTAGATTAATTATTCGGGTTAAGTTAGACTTACAATAGTTAATTAATTTGTTATTCTTAATTAACCTCTTGTTCAATAGTCATCTTACAAGCTTGCACATGAATTTACTCAATTTACTTATTAATCCTAGTTTCATATTCATTAATCCTAGACATATGATATAGTGGTCACTTAACATATGAGGTTGATAATTAATAGATGTTCATGCTAATCAATTATCTTCCTATTAACAGAAAATAAATTATCATTCATACACAAGGTTCTTTAGCAAGCTAAAATAACAATTAATCACCAACTTAGAATTAATCCTACCAATCAATCAAACCATATTGTCAACTTTGTATCCCTAAACAGAAGTATAAAGAAATTAGTTCATAACTAAGGTGAATAACAGCAAACAAATAAGTTCAAGTTGCTTAATCATATTGACAAAACAAAAGAATTAAGTAGAATGATGAAATTACGCCTCAATTACTCCCGGAATTGGATTCTAGCTTCTTTGGTCGACTTCTAGGGTTCTTCTGGCTTCTTATTCGCAGCTAAACACTTCTGAAACTTCCCAGCATTCTCCCTTTTCGCATTATAGAGTTATCTTTATATATGCATACCAACTCGTCGAGTCATATGGTGACTCGTCGAGTCCCTCTCACATTAGTCGTAACCTGATAACTGTCTTGACTTCCGAATGTTTATCTTTCTGAATCCGCGACCGGACTCGTCGAGTCAAGAGACAACTCGACGAGTAGAATCCTTTTTTGGTTGTTTTCTTTCTTCTTTCCACTCTTGAGCTCTTAACCGCTTCTCTTGCTCCCTTTCGCTTCCGAGCTTCATCTTTGGACTGAAAAACACAATTTAACACTTTTAAGTACCTTTTGTCCATAATATGCAACAATTTAGCTAATATATGAATAATAAACTACACTTAATACACACTAAATATGCATATATCAAAATACCCCACACTTGTCTTTTGCTTGCCCTCAAGCAAAACTGAATTTTAACACATTAGAATCACATATAATAACTCCAATCCAACCTAGCCATTATGCCAAGACCGCAACGCATGCATTTGTGTCTAAAATTCCTAAAAAACCTCCCATACTTCAAATACTCACAATCCTCATAAACATTCGCCCACTCACCCCGAACTATGCTCATTTTATGCAACCCTCCGAATCCATCCTCAGAAAACCTCTTTACCCTCAAGGTATTTTTAATTGAGCAACCCAAGCATACATAATCTAGAATTACAACTTTTCGATACCACTTTAAAGCTCTTTGGAATTCTTCACTTACTTGATAATTTGATCTTGGATATCTTTGAATTCACCACCTTTGTTTGATTTCTTTGGTATCTTCAACTTTTTGAATTTCTTCAGAATCTTCAATCTTCAAATCTTTACTTTAATTGCTCCAAAAATTCTTCAAACTTTTTCTTGTAATTCTCTCTCTCTTTTTTTACATGTACACCTCACTTTTTCACTCAAAACCTACATGCTTAAGCAGGGGCGCTCAATCTCAACCTTTATTAGCTAATGATAAAAATGTTCCTGGATACATTTCAGGTTTAGGCTGCTAAACATATTGCATCCCTCAGGCTGAGCAAGGTCATGTTTTTGTCTCATGATTTCACTGAAATAAGGAAGCCACAAATGCACTAGAACGTATATAGGCTCAACTAAACATTTGGGTTGTCATGCAATTATTAACACAATTCTAACATGGAATCCTATTTTTTTACCAAAATTTTCTAAATTAGATCCTAAATAATCCTTTTGGTATGCAAAATTTTTTAAAATTGACTATTATGTAACCAACCCCCTACCCCACACTTATGTGATGCAATGCCCTCATTGCATACTATGCATAAAAACATAAAAATAAAGATCAAGAGGAAATCGGAACAAACTCCCCTGGGATAGCAGTGGATAGGTTGATCACTCTCATTTAAGCTCCATCTTCAATAAACTTTATACATGGAAACAATCTCATCCATGTATCGTGTGGGTCGCTCTAAATATGCGAAAATCGGCATAAGATCTTCAAGAATGGATATGGAAGTGGAAGGATGCAAGTGGTATAAGTAGTAGCATCAAGGCAGCAGTCATGCGGTACAAAAATATATCAACTCGTCGAGTCTGATGATGGACTCGCCGAGTAGCAGCGCGCATTCTCAAAATATCTGGAAATACAAAGCGACTCGTCAAGTCAGCTTAGTGCACTCGACGAGTTGGCGCCTGAATGAAAAATCTAGGTATGTGGCCACTGTTTGAGTCACTAACAACTTCATTAACGCTTCCTCACATGCAGACTCAATCGCTCACACTCCTAAGACCGGACTTGACACTTTGACGTTAAAAACTCGCTTCCTTGACTCGCTCTCACACGTAAAAACAACCATGCTTTACCTCATCCTAAGCAATCAAAATGCAATCCTGAAAATACTAAAGCAAACAACTATTAAACAAAATAATATCTTAAAGCATACACACCAAAAATAAAACAAAATAAAAATGCAAATTGTTTAAACACAAAAACACAAAAATTAATCCTCATCCTCCTCATCATCGACGTTGGCTCCACTTCCTCCCGCTCCGCTATGGCGTGCACTAATCCTCTCGTCCCACGATGGAATATATGGATAATTCCCACCATCAATATGTGGAATATTGAAGTGGTCAAAAAGTCGTATGTGGGATTGATTGCTAAAATTTAGCCCCCGCGCCATTTGGTCTTGCATTCGCCTCATCTCTATATTGTACCAATCCATTGGTACATCTTCAGTCTCTACCGGAATCACTGGCGGCTCATCCTCCATATCCCTTTCCCTTCTCGATCGCACCCTCCTTGCCGGTGCTTCGGGACCTACAACCGGGTCATCATTTGGGATGGCATAATGGCCACCACCATAGTCTTCAATAATTCGGGCCCTGCGGAAAAGAATGGGATTAAATGGGGGTGTCGAGATCAAAGTCATGAGGTTCCAGGCACCACGATTCTTCAACCCGAATGAATTAGCCAATCGGGTGACAAACATGCCTCCATTGATGCGCGATGTTTTGCGATCTTTGACCGCACCCGCTGAGAGGTATGAAGCAATGCACCACGGGATGTTGCAAAAGACGCCTGGTGTGATAATGCTCCAAAGGTAGAAAATATCAAGGTTGGAAACCTTGTCATCGTCCTTCCTCTGGTTGATGGTGGAGGAAATAAGGCGGTGAATGAGGCGGTGGGTCGGGGATCGGATGCTCCCTTCCTGCGCGGACTTCGGGATATAAACTTTATTCCCAATAGTGTGCCACCAACCCGTGCTAGTAACCCCATCGGGAAACACCATGTGAGTGGTTGCCAAAAAGGCCCGAAAGAGGTTCGTAGAAACCAACGGTTGATCATAAATTCCTAGCCGGCAAGCAAGATCCACCACCGAGCATTGATGATACTCGCCCCCAAGACAAAATGTAAAACTTGCCGGATGATACAAATCCACTCCACCGGTAAAAGATACCGTGGAAAAG
This sequence comes from Lactuca saligna, assembly GCF_052625555.1. NCBI lineage: Eukaryota > Viridiplantae > Streptophyta > Magnoliopsida > Asterales > Asteraceae > Lactuca > Lactuca saligna. The sequence continues at coordinate 186,800,887 of NC_136418.1, forward strand.
AACTCCAAGCAAAGCTCCAAATACACCGGCTCTTGCATGCGGAAGACCCAGCTCCATCCATCACATATCATTGACTCGCCGTCATGTTGAAACTCCTTTAAAAGGTATGGAGCTAATTCCTCTTCATATCGCACCGTTTGCAACCATTCCCAATCTATTCTGTTCGGGACATAGACCTCCTTCTTTTTAATATCGGCAAGCTTCTTTTTCCACTTCCGCATTGTTGAAGCGGACTCGATTTGCGGGAAATTTAACCATGGAAATTCCTCTTGGCTACCCCTTGAAGATTGTCCTCTTCTAAACATGATTCCTGCAAAACATATAAACCATACCCAGAAAACACAGAATGTTAACAAACCGAACTGTTTCTGCATCTCGACTGGACTCGTCGAGTCCATGCCCGACTCGGCGAGTCGCGGGACCTGTACGAGTCAGTCGACGGGTCTCACAAAATTGAACCATGTAATCTCTAAATTCTTGCAAGGGTTTTGTTCAGGGACTTCCTACTAAGTAATAAGGCCACAATAAACGTTCAAAACAACAAGATTCATGATAAAATCAAAAACCTAGAATTTAGTCACTATTTCAAAAACGGGTTTTTTTCATGAAATTGCAAGTGTAGATGGCCTTATAATCACTCTCTATCTAGAAAACAAGAAGAAAGTTGTTACCTTTTTAGTTTAGTTCTTGAAGATTTGGAAGAAAGGTTGAAGAAGTCTTGAATGCTTGAGAGAGGATTGTACCCGGCGAGTGTAGTGTGAAAACTGAACTTTTAGGGTTAAAACCCTATTATATGTAAAAGTAATTTCGAAAATGTTTATTTTTTTCTGTAAATAAGCTCGACTCGTCGAGTCAGGGTCAGACTCGGCGAGTCTCAGCGAGCAGTTAAAATTTATTCTGAGATCAGTATGTACTCGTCGAGTCAGGGTCAGACTCGGCGAGTCGTTTGTAAAACATTTCTAATTTTTGAAATTTTGTTATTTATTCAAAATATTCTCACCCCACTCTTAAGCTAGGTGCTCCCTTAAGCAGACAAGTTCGATGATTTGGAAGATTAACATTAAAACACAAAACAAAAACAATAAATAAAAAAAAAACTAAAGAGTAAAAGAAAGCAAACTCTAACGACGGGTTGCCTCCCGCCAAGCGCTTCTTTTTGAGGAGTCATTAGCTAGACTCCTTCCCATTTACGTTTTGTCGCCTTCAAGCATCGGGAATGGGCGCCGTACTTTTTGTGGTTTATACTTAGTCTTGTAGGCGTGAATCTTTTTCTTGTAAGCCCTTTTCAATTCGTCTCTTCTCTTTTTCGCTGTATCATCCTCAGCTGGTTGGGCCTCTCTTTTCCTCTTCTTCTTTTTCAACCCATGCTTTTTCACCAATTTTTGAACCTCCTTTTCTTTAAATTTGATAACTTCATACTTCATATTGGTCCGTGCTCTAGGTTTAGTGGTGAATTGGGGATCAGCTTCCGCTCCGCTTCCATTTATGGCTTCATCCTCTTTTGTGCTCGACTCTTTTCCAAATGGCATCGTATCAAGGCATGCCACGTTGGCGTGTTGGACCTCCATTCCTTTTACTTCTTCTGCCGATCGTTCTTCCAAAGAATCACTAACAGTAACTGAATCCAGGGTATGTGAAGAACTGTCAACAAACAAATCAGCTTGGGTCAAGTTTTTCTCCAAATCGACTGGACTCGTCGAGTCCATTATGCCGACTCGGCGAGTGGGGTCGGGTTCCATCAATTCTGGATCGTTGTCTGAGTCGGCTCCCTCCAGTAGCTTTTCTAGCTCCTCCAAGTCTTTGTCAGCATCTGCAACTTCTTCTGAATGTAGCGTGAACTTACTTGGGTCTTCTTTTAATAAAATGTCAAGCTCTCTTTGCAATACCTCATCATCTAATTGGATAAATGAGATTTCTTCTCGCTTTTCTTCTTCTTGCTTGATCTCTGGATTAGCTTTAAACATCACCGACTCATCACCCACTCTTAATGTCAAAGTAGACTCGGATATGTCAATTAGGGCACATGCGGTGTTTAAGAATGTTCTTCCCAAAATAATTGGTATTTCGGGGTCTTCTTTCATCTCCACCACCACGAAGTCTACTGGGAAAATAAACTCGTCTACTTTGATAAGGAGATTTTCACATATGCCTTGTGGATGAATAATTGTTTTATTTGCCAAATGGATTCTCATATTTACCGGCTTTGGTGCTGGTAAATTTAGCTTCTTAAAGAATGAATAGGGCATCAAATTAATGCTTGCCCCTGAATCAGCCAAAGCTCGTGTAGAAACATTATTGCCAAATTGGCACGGAATTACTATATTACCCGGATCACCCTTCTTCTCAGGCAGCTCACTCATTAATATCTCTGCGACTTCAGCAAGATCTTTCCTAGCAGCAAACAGACCTTTAAGCAAGTTAAAGTATTTGTGAGTTTGGAGCATTGTGTCCACGAATGGCATATTGACTTGTAAAGCTTTGACATGCTCCATGAAGGTTCTATAGGCTTGAACTTTTTCTGAATGAATGGCTCTGGATGGGTATGGCAAAGGAGGATTGTATGGCTTCAGAAAACTGGCTTTTTTATCATTCCCGACTGGACTCGTTGAGTCCATTTTGGTGACTCAGCGAGTCGGATCGAGTTCTTCTCGTTCTGGTTCTTCTTCCTTTTCTGCCTTCCCTTTGGGAACCCTTGGTGTTTCTGCCCATTCTTCTTCACCGCTGTTGGTTATAATGCTCACGTTCTCGTTCCTTGGCTTGGGTTGGGTGTCGCTCGGAAGTTGGCCCGGTCTTCTTTCGTTTACTTGATGTGCAAGTTGGCCCAGCTGTTTCTCTATGTTGAGAATAGATGCTTGCTGATTCTTCAACATGTTTCTGGTTTCTTGCATTGCCACATCATGATCATTATGCCTTTTCTCGGACGTGCTTATGAATTTTGTAAGTATGTCTTCTAAGTTCGTCTTCTTGTCTGTCACCGGTTCTTCCTTTTGATAATAACCCCTCTCCCTCTGCTTATATTTTTCTTCCTTAGCCTTTCTGTACTCTTCGTATGGGAGCCACTCCTTCTTCGGTTTCCTCCAGTCTTCATCATATCTATCGCCGCTGGAGTAGCATACTTGAGCCATTTTATTACCATTCTCGTCTCGATCACATTCCTTAGTAAGATGAGGACCGCCACAATGTTCACATCCAACTCTAATAGCGTGGATCGTTTGATCCATTTTCGTCATTCTTCGGTCTAGGCTATCGAGTTTAGCTATCACCGCCGCCATACCATCATTTACCGAATTTACTGCTCCGCGACTCACTTCATTCCTCGGGTTGTGGTATTCTCTAGAGTGCCTAGAGAATTCTTCAATTAACTCCTTTATTTCTCGAGGTGTCTTTCGAGTGAGTGGGCCTTGTGAATCGAGTAGTTGCCTCGTTGTGACATTCACTCCATCATAAAAGATAGAGACCTCTTGTTGGCTATTGAGATCGTGGTGAGGGCAATTTCGAAGTAGGCTCTTGTATCTTTCCCAAGCTTCATATAGGGATTCGCTAGGTTGTTGCTCGAAGTTGGCAATGGCTTTCTTTAGCTTGGCTATCTTGGAAGGTGGGCAGAAGTGATCTATGAACTCTTCTTTCATTTTGGCCCATGTAGTAACTGATCCGGGAGGAAGTGACTTCAACCAATCCTTTGCAGCTCCTTTGAACGTGACAGGAAGCATGCGTAGCAGCTGGACCTCGCGGGGCACATTAGGTACATTGAAGTAATCCGCCACGTCATTTACTTCATCTAAGTGCTTATAGGCGTCTTCATGATCTCTCCCGTGAAATGGTATCTCCTTGAGTTGAGCGAGAATATGGCCCTTTAGTTCAAACGTCGCGGTAGCGGGGATTGCGGGTTGCACAAGTCCCGGGCCGGTGTCATCACGCATCCTTTTCTTCCACTCCCCCATGGGGATCTCGTCAATATTAGCCATTGCGGTGGCTAAGTCTTCTTCAAAATCGGATGTGTGCTCGCTTTCTTCTTCGATCTCGTATTCGGTGTCTTTCGGGATCGGATCTTCGGTTGACAACGACGCACCGGATGCTCCTGCTTTGCTGCTCCTCTTCTTGCCAAAAACGGATTTGAAATTTTTGAGTGGTGAGTTCTTTGAAGAAGTGGTTTCTCCAACGGTTTTGCCCTTGTTTCTTCTTAATGCGGTTTCCGGATCTTCAAGAGGAGGAATTAGAGGCGTAGAAGATCCTCGGGTCATGAACTAACTGCAACTTAAGACAAAACAGAACGCGTAAAAAAGAACAAAAATTTAATCTGATTTAGCGTCAGACTCGCCGAGTCGGGGCGAATGCACTCGGCGAGTTCACGTTAAAATCAGTTTTTTTTTTTTTTTTTTTTTTTTTTTTTTTTTCTTTTTTTTTAAAACTTAAACAAAAATTGAACAGAAATTAACTTTGCGTAAGATGAATCTTACACAAAGGATCGATTGAATTAGAATTTAATGCTAATTTTAGAACCGCTCCTCGGCAATGGCGCCAAAAACTTGATGTGTGTAAAACTCACTTAGTTTTAATCCTACCTTAATTATCAAATAACACACAAAAGGCAGTGAACCTATCAATTGTGGTATAGCTAAATAAGCAGGGTATCGAACACAGGGAACGGCAAATTAAATTAAAAACTAATTCTATCTAAATTACTTTAGCAAATAAGGGTTTTTCTCTAGTTTTACAAGACTAGAAACTTACTAACCAAAACTAATGCAAGGCTAGAATAGAACAAATTAACTAGATTCAATAATGGGAAAGAAACTTCTGCTTAGTTCAACTCGGTTAACTTTATGGTTGCTTTTAAGGTAATAGTGCAATGGATTAATTCTTTCGTTGGTTACCGATTCAAGTGATTAAGTTGTGTTCACTACCCTAATCCTTAGCAAACAAACTAATTCAAACAGTGGCCAATTGCTTAACTTAATTATATTTACTAGATTAATTATTCGGGTTAAGTTAGACTTACAATAGTTAATTAATTTGTTATTCTTAATTAACCTCTTGTTCAATAGTCATCTTACAAGCTTGCACATGAATTTACTCAATTTACTTATTAATCCTAGTTTCATATTCATTAATCCTAGACATATGATATAGTGGTCACTTAACATATGAGGTTGATAATTAATAGATGTTCATGCTAATCAATTATCTTCCTATTAACAGAAAATAAATTATCATTCATACACAAGGTTCTTTAGCAAGCTAAAATAACAATTAATCACCAACTTAGAATTAATCCTACCAATCAATCAAACCATATTGTCAACTTTGTATCCCCAAACAGAAGTATAAAGAAATTAGTTCATAACTAAGGTGAATAACAGCAAACAAATAAGTTCAAGTTGCTTAATCATATTGACAAAACAAAAGAATTAAGTAGAATGATGAAATTACGCCTCAATTACTCCCGGAATTAGATTCTAGCTTCTTTGGTCGACTTCTAGGGTTCTTCTAGCTTCTTATTCGCAGCTAAACACTTCTGAAACTTCCCAGCATTCTCCCTTTTCGCATTATAGAGTTATCTTTATATATGCATACCAACTCGTCGAGTCATATGGTGACTCGTCGAGTCCCTCTCACATTAGTCGTAACCTGATAACTGTCTTGACTTCCGAATGTTTATCTTTCTGAATCCGCGACCGGACTCGTCGAGTCAAGAGACAACTCGACGAGTAGAAGCCTTTTTTGGTTGTTTTCTTTCTTCTTTCCACTCTTGAGCTCTTAACCGCTTCTCTTGCTCCCTTTCGCTTCCGAGCTTCATCTTTGGACTGAAAAACACAATTTAACACTTTTAAGTACCTTTTGTCCATAATATGCAACAATTTAGCTAATATATGAATAATAAACTACACTTAATACACACTAAATATGCACATATCAAAGCTCGATGTTACTAAGTATGTGGCTGAGCTTGTAACTTGTGCTAGGGTTAAGGCACAACATCAGAAACCATATGGGAGTTTAGATCCTTTACCTGTACCCATGGGTAAATGGGAAGGTATCACTATGGATTTTGTGACTAAACTACCCAGAACAAGGAATGGTCATGACAAGATTTGGGTGGTCGTTGATCGCTTCACTAAGAGTGCGCATTTTATAGCAGCCAAGGAGAAATGGTCTATGGATAAACTTGCGAATTCTTATGTGAAGGGAAATTGTGAGGCTTCACGGTGTTCCTTTAACGGTTGTATCCGATCGTGACAGCCGTTTTACCTCAAGGTTTTGGAGGAGTTTACAATAGGAATTGGGTACCAAGTTGTGTTTAAGTACAACTTACCATCCGCAAACTGATGGTCAGAGCGAATGAACCATTCAAACATTGGAGGATATGCTGAGAGCATGTACCCTGGAATTCCAAGGTAACTAGGGTAAACACTTACCTCTAGTAAAATTTTCCTATAATGATAGTTTCCACTCGAACATCTAGATGGCACCTTATCACGCTTTGTATGGGGAAAAGTGTCGAATGTCGTCATGTTGGCTGGAAGCTGAGGAAAACCAGTTTGTGGGACGTGAAATAGTCCATCAGACTACTGAAAAGTTGAAAGTGATTAGGGAAAGGAGGTTAGCTGCTCAAAAGAGCTATGCTGACAAGAAAAGACAATCGATATCATTTGAAGTTGGAGATTCGGTTTTACTTAAAGTCTCATCGTAGAAGGGACTTATAAGATTTGGTAGAAGGGGAAAGTTGAGTCCAAGATTTATTGGACCATTTAAAGTTCTTCGGAGGATCGGGAATCAAGCTTACAAGTTAGAATTACCGGAAGAACTGGAGGGTATTCATAATACCTTTTATGTATGTTATTTGAGAAAATTTATGGGAGATGTGCCCGACATAATTCCCATTTCTAAATTAAGGTTGGATGAAAACAAGAGGTTGATTAAAGAACCTGGGGCAATCGTTGACCGTAAGACTTGGAAGTTGTGATGTAAAATGGTCAAATTAGTGCTTATACGTTAGAAACATACGAATGGGCCAAATCTCACCTAGGAAACGAAGTGTTACATGATGAATCGCTACCCGTATTTGTTTGCTGATGTGTGATTCCGAGGACGGAATCATTCTAAGCGGGAGAGAGTTGTAACGCCCGTGTTTCTAGGCTAGGCATAAATATTGACATAATGGTCTAGGTCAACCTTTGTAACTCATTTAGAAGAAATGAAAAGGAATTATGTGAATTTTATGTGAATTATGTGTTTTATGCTTAATTATTAGGGTTTAATTAATTAAGAATAAAAATGAGCATCGAAAATAAATATTAGATAAAATTGATATATACTAAGAAACTTGTAGTGGGCATGACAAGGATTACGGATATATAAAGAACGCCGAAATCCGAGTTATAACGAAAAAGTTATGACATGTCGAAGTTTCGCGATAAACCGGCACGGTGCCGAATGTCGTAAAAAATGAGTTTTCGATAAACTACTTTTTGGCCTTAGTGATCTAAACGAAACTCGTAGTGTTCGTTAAACCGATAGTAGGTATAAAAAGAACACCCAAATCTGACTTTGTATGAGGAAGTGATGATTTTTCGAAGTTTCAGCTTAGCATTAGACAACTAAAAACTCGAATTTTAGATCGACTGATTTTTAGCCGACACAACCTAAACGAGAATCTAAGGTCTCGTCATTAGTAGCACAACGGTAAAAACTATGATGAAAATGGACGTCGGATGAAGAAGTTATGAATTTTTAACGGATTTACCAGTCCCGGTCTGTTAAAAATAATAATATAAAAAAATTATTGTAGAGCGTAATTTTACCTACGCGTGCATATAAAGAAAGTCAAAAACGGAGATCGTATGCGTCAGTTATGAATTTCAGAAGATTTTGGCACAAAATTTGAGAAATTTCGCATGGATGAGCTTCACCCGGAAATGCCACGTCACCTTCGCTTAGAGCATGCCACGTGTCCGAAATTTGGATGAGTCATCCGAGTTGCTGAATCGGTCCAATGCCTGTCCGACGCGTGTCTACTATCACATGTCTGAAGCCCTCTCAAGAAGCCACGAAGCCCTTACTTCGGACCCTAGACCTCGGTCCAATCAGGAGCTGCCAGCAGCCACTTCGCACGCGCAGCCCACGTGCGAGCCCTTCCCTGCGAGCCTCGGATCCTCGCCACCTGGAGGCTTCTCAGCTGTCCGATCAGAAGCTTCTCCCTATAAATAGAAGGCTACAGGCCTTCTCAGATATTTTTAAGAAATTGCCATTTTTAGCCCCTTGTTCTATATTTTCTTCATCTTAACATTCCCCGAAGGCGCGAGATCATTTCCAACGCACAGAACACGTCCCGGAGTGCCCGAGAAGCCCGAGAAATTTATTTTTTTCGGTTTCGAAGCCCGACCCTCGCAGAGCCCGGTTTCTCAATAAAACTCCCGGTTTTATTAGAAACGATCGTTTTAGGCAACGAAGTGTTGCCCGGTTATCGTTAAATCAAGTGAGTGTGTAGTTACTTTCATCTTACACCTAGATATGAAGTATTTTCTATAAAATACGAGCTACGTGTAATTATATTGATTGTTTAATTAAGGTGACTGTTGAATAGATGTTTTATACAAGTTTTAAACTGTATATATATATATATATATATATATATATATTTATCTACAAATATGTTGGGTAAAACATGGGTAGATGAATTAGATGATGTGTGATGAAATAAAATTGATGAGAGGTATCGATGTTTAAGATGATCTAGTCATCTAGCAGAGTATAGACAACGGCCACAGACTATTTTAGATAGTCCAGTGGAACATTAGTAGACTTGTAATCGGTACGTATGCTTGAACTATATGTTCATAAAGTGTTCACGAACTATATGTTCATTAGGTGTTTTTGAACTATATGTTCATCCATTAGTTCTTCTTTTTGACACTATTATGTGTCGGGGTATGGGAGCGTATGGGAGTACTTTATCAGTATTTTCCCTATACTTTTATTTGGAAAAGCTTTGGAGTCTTTGTTATTTTATAAAGTAATCAGACTAGCTTCATGAGTTAGTGATATAGATCATGAGTTAAATAGTGGGTGTATGGTGAAAGATGAGTTGGATAGATGAGATGATCAGTGATATAGATCATGAGTTGAGATTGAGTGGTGAAATATGGGAAAATCTTTTACCCAAATGTTGGCGTGAGTGGTGCAATATGAGAAAATCCCTTACCCAAACGTTGACCCAATCATTCAGTAGAGTACGAATGACAACCATGGACTATTCTTGATGGTATGTGGAACACTAGCAGGCTCACAACCTGTAGGTGTTAATGGACTTGAGTGTTCATTCGTTGTACTCCATTCCCCTCATGAGTGCCTTTAGGGCATGTATGGCTTGGGAAACCCCTTAGTATGTTCATCAGCTGTATGGGAAAACCCATCATGTATTGCGGGGGAACACCCGTGGTAAATACCATCGATGAATAAGAGTTATGGACTTAGCACATGGCAACGATGTGACTTCATGTCTTATTTGACATAAATTGCAGAGGGAAGCAGTGTTGTCACTTTATAGGTTGTTTTATGTTAGGATGTCTTGTTTGACATAACTTGCTGAGGGAAAGCAATGGTGTCACCCCTATTGATAATCCTTAGGCTAGGTCCCTTGTGATAGTTGTTTTAGGGACGTAAAGTGAGGATAATGAGAATGGGTAATTAGGGTTATTTTAGTTGGTGAAATTACTAAATTTATTGTTGATTGAGAACTTAATAAGTTTTTTATTTGTTGTGGGTTGAAAACCCTATATGCTCACCAGGCTCCCAAGCCTGACCCACTCAGTTTATTTGTATCACAGGTATTGATACGAAGTTGCTTTACGTCACTAGTGTAAATGAACGTAGGTTTTGTTTATGCTTACGTTTGTGTATTGACAATGACATCCCAATGGTTTAAAAGAATAAAATACATTTCTTCCGAAACGATATGATAACGTATTTATTATGTTTTTCTAGGAACAAATTCCGCAACACTTTAAATCAAATAATTACTCTGAAATTATTTCAAAAGCATAAATTAAACCGGTCTTTTCTGGCCGTGAATTTGGGGATGTCACATAATACTTAACCACATCTAACCACTGACGCTGCCTCATATTCAGATTCGGATGATTCATGAGGTACCTCGAACTCTTGTGGTCTATGTAAAAAGTACATCGGACCCCGTAGAGGTAATGCCGCCAAATCTTGAGGGCGAAAACCACTGCCCCCAACTCCAGATCATGCATCGGATAGTTAGCCTCATGAGGCTTCAATTGCCTCGAAGCATAAGCTATTATATGACCTCGCTGCATCAATACTGCTCCCATCCCTGTGATCAAAGCATCACAGTAGACTACAAAATCATCTACCCCCTCTGGCATAGTGAGAATCGGTGCCTCGTATTGTCGCTGCATGAGCATCTCAAAGGCTGCCAGCTGCTCAGGACCCCAGCTGAACACCACCGACTTCTTGGTTAGTCGGGTCAACGGAACTGCTATCTTGGAGAAGTCCTGAATAAATCTTTTGTAATACCCTGCCAAACCCAGGAAGCTCCGAATCTCGTATGGAGACCTCGGGACTTCCCACTGCATCACGGCCTCTATCTTGGCCGGATCAACTAGTATACCCTTCTGGTTGACGAGCTGTCCCAGAAACTGCACCTCGCGTAACCAGAACATGCACTTGGAGAACTTTGCAAAAATTCTCTCCCTCCTCAAGGTCTCTAGCACCTCCCTCAGGTGCTCCTCATACTGCTCCTGAGTCTTGGAATACACCAAGATATCATCGATAAATACTATCACAGATTGGTCCAGTATCGGCCTGCACACGCGGTTCATGAGGTCCATGAATGCGGCTGGAGCATTGGTGAGCCCAAATGACATCACCACAAACTCATAATCACCATAGCGGGTTCTAAAAGGGATCTTCTACACATCCTCATCTCTGACCCGCATCTGGTGATACCCGGACCATAGATCGATCTTGGAAAACCAATATGCTCCCTGAAGTTGGTCGAATAAATCATATATCCTTGGGAATGGGTAACTATTCTTCACCGTTACCTTATTTAGCTCCCGGTAATCTACACACATGCGATGCGACCCGTCCTTCTTCTTCACAAACAGGATCGGGGCTCCCCATGGCGAACTACTCGGCTTGATAAAACCCTTGTCTAGCAGCTCTTATAGTTGCGTAGACAAGTCCTGCATCTCCGGAGGAGCCAACCGATATGGTGCCTTGGCTATCGGAGCTGCACCAAGGACCAAGTCGATCCGGAACTCAACCTGCCTCTCCGGAGGTATACCAGGCAAATCCACCGGGAATACGTTCGGATACTCTCGTACAATCGACACATCATCGACTGTCATCTTACCCTTTTCTCGGGCATCCATTATATACGCAACATATCCCTTACAACCCTGCTGAATGTGGCGTCTTGCTCTCGCTACAGAACAGAAAATTGGTCCGCACTGTGGCCTCTCGCCCTGAATCGCTAAATCTCCGCCGCTAGGAGTGCGAACTCTAACCAACTGTTGCTTGCAATCTATCACTGCCCCATTGGGCTCAACCAGTCCATACCTACTATAAGCATATTCCCTCGCAGGGGAATAGGAACCAAATCCACCGAGAACTGCTCGCCATGCAACCACAGTGAACATCCTCTATGAACTCTCGTGACCCTAATGGTCCTATCATCAGCTATCTCAATGTCAAGTGGGCAATCCAGCTCCCCTGGAGCTCTGCTAAACCGCTTGCTGAGTGCAAGCGACACAAACGATCGGGTGTCCCCCGAATCGAACAATACCATGGCTGAAATCTCGTTCACTAGGAACGACCCTATACACAAACACATAAATATGAGCAATAAACAATATTAAATACATAAAAAAGAAAGGATACATACCCGTCACCACATCAGGAGATGCTCGTGCCTCCTCTACAGTAAGCTGAAAAGCGCTGCTTCTCGTCGTAGGCGCCTCAGCCCAGCCCTGACGGCCATCCGTAATCCTCAAGGTGGTAGGAGAAGGTGCTACTACCTTCCTTGCCACTACTAAGCTTGGGCACTGGGATAGCTTGTGTCCCCTCTGATTGCACTGAAAGCAAATCAAGTCTGATGTTGGTGTGGTGGTGGTAGTAGCGGTGCAGCCTCAGCTCATATGACCAATTCGGCCGCACTTGTAGCAACCCGAACTCCTTGCCTTGCATGCCCCCTCGTGGATCCTAACGCATTTACCACAACGACCATGGCTCTGCTGGCTCCGAGACCTATGATCTGATACCATGGGCTTCTTGCCCGACCCTCCTGACTGAACCACCTCGGGTTTCCTCTTCCTTTCCATCTCCAAGTCCAACTCTCTCTCTCTCTCTCTCTCTCTCTCTCTCTCTCTCTCTCTCTCTCTCTCTCTCTCTCTCTCTCTCTCTCTCTCTCGAGCCCTGTCAATCATGTCCTCCAGCGTCTTGCAGTTGGAGCGGCTCACAAACTGTCTAATATCACTCCTCAGCATCTCATGGTAACGGGCCTTTTTTAATCTCCTCGTCCGCCACATACTGCGGAACAAGAAGGGCCCTCTCCCTAAACTTGGCGTTGATCTCCGTCATAGTCTCTATCGTCTGTTGGAGGTCCTGGAACTCCCTAGAAAGCTGTTGTACCTCAATGACAGGTGCAAAATTGGCCCTGAACCTGGTTGTCAAATCACCCCAGATCATCGCATTCAAAACAGTATCATCTCCGATAGCTCTCCTTACCTCCTCCCATCAGTCCCGTGCCTTGTCCTTCAGAACACAGGATGCTAATTTGACCTTGTCCCCCTAGGGACATCTACTGGTGTGGAACGTATTTGCGACATCAGCCAACCATCTGGTAGTAGTAATACGGTTTCGGAGCCCATGGTAATCAGGAGCTCCACAGGCTCTAAACTCCCTGAAGGTGAGCATGCGTGACCCCATCATGGCTGCCACCTCTGTGCGGAACACACCCAATCCCTCATCCATAAGCTCTAGGATACCCTCATTGCTCAAACCGAAGATCACAGGAGTCTGCTCGAGTATAATGCGAGTGATATCTGAGGAGAGAAACTCCCTGGTCTGCTCATCTTGGTGCTCGGCTCCCGTTCATGCACCTGATCCCTCTCTAGCGCCTAAACGTCCGACTGTTGGTCTAGGGTGTAAAACCACCATTCTGAAAACACAACACAACATTATCAGCATATTTAACATAACTCGAGGGATCTCATACACTACAAGTTCCCTGGTCTTATCTCAACCTTCCTTGATTCGAGTACGGATCCTCTCCTTTCAGTAGTACGAGCCCATACTATCTTCCATATCTATATGTACCTTTCCTCAAGTACTGCGTCGACTCCACCAAGTCCCTTCTACTACTGCTACTGATCTCATACTAGATTCTTCCTAGGCTTGCCTTAGGGTAACCACCAAACCACTTTCCGTTGTCAGCTATATAAGAAGTCATTGCTACCTCCCCCTAACTAGCTTGTGAATACTATTACATATCACTAAGACTAGAAAATTCTTCGAATGATAGATCCTACCCTACAATGGTTGGACTCAAACGAAAGTTGCACAATAGAGCTAGACCTAACCTTCTGAAATTATTCAATCCTCACAATATGCAACGTAACATATTCATTCACTAGTTAGTAAAAGATAACTAAGACTCCTAGAAGCACAAAGCAAGCAACATTCGAGCATCAAGTTCACATAATCAAAAATCTACTACTTTGGCTATCATACTGACTAATCTGTGCTAGCATGCAATTCTCATAAAGTTGAGTACATATAATTGGCATGTAAGGCATCATTCCTAGATTCTTAGCCCTAATCTAGCATGTTGTGATACACTAACTGATAATCATAACTTGTATGGGTAATTTTGGAGTACTTACTTGAGCTCGGCTGATTGCATGCACCACACCCTTCTTGAAGTTCTTTTTTATTTTTAAAATCCCTTTTGTAAAAAAAAAAATGCTTTTTCTTTTGAAAATTCTTATACCATTTCCTTAGTTTGAGTTTAGACGCACCCGGAAGTGTGCCCGAATCCCTCAAACCAAGGCTCTAATACCAACTTGTAACATCCCAAAAACAAGTCCCAAAAATTTCGTTTATTTTATTATAAAAACTCATATCCTACCTGTAACAGCCCGGAATTTCAGGTATTGCTTTAAACTATTTTTGGGGCATATTTAGGAGGGGACTCGGCGAGTTGGTGTCTGACTCGCCGAGTAGGACCACGGTCTTGGACACAGATTCGCGACTGGACTCGACGAGTCCATTAGGGACTCGGCGAGTCGACGCTGTTCAGCTGAAACCCTAGCCGTTTTGATTCTGGATCGTATATAATGTCTTTAGGGCCGTCATGTCTCGTCTTTTGGCCGATTGAAGATAACCTAAACGGCTGTGGGCATCTGGAGCAAGGGTGAAGGCTAGTGGAAGCTTGAAGAGGTTGTTAGGCAAGGAGAGGCAAGGTGGTGATCAAAGGAGGATCAAGGGGTTGAGCTCTGAAGGTTGGGGACACAGGGAACACGTTTTCCAGGTAATCCTCGGATCATTTCTGTAGTTTTGGTGTTGTACACGAATCTAGGGTTTGGGAAACCCATTTAAGGATTTGATAGATTATAGTGTTGTTACAAGTGTTTAAATCCCAGTAATAGTATGTGTAAAGGTCCAGGAAGTCCCATATCTATATATTACGGAATCATGCGAATTACAGGAGGCAGTTGATTGACTGCATGGCGAGGACTCGCCGAGTCCAATGATCAGACTCGGCGAGTAGCTTGAAGATTCACTAGGACTCGCCGAGTTGTTCTTCAGACTCGGCGAGTAGCTTGAAGACTTACTGGGACTCGTCGAGTCGTTCTTTAGACTCGGCGAGTGGAGTCGGGGTGTCTAGACTCGCCGAGTCGCCTTTGCACTCGACGAGTCTGGTCAAGTTGACCGTTGACCTGTATGTAATTTCGTAGGGTCAGTTGTCTTGTTTGATAAGATCATTAATAAAGGTATGTGGTATTATAGGGAGCCTGCAGATTAGCGGATCGAGTGCGAGTAGCTCCAAGGGTTTATAGCTTGCATACTACGAAGTGAGTCTTCTCACTATACTTCACCCGTAAGGGTTTGACTGTGTGACCGGAAGGTCGTATGTGATATATGTGATTTATGCTATAACTGGAAAGGTAGATGCTATACATGTTATGTATGTTTATCTGGGCCGGAAGGCAATATGTTATGTGATAGCAGGAACAGGTATGATGTATGATATATGTGCTATGTGTGTTATGTTATATGTGTTATGCTTTGTAAATGTTATGGGCCGGAAGGCAATATACTATGGGCCGGAAGGCAATGTTATGTGGACCGGAAGGTCAGGGCCTGGAAAGGCGTATGTGTGTGAGTCGTATACTGGGGAACTCACTAAGCATTTATGCTTACCAGTTGTGTTTATGTGTTTCAGGTACTAGTGATGACCGTGGGAAGGCGCTGGCGTGACACGTACACACTGCCATTGTTGGAGATCTTGGGGATTCATTATTTGTATTTTTGAAATGAACTTGGAATATATACTTTTGTCGAATAATATTGTTCTATTTTAAATGAAAATTTTATTTGAAAATTTGCGTAGTTACAATTGGTATCAGAGCCTTGGTTTGAGGGATTCGGGAGTACCTTCGGGTGTAACTGAACTCAAACCGAGGATTTAAAAAAAAAAAAAAAGATCTTTTAAGATAATAACGGTATAAAAATTTTATAAATGGTAAAGCGGTAAATAAGAAAGGAGCAGTGTGTACGATCAGCCAGCGCCCGAATGGTAAAGATCCCCAGAATACCTTACAATGTTATGTTATGCACTGAATTATGAATTGTTATGCATGCTAGAAGACTAGGTATACATGATAGGACTAGAATGGCCTGTTTTGTGATGCCTTAGTCTAGGGAGATTGCTTATATGAGATATTTGGTAGCGTGCGAGTAGATAGTGCATACTAGAGGTAGAGTACTCATTATTCGGGATTTGGGGAGGAAGATTTGGGACGAATACTGATACGGTGTGGTCGGTAGTATTGGGCCCGTACTACCGAAGACACCGGATCGGTGGAAGACCCAAGTAAGAATCCCTGGAAATCGGAGACTGAGTAGGGTGCGTATCGAGTACAATTGTACTTGGTGGAGTCTCTGATGATTTTATGTTGTATTTCAGAGACATCATGGTCATCACACACAATGGGGCGAGTTCGAGCGGTGCGAGTGACGAGGAGATTCGTCAGATGATTCAGGAGGAGGTAGTTGCGGCGGTTCGGGCAGAGATCCCGGAGATGTTTGGGTCTATTAAGACCACCTTGATGGAGGAGTTTGAGGAGCGGTACGCCGCACTTACTGAAGCTGCAGTCGCTGCCGCTACCGCAGCTGTGGCTGCTGCTAGGCCGCAAGGGGGTGATTCGTTGCTATTCAGGGAATTCAGCAACACGAAACCCCCTGAGTTCGATGGGACGCAGGATCCGATTGCGGCGATGAGGTGGATCGCCGACATTGAGGGGTGCTTCTATACTTGATCATGCCCGGAGCACTTGAGGGTACGGTTCGCCTTGAACCAGCTCCGTCTGGGAGCGAAGGATTGGTGGAAGTTCGTGACGGCGAACTTCACTCAGGCGGAGATTTCAGCGGTGACATGGGAGAGGTTTACCGAGATGTTCAGGGACGAGTACGTTCCCCCAGTGGAGAGGGAACGATTGACTCAGGAGTTCTTGACCCTTAAGCAGGGTACTGATTCCGTGGCGGTGATCACACGGAAGTTTCACGAGAGGGCGATGTTCTGCCCTGAGCTGGTATCTACGGAGCAGTCGCGGATGAGCCGGTATTTGGGAGTTTTGAAGAGGGAGATCCGGGAGTTTGTGTCAAACTCCACCTATCGTACTTTCACTGAGCTTCAGGCGAACGCCAGGAAGCGCGAGATCGAGTTGGAGACTCAGGCGAGGGAGGAGGCCGAGTCTCGGCAGGTGGATCGGCGGCCGGCTCAGTCTCAGCCGGCAGCCAAGCGGACTAAGTTCGCTGATTCGAGGATGGGAGGTCCGAAGGGTCGCACTTGCGCGAAGTGCGGCAAGAGTCACGAGGGGGTGTGTCGAGCTGGTGGTTGCTACAAGTGTGGCAAGGAGGGACATATTGCCAGGGATTGCCCTAAGAGGTTTATGGTTTGCTTTCACTGCAACCAGACAGGCCATCGGAAGGCCGAGTGTCCGCAGCTTCGTCAGGGAGCTACACCTACTACCAGGACTACTGAGACCCGACCGGCGAAGGTCGAGTCCCCGAGGGCTCGCGGGAGAGCCTTTCAGCTGACTGCGGAGGAGGTCCGCGCTGCGCCCGATGTTATGGCAGGTATGTTATCATTCACATAATTACTTAAAGGTCGAAATGTTATGCTTATGTTAATGTATGTGTAGGTACTTTTCTTGTGAACTCTATGCCTGCTCTAGTGTTATTTGATTCGGGTGCGAGTAGATCGTTTGTATCGTTAGCCTTTAGTCAGCATATCGGCATTAGTCGTGAGCCGTTAAGTCGGCCTTTGAGCGTTTCTATTGCGGCCGAGAGGGTGGTTTGTGCTACGGATGTTCTTCAGGGATGTGTGCTAGAGATCTTCGGGGTCGCGTTTCCAATTGACCTAATTCCTATTGCGATGGGGGATGTCTGTGTCATCGTAGGCATGGACTGGTTGAGCCGATTCAGCGCCGTCATTGACTGCGAGCGTCAGCTGGTGACTATACGAGACCTTAGTGGGGGAGTTCTTACGGTATACGGCGAGGGTACCCGTTCGGGATCAGCTTTTTGTTCGGCCGCTAGGGCGAGGCAATGCATACAGCAGGGATGTAACGGTTTTGTGGCGTTTGTGATGGATACGCGGGAGACTTCAGAGAGACCGAAGACAGCGGAGGAGGTTCCAGTGGTGCGCGAGTTTCCAGATGTTTTTCCCGAGGATTTGCCGGGAGTACCTCCTGCGAGGCAAGTAGAGTTTGGTATCGATCTAGTGCCAGGGGCTGCGCCTATTTCGAAGGTGCCTTATCGTCTTGCACCTCCAGAGATGCAAGAGTTGTCCTCGCAACTCCAGGAATTGTTGGGAAAGGGATTTATTCGGCCGAGTAGCTCGCCATGGGGAGCACCGATTCTGTTCGTCAAGAAGAAGGATGGTTCACACCGGATGTGTATCGATTACCGGGGGTTGAACAAGGTGATGGTCAAGAACCGCTATCCGTTACCGAGGATCGATGATCTATTCGATCAGTTGCAAGGGGCATCTTGGTTTTCCAAGATCGATTTGAGATCAGGGTACCATCAGGTAAGAGTGCGGGATGAGGACGTCCAGAAGACAGCATTTAGGATGCGGTATGGGCATTACGAGTTCGTGGTGATGCCTTTTGGGCTCACCAATGCCCCAGCAGTGTTCATGGACCTCATGAACTGGGTATGCAGGCCGATGCTGGATCGGTCTGTGATTGTATTTATCGACGACATTCTGGTGTATTCGCGGTCTAGAGAGCAGCATGAGGGGCATCTGAGGGAGGTCCTTGAGGTACTGAGGTCGGAGAAGCTATATGCAAAATTCTCCAAATGTGACTTCTGGTTACGGGAGGTCCAATTTCTGGGACACGTTGTAAATCAGGCAGGGATATTGGTTGATCCGGCCAAGGTGGAAGCAGTGATGAGTTGGGAGGCACCGAAGTCACCTTCTGAGATCAGGAGTTTCCTTGGGTTGGCGGGGTACTATCGGAGGTTTATTAGGGACTTCTCCAAGATCGCGGTGCCGCTCACCAGATTGACTCGGAAGGGTGTTACATTTTCATGGGGACCCGAGCAGCAGACTTCCTTCGAGACACTTCGTCAGAGACTGTGCGAAGCCCCAGTATTAACTCTCCCAGAAGGGATGGAGGACTTTGTCGTACATTGCGACGCATCGATTTCGGGACTGGGTGCGGTATTGATGCAGAGGGGCCATGTGATAGCTTACGCATCCAGGCAGCTGAAGCCTCACGAGGCGAGGTATCCCACGCATGAATTAGAATTGGGGGCAGTAGTGTTCGCCCTCAAAATTTGGCGTCACTACCTGTACGGGGTTCGTTGTACTATATACACGGACCATAAGAGTTTGAAGTATTTGATGGATCAACCCAACCTAAATATGCGTCAGAGGAGATGGTTAGACGTGGTTAAGGATTATGACTGTGAGATCCTATACCACCCAGGCAAGGCTAATGTGGTAGCCGATGCATTGAGTCATAGGGCGGAGAGCACTCCATTGCGGGACGTATGTTTGAGATTGACGGTGATGACTCCGGTATTAGATGCTATTCGTGGGGCACAGGCCGAGGTTGTGAAATCCGGGATGCAGAAGAAGGAGCGGGTCGTTGGGTTAATTTCAGAGTTCGTTATGGATGGACAGGGACTTCTGACGTTTCAGGGTCGGATTTGGGTACCATTCGTGGGCGGTACGCGTGTTACTTTGATGGAGGAGGCTCACAGATCGAAATTCTCGATCCATCCCGGTGCTACGAAGATGTATTTGGATTTGAGAAAGGAGTATTGGTGGCCTTGCATGAAGAGAGACGTCGCTTGGTTCGTTGAGAGGTGTTTGACCTGTCGTAGGGTTAAGGCCGAGCACCAGAGACCGCATGGTAAGTTGCAGCCCTTGGAGATTCCTGAGTGGAAGTGGGAACAGATCTCGATGGATTTCATCACCAAATTGCCGAGAACTGCCCGAGGAGTCGATGCGATTTGGGTGATTGTAGATAGGTTGACAAAGAGTGCACACTTCCTTGCCATTAGCGAAAGTTCATCAGCAGAGAAGTTGGCAGAGTTATACATGAGAGAGATAGTATCTCGGCATGGGGTACCGATCTCGATTGTTTCGAATCGCGACGTACGTTTCACTTCCAGGTTCTGGAAGAAATTTCATGAGGAGTTGGGTACTAAACTGCATTTTAGTACCGCATACCATCCCCAGACCGACGGTCAGAGCGAGCGGACGATTCAGACATTGGAAGACATGCTTAGAGCGTGTGTGTTGGACTTCGGGGGTGGCTGGGATGCGCATCTGCCGTTGGCTGAGTTTTCCTACAACAACAGCCATCATTCGAGCATTGGTATGCCACCTTTTGAGTTGTTGTATGGTAGGAGGTGTCGGACTCCCATTTGCTGGGGAGAAGTGGGACAGAGAGTGATGGGCAGTATAGAGATCGTACTTCAGACGACCGAACAGATTCAACAGGTGAGGTAGAGGTTATTGACCGCCCAGAGCCGACAGAAGAGTTACGCGGACAGATGCCGGTCCGAGCTCGAATTCCAGGTTGGCGACTTCGTTCTCCTAAAGGTTTCTCCTTGGAAAGGAGTGATTCGGTTCAGAAAGAGGGGCAAATTGGGGCCCCGGTTCATAGGTCCATTTCGTGTAGTTGCAAGGGTAGGTAGGGTAGCTTATCGGTTGGAGTTGCCAGTAGAGCTGAGTCAGATTCATAACACCTTTCACGTATCACAGTTGAGGAAGTGTATAGCCGATGAATCGGCAGTGGTTCCGTTAGAAGATATTCAGGTGGATGCGAGCCTGAATTACGCCGAGAGACCAGTAGCTATCAGGGATCGGAAGATCAAGGTTCTACGGAACAAGGAGATACCTCTGGTGTTGGTTCAGTGGCAACATCGGAAGGGATCGGAGATGACTTGGGAGCCGGAGAGTGAAATGCGGGAGCAACATCCGGAGTTATTCGCAGAATGAGACTTCGAGGGCGAAGTCTAGTTCTAGTGGGGGAGAGTTGTAACAGCCCGGAATTTCAGGTATTGCTTTAAACTATTTTTGGGGCATATTTAGGAGGGGACTCGGTGAGTTGGTGCCTGACTCGCCGAGTAGGACCACGGTCTTGGACACAGATTCGCGACTGGACTCGACGAGTCCATTAGGGACTCGGCGAGTCGACGCTGTTCAGCTGAAACCCTAGCCGTTTTGATTCTGGATCGTATATAATGTCTTTAGGGCCGTCATGTCTCGTCTTTTGGCCGATTGAAGATAACCTAAACGGCTGTGGGCATCTGGAGCAAGGGTGAAGGCTAGTGGAAGCTTGAAGAGGTTGTTAGGCAAGGAGAGGCAAGGTGGTGATCAAAGGAGGATCAAGGGGTTGAGCTCTGAAGGTTGGGGACACAGGGAACACGTTTTCCAGGTAATCCTCGGATCATTTCTGTAGTTTTGGTGTTGTACACGAATCTAGGGTTTGGGAAACCCATTTAAGGATTTGATAGATTATAGTGTTGTTACAAGTGTTTAAATCCCAGTAATAGTATGTGTAAAGGTCCAGGAAGTCCCATATCTATATATTGCGGAATCATGCGAATTACAGGAGGCAGTTGATTGACTGCATGGCGAGGACTCGCCGAGTCCAATGATCAGACTCGGCGAGTAGCTTGAAGATTCACTAGGACTCGCCGAGTTGTTCTTCAGACTCGGCGAGTAGCTTGAAGACTTACTGGGACTCGTCGAGTCGTTCTTTAGACTCGGCGAGTGGAGTCGGGGTGTCTAGACTCGCCGAGTCGCCTTTGCACTCGACGAGTCTGGTCAAGTTGACCGTTGACCTGTATGTAATTTCGTAGGGTCAGTTGTCTTGTTTGATAAGATCATTAATAAAGGTATGTGGTATTATAGGGAGCCTGCAGATTAGCGGATCGAGTGCGAGTAGCTCCAAGGGTTTATAGCTTGCATACTACGAGGTGAGTCTTCTCACTATACTTCACCCGGAAGGGTTTGACTGTGTGACCGGAAGGTCGTATGTGATATATGTGATTTATGCTATAACTGGAAAGGTAGATGCTATACATGTTATGTATGTTTATCTGGGCCGGAAGGCAATATGTTATGTGATAGCAGGAACAGGTATGATGTATGATATATGTGCTATGTGTGTTATGTTATATGTGTTATGCTTTGTAAATGTTATGGGCCGGAAGGCAATATACTATGGGCCGGAAGGCGATATGTTATGGGCCGGAAGGCAAATATTTTACGGGCCGGAAGGCAATGTTATGTGGACCGGAAGGTCAGGGCCTGGAAAGGCGTATGTGTGTGAGTCGTATACTGGGGAACTCACTAAGCATTTATGCTTACCAGTTGTGTTTATGTGTTTCAGGTACTAGTGATGACCGTGGGAAGGCGCCGGCGTGACACGTACACACTGCCATTGTTGGAGATCTTGGGGATTCATTATTTGTATTTTTGAAATGAACTTGGAATATATACTTTTGTCGAATAATATTGTTCTATTTTAAATGAAAAATTTATTTGAAAATTTGCGTTGTTACACAACCAAATCGAAAATAGAAAATCATGTCTCATGTATCTCAAACATCATAATAAATCCAATAAACATGTTCTAAAATATCAAAGTGAAAATCCCAGGCTAATGAATGTGGTGTGTGCCATGCGATCATACCGAGCTCTTCCCCTTGCTATCAGAAGTACCTGAAACCAAAACTGAAACTGTAAGCACGAAGCTTAGTGAGTCTCCCCAATCTACCACATACCACACACAAAGCATAACACAAATAGTATAACTCTGGGACTACTCCCATCTACATCGGGACGAATCTCGTAATCGGCTTATCCAACATTAGACTCTTGCCTGGCATTAGGACCACCCCGACATCCGACCACATCGGGCATCGGGCTTGCCCCGGCATCGGGATTAACCCGACACATACACAGCATGGCATATATCATAAACACATATCAAAATCACATAATCTGCATCGGGCCTAATCTCGGAACACAAAACGCATAACATACAACATGCATGAATCACAGAGACATCAAGCATACATAACTACTTCTCGGGACCGCCCCGACATCGGACCGCAGTTCGGAACATATAAGTTGCATCGGGCTAACCCCGACATACTACAATTACTTAAATGGGCCGTCATTGTGGCCTTAGACCCGTTCCTACTGGAAGAGGACTCACCTCTCAAAGTGGATGTTGAACTCGCGAATGAGTAATCTCTGCTTGATGCTCCCACGACTCCCGGGCCAACTCTATTCAATAAAACTTAGTAAGAACATTGAGGATACCACTAAGGGTAAATTGAATAAATTACCCTTTCACATAATTTGGACTACCTTCAAGGCCCAAATCCAACTAATCCTTCTAATTCCACCATTGGCCATGATCCAAGACCTGTATGTAGACCTGGGCCTCCCCCGCTTTCAGTTAAGGCTAGAAAGAATTATCTTACCTTTATCTTCTGTCAGTCTTTGAAGTTTCCTTTCTTTGAAAACTAAGGATGAAGCTAGAATGTGGAGTACGGACTTATCATGCTTCCCAATTCCACTAGCATAAAAGAGTTTATTCAACTCCTGAGAGATTCTAGAGTTCCTGAGCTACCCCAATTTGATGAGAATGAGGGAACAAGTCCTTAGCTATTCCTTTGGCCTATAATAAGAAAGGTCCATCAAGACTCAGAAATTACCCTGATCTTTTCAATCCCTCTAGTAGAGAATTCTTAGCCTTCATCTTAGAAACTGAGCTCTCACAAAGCAAGTCATTACTTATTGTTTACACACACTTTCTATTTGACTTAGCCTACTTCTTTCTCATTAGATCAATTAGGTAGGGGAAGACTCTGTGTACTAACTTTCTCTTCTTTCTTCTTCTTTGAAATCCCTTGCCACTTCCCTTCTTTGCTAGCACGTACCTATCTATGCTTTGCACAAGAGATCCCCCTACTCTTCACACCCTTCTAGTCCTGATCTTGCTTATGCATTACTTGGGAAGGATTGCCCTCTCCATTTGTTGGGGGCTTTGGCTACCCTACCTCATTCCCTTCACAAGCCAAGGACAAGATGAATCTATTGCCCTGCCTCCAAGAGAAGAAATGGCACCAATCGATTCAATAGAAGGCATTAAGCAGACAGAGCAAGAAGAGAGGATACTAATGGCCCAATTTTTTAAATTAGGCCTAACTCCTCACATAGGCCCAAACATGCCCTTGGTCCAAAATCTGACTTCTGATGGCCTTACTGAGGCCCAAAAATTGACAAGCCTAACAATTGGCCCAACCCGAGGGCCAAAAATACAAAGGCCCATTTTTGATGATTACACGGGGTGTACACATTTGTATGCAGCACGTACCTACTGCACGGCTTGTACGTTGCGCGTATTGGCTGGTACACCCAGCGTACTACCATGTTAAGCTCTTTTCCACATTAAGCTCTTAATACTCAAACCCATAAGCTACAACTACAGATCCAAGTCCCTTTCATCATTATAATCCATAAAGTTGGTCACTTGGTGGCTTGCAACCCACCAAATGCTCCCAAACATGGAATAATTACAACTAACTCCATAAAGATGGCTAGATCTCATGCATATTCTCATAATGGCCTCAAAGCTTGCAACTTTACAGCTAAAGAAACTCATTGAGTCTCAAGGGTGGCAACCCTAAGCTCAAATTTGAATTTGCATGATCGAGATCCAATCGTGGGACCTAAAGAGGTCCAAATCTTCCAAAACTCTAGATCTAGACTTTGAGGAAGAAAGTTAAGATCTTTATACCTCCTTTAGATGCCAAATGATGAGCTTAATCCAGATCCTTGAGCTTTAGGGTGCTCAAGGGCTTCTTTTCCAACCTCTCATTCTCTTCTTCCAAGCTTTCCTTCACCAAAATAAGCTCACAAAGGTCAAACACACACAACAATGGAGTATGGGGCGATTTAGAATTTCTCTGAGGGTGAGGGGGCTGATAGGAAGCCAGGGGTGAGGCTATAATGGGGTATTTATATGACTTAAACCCTAAAGATTAGGGTTTTCTATCTGGTCACGTACGCTGCGCGTACATGTGCGCTTCCCCCGAATCCAAAGCGGACCACTACGCCCCACATACACCCAGGCTACGCCTAGCGTACGTCTTATAGGTGGCCCAAATCTTTTGCCCAATTGCTTAAGACCAATCCACTAGTCCTTTTATCTATACTTGGCCCAACCATAAATTAAGAAAAATCAAATAACCAATACCTCGAAAGTCGATCGTTACAAGACTTTTCATTATATGTAACCTATTTGTTTCTTTAATAGACTTTAAAAGAGTGACTTTTAGTAATCCATAACTTGAGGAAAAATTATGGATTCCATTAAAACACATAATTGATCAAGAATTAATCATTAACCAATTTAGCAAATAATTCCTATGATCTAACAATAACTCATAAGAACATGAACATTCATATCAAATTTTCAAGAATCATATGAACACATATAAACTTGGAAATTTGATATTAGCCTTTGTAAATGGATTAGCATAACCATTACACCAGCTAAAACAAGTTTTAAAACACCAAAACAGTTTAGGATAATGTTTCTAGTCCATTTCTAGCAGCAAAAGTCGAAAAACTGCAAACTGGAAGCCAAACTCGTCGAGTTCATGTTTTAACTCATGAACTCGGCGAGTTTTTGGCCAGAACTCGTCGAGTTTTGCAGTCTGGGCAGTTTTTGGTTTTTGAAAAAACAAGTTTGCATCAAGTATCAAATAAACAAGCCTAGGCTCTGATATCACTCAATGGTTTTGAGCATTCTAACACTCCTAAGGTGTACATGCAACCCTAGAAACCTTGAATCTATGTTTTACTAAGATACATGCAAATTTGATTTTTCTAAGGTTCTTAACCTATCTAACTTGGCATAGATAACTTGAATAATAAAGCTAGTAAGAATACATACCTTTCTTGTTGCTTGGATTCCTTGAGAACCTTGTGAGCCTAGCACCTCAAGTGTGATGCCTCAAATGTCTCAAACAACACCAAATACACTTGGAATAACCTTGAGAGAATTAGTACACTTCTAAAATCGGCTATGCCCTCCAGTTCTCACTTAGTGGCTGGTTTTGGTTGCTATCATATTCCTTTTATAGTGTGTCATCAGTAGGGTTACACCATGTAAACCCTAAATGACATGCCTTTTCATTTCTTGGATCCATGGGTTCAAAAACACCATGGAGCTTCTTATGGGTTTTAGCCCAACTTGATAAACCATGGATCATTAGCTCATTATTAAAGAATGGATGTAACGCCCGTAGATCCGTGCTAGTCAATTTAGAGATAATAGGGGTCGAAAATGAATTTTAGACAAAAGATTATTTAGAATAAATAATTTTAACCATGTTGTATAATATGTATTAAGGTTTCCATACATATAAAGAACGCCGAAATCTGAGTTATAACGAAGAAGTTATGTCCCGTCGAAGTTTTACGGCAAAACCGGAACGGCACCGAGAGACGTAAATAGTGAATTTAAGATAGATGACTTTTTATCCTTAGTTATATAAACAAAATTTGTAGTATACGTTAAACCGAGAACATAAAAAAAAGAACGCCCAAATCTGATTTCGTATGAGGAAGTTATGATTTTTCTAAGATTTGGCATAGCAATACTCAACCCGAAACTCGAATTTTATTTCGAGTAGTTTTTGGCTTACGCAACCTTAATGAGAGTTGAAGATCTCACTAATAGGAACTCAAGGTAAAAATATAGACAAAAACAGAGTCTGTATAAAGAAGTTACGAATTCTTCGCGGTCATTTAGCAGTCTAATCTCCTCCTACTATTAAATCTAAGATCGGTCGATAATTAGCCAATGAAGTCTAAATTAAAGTTTGTAGATCTTGTTTTTACTTACGTGTTGAAAAAAAGAACGTCGAAAACGGAGCTCGTATGCGAAAGTTACGGGGTTTAGAAGTCGGCAGGGTGCTGCTGCAAAAGGGGTGACGTGGCACAATGTAGGCCACACACGTTTCGCCACCAGAATGCTGACACCTGGCCTGGAACTCGACGAGTTGGAGGCCAACTCGACGAGATTTTGGGATTTCCAGCCTATAAATAGAGGTGTCGGGTTCCCTCATTCTTCACACCTTCCCAACTTCACTTTCTCTCTCTAGTTTCTCTCTCTAAAGCCCCAACCCCCCCCCCCCCTAAAGTCTAGGTAAACCCCCTAGCACCCAAAGAAAGCCTCGAGGCTCCCAAATCACCAAGAAAAGAGCTTTTCAGCTCAGAAACGCTGAGCCAGCAAATCCCGGTTTTCGAGAAAACCCGCTGTAAGTGAGCTACGCCTAACCTATCTTTAGTATAGCTTATGTTTCAATATAGTAATGTTATTAGGACCTTAAAATAATTATTTGGGCTATTATTATGAGTTATATAGGGTGTTGTTTAACGATTATATAATAATAATAATAATAGCTAGACTATTAATTAGTCGCGGTTAATGTTAGACTAAACTCTAGTGGTAATGATACTAGGTTTTGTCAAGGAAATTTATTTTAACAGTAGCGAAGTGTTGTCCGAGTGTCGAGTCACCACCTAATCAAGTGAGTGCATAGTTACTTTCATCTTACACATAGATATGAAGTTTTTTATATAAATTACGTGCTATGTGTGCATATTATCTGAATACTTGTTGTCTATGCTGGATGAACGATTTTATACATGCTTTAAATGATTTAAGTTGTATATGTATTTTATATCTAGGATAATGTTGGGGTAAAACATGGGTAGATGTAATAGATGGAATATGAGTTGGATAATGAATTGAGAGGTGTTATAGACCACGAGGTGAGGGTGACAGGTGGACGATGTGAGAAGCATTTTCCCAAACGATGGCCCCGTCATTCAGCAGAGTATGGATGACAACCACAGACTATTCTAGGCAATCCATTGGAACACTAGCAGGCTCGCAACCTGTAAGTGTTGTGAACGATGTGTTCACCCAGTGTACTCTAAACCTTGGTGATCATGCAGACTTGATGCCCAAACCTTGGTGATCATGCAGACTTGATGCCTAAACATTGGCGATCATGCATACTTGATGCCTAAACCTTGGTGATCATGCAGACTTGATGCCTAAACCTTGGTGATCATGCATACTTGATGCCTAAATCCTGGCGACTATGCAGACTTAGTTCCCGTCATGTAAACCGTGGCAACGATGGACTTTGTGTCGATTCCTTAGGATGACCCTTAGGAATGAATGAACGAGGAATAGATGATTCTTAGGGTAGATCCTTAAGAGTAAAGTAGATAATGGGGATGGGTAATTGGGTTGATTGTTTGATGTTTAAACATAACAATTATATTATTGTGGGTTGAAAACCCTATGTACTCACCAGGTTTCCCAACCTGACCCACTCAGTTTATTTATATCACAGGTGTCGATATGAAGTTACACTACACTGAGAGATTAAGGAGATATAAATCACTAGTGATAATGAATGTAAGTTATATTTATGCTTTTGTTTCTGTATTGACGATGACATCCCAAATGTTTTAAAATGAACAAAAATACTTTTCTTCGAAAATGCTTTGATAATGTATTTATCATGTTTTACGGGGAACAAATTCCGCAACACTTTTATTAAAAGAGGTACTCTGATTTTTATAAAGCATAAACAAAAATCGATCTTTTCTGGCTGTGAAAATTGGGATTTCACAATTGGTATCAAAGCATTAGTTTAAGCGAACTAGGAATATGAATTTATTTCTAGCCTTAAACTTAGAATGCTAATCAATGATTGTGAGGAGTGTGTCTTAGGTAATACACCTGAATACACACAAGCACTAGCTTATTTAGTGAAAATTCCTAACATGCTTTTATGTGCTAAATGATTTATGATGCTAAATGTTTGAACAGATCTATGATCTGTTGCCGATCGGATCTGGAAATTTTATGTGTTCAGATTTCTAAACGGTTGATTACGGTATTAGAACTGGCATACAACTTTTCGGTGTGACAAGGAGATTTATACGTCTATCTTAAATAAAATCTTTCCTATATTAAAATTCTCTCCTCGGTACACCGAACGTCTGCTTGGGTGTACAAAATGTCATGGTGAATACAGACTAGGAAATATCCGAGGAAGATGACAACCTGAGCCTAAGAATGTGATGGGTCATGAATCGGTTGTTGCGCCTGCACCCGAACCTATCATAATGGCATAAGTTCAGGAAGTGATGCGAACCATGATAGATTGAGAAATAGAGGAAATGAGATGGCTTACGATAGTGAATGACGCCTAATAGAAGATATCGTAAGAGTGGTATCTTGCCTTTAGAATATGTCAGGCAGTACGTTTAGAGGAGTACGGTACGTCCGAAGTACACCTTCGATTGGCGGAATGATGGAACTATTGGTGTAATTTCCAAATTTGTCCCATCGTTGTTAGGTGTGTCAGACCCAACAAATAAAAGGGTACAATAGACTTCAAATACACTGCTTTAATGCACTAAAAAGTAGTACAAGGCAAGCAGGGTCGAACCACAGAGACACGGGACAAAAGTCTATACCTTTTTGCACAAGGTACTTTGGTCACAAAGAGGGGGTTTGTTTGCAAAAGTAAATAACTAAATAACAATCTACTTTAAAAGTATGCACAAAATGAAATAGATTTGTAAACAAATTGATTGAATGGTTCTAGTTCTAGTTCTCAATGTTGTTGTTCAACTTGATTATGACTTGATGTAATTCAAGATTGCTATTCTATGTTGGTACTGAAAGATATTAACACGCTCTAATAACTCTCGCTTGCCAAATTATCTAACCAAAACACGATCTTTGATTAGACCTAGCTTTACTAATTCAACCTAAACACGCTCTTAGATTGTATTGAAAAACTGCATTAAGTTTTGTACAAGCTTCCCAACAATGTTCATTTCTTCTCATACGCTCGGAAGTGTGAAAACATGTGATATATGTTTTACAATAAGAAAACTTATTGCTTGTTACCAATTATTAACTCAATAGAACGATTAGGTGCCCTAAAAGTTAATTAACTGCACAAAAATTCAATTCATGAAAGTGGCCAATCAAACACAAATCAAATTCAAGGATTCTAGTTTAAACAAAAACATAATCACTAGAATAGAATCACAAATCAAACATCAAATCATATGCTTCAAGTCAAGCAATCAACATTTTTTGAACAAGAACTAGAAACTAGGGTTTCTTAGCCACACATGGCTAAGAACAAATCAAACAAGAATAAAGATGGAATTGGAATGTTTAATCCTTACAAAAATCAAATCCAAATGTTTGCAATGATTAGGTCTTCTCAAAAGCTCCAAGAATTCTCCCAAAATTGCCCTAGATCACCAATAACTGCTCCCAAAACCGTTCTCTCTTCAAAATGACGTCTCCTGCTCTTTTATTAAAGTTCACGTGACATGCCATGAGGCCATGCGTTTTTAGCATGGCCATGCCTTTTGCCCATGTGTTTTTTTTTTGGCATGGCCATTTGTCTTGACCATGTGTTTTTTTGGCATGACCCATGCTTTTTGCTAAAATTCCAAAGAGTCTTCACTGTTGGCTCCATCTTCATGTTTTCTGCCATGGAATGACTGGTTCATCTTCTCTTCATGTTCCAAAGCTCTACGCTCCAAGCATCCATGCATCCAAGCTCCACGTTCCATGCTCCATAATGCCTGCAAAATAAATCAAAAATAGTGAAGTACCAGGCATTCTTAATGAAATATGTAATTGCCCTAATAATCAACTAAATGCAAGAATTATGAGGTGGAATGCTATAAAAAGACGGAAATAATCATGCAAAATAGGTGCATCAAATGCACCTATCAATCGTATGGCATTTCCACCACCAACTGAGTTGACGTAGAATTGATGATTGAAGATATGCATGGAAGAAGTCCTAGTAGAGTCTAGAGAAAATTATATGATTGTTTGGACACACTTGTATGTGTTAAAATTGTTTTTGTGATAATAACTTGGAGAACTACGAGACAATACTTGAGACGAGTATGAGTAGGTGTGAATGGTAGTAGAGGCCTATACTACCGGAAGCACAGGACTCACACTTGGATTAGGGAAAGTCACAAGGTTACCAAGAAGCTAGTAATTGATTTCGTTTTATTCAAGTATGTCGTTACCATCGTTTCGGTAATGATTAAG